>NW_006399877.1:7817666-7821486 GCF_000299155.1 Elephantulus edwardii | reverse complement strand
CCCATACGTGCTCCCCTCCTCACTCGTGTAACCCCCATACGTGCTCCCCTCCTCACTCGTGTGACCCCCATACGTGCTCCCCTCCTCACTCGTGTGACCCCCCCATGCATCCCCCCTCCTCACACACTTCTCCCAGAGGAGGGCCTTTGAAATGGCCCAGCCAGATCGTCCTACAGTGAATTTGAGTCACAAGTCCCTTCTTGCTGGTGAAGCATCCAGTTGCCTTTGTAGTTCACAGTCTTAAATACAAACAGCTAAGGAGTATCATTTGTCTAAGGAAAACGTGAAGCAGAAAACAGTATTCTCATGTAGAAGAAATAACGCGGGGAGAAGAAAGCTTTAGGGAAAACTGTTCATTGATACGAGTCTTCAGAGAAAGAAAAACGGAGCACTCATGAAACAAGAACAGGAAGCTGTCTAAAACACTCAACAAAATAGGAATTTAGAGGGGAGAAATGACCACAAAAATCGAAACTAAGTGATGGGCTAGGCAGCAGTGTGTGCAGACCAGCAAAGGCTCCGACCATGCAGTTCTTGTATATAAAGTGTTTATTTAATTGTAATCTTAATGAAAGTTTACAGAAAAGTTAGATTGTCATTCATTCATTGTTGCACATTTTTACCCCCTCTCCCCTCCCTGTCCCCTCCCCCAGTTCACTTTTTTTGGTTTTTTTACATATTCATTCACTGTTGCATAATGACACCCCCCCCAAGTCCTTTTTGCAGTGTACCTCTTATTCTGGGCTTCTGTTGTACATGATGCCTGATCAGGAGGGTTTGGGAGAAGAATACTATAGAGGCTGGATAATGAATGCTGCACTGGATAAGAAAAGGTGTTTCTCGGGAACGTGATCTATGACAATGAGAGCAAAACCCAGAGAGAGTGCAGGGACTGGTGGCCAAAACACTCTGATGTAACAGCTCGGTGCCGATTCCTGCAGCGGCGTTCCCTGGCCTGGACGGCTCCTTGAGATGTACGCCATAGAAGGGGTCAGAGGACTTTGGCCCGCCATCAGCCATCCTGTTTAACCAATCTCACACTTGCCCCAAGCCACTCTTTGGAATTAAAGGTGAGAATCAGGGATCCCATCTAGCCTGTTACGGTCGCTGCTGTTGTTGTTTGGTGCCCTTGAGTCCAGGACAACTCGCAGGGACCCTGTGAACCACAGATCTGAACTCTGTGCAGCCCTGGGCCACCCTCGTCACCTCTGACCCATGTGTCACATTGACACATTGCTCTAGTCTCTGTGTGACCCCACCTCACCAGGGTCTTCCTCTCTTTTGCTGGCCCTTTACCTCTCCAAGCATGATGTCCCCCCAAGGATGCCCCTCCTAGCAACATGCCCCAGGTACGAGAGATGAAGCTCCACCACCTTTGCCTACAAGGAGCACCCTGGCTGCACCTTCTCCAGGGCGTGGCTGTTTGTTCTTTTGCCATTTTACAGGTTATTCCGTAATCTCCACCACCACAGCTCAGAGGCCTTCATTCTGCCGTCCCCATGGCCTGAGTCAGGTGCCTTATGTCTTCAGAGTGACATCTTGGCTCTTCGCTGCCTTGGAGAGACCCCTGACAGCCGACTTTCCCAATTCTGATCTCCTGATTGCTGGTACTAAGCAAGGGCCTTGATTGTTGGCCCAGGCTGGATGAAATCATTGACAACTTCAATCCTTTCTCTATCATCATGTTGCCTATTGGCCCAGTAGTGCAGATTTTTAATAACAACATTATTTTTAATAACCCACTGGGTGGTTATAAATGCTGTCAAATCTTTCCAGCTCGTGATGACCTCATGTTCAGCAGAGCACAACCCTGCCCAGTCCACCACTGTCCTCATGACCACTGCTGTGTCACAGTTACTGAGTCAGTCTCATCGAGGTGACCCTCTTGTAGATGCTGTCAAGTCCACTATGACTCATAGCAACTCTGTGAACAACAGATGTGAACCTTGCCTGGCATGCATGGTGGATTCGAACTGAATGCCTTTGGGATTGAAGTGCAGCTTCTTACCACCAGGCCACCAGAGCTCCCTTATTCTTGTTGTTGTTGAGTACCATCATGAAGGAAGTGACCCATGGCTGACCCCCCAGCAGGTTTTCAGAGGCAGTAAATCACATTGGAGGAGACTGTCCATCCTTCTCCCACAATGCAGCTGGTGGGTTCAAACCATGGGTCTTCAGGATTGCAGCACAGCATCTTACACTAGGCCACCATATATTCTGTTAGGGTCAGCTTGACCTGCTGCAGGTACAGACCACACCATTCCCTTGTCAGTTCTGTGTTCTTTCAGAATGTGATAACCATGCAGAGCTGTCTCCCTCCACCAACCAGAAACAGCTGCAGAAAAGAGTCAAACCAGGAAAACTCCGTAAGTTAGCCCCAGCACCCGAGATCAGAGAGCGCTGTCAACCCAAAGGCAGATGATTCAAATCCACCCACTGCCCCCTGGAGAAAAATGGGCAGTGTCCTCCATGCAATTGGCTGCCTGCGAAAACCTGCTGGAAGGTCAGCTGTGGGGCAGTTCCCACTCGAAGACACCAACACTAACAACCCCTGACCCCCAAGAAGACCTGCGGGCTACTCCTCTGACAGTGCACTGTACTTAGTAAACTTTTCTTTCATAAACTGTACTTCTCTCACTTATTTGATGTTCATGATCTGTGCAAACCTCAGAGGGGAGTTTGCGGGTCCTCTTTGCAGCATCCGGTCCTGAAAAACGCCATCAACGGAGCAGAACCTCACATTTACTTCGTCAACATTCTTTTGAACTGAGGTGGGGGCGGTCAGGAGTGCGACTGTAGGAGATGGGGTTACCCGGCACAGCACATTGGAGAAGGCGGTTGACAGTGGAGCTGCTGCTGGGCCCGCCTGCCGCCACGTGACCAGCTTCCTCTGCTTCCTCGGTCTGCAAAGCACCACTCTCCCCAGCACGTGGCAGAGCCCTTGCGTTTCCCCGGTTGATGGAAGGCATCACTCCCACTAAATCTCTGCTTTTACTTAAACAGAGTGCGTGTGCTTACTCTTCAGTAAGAGGGAGAAACCGGAAGCGGCCCCCAGTCCCAGGCTAACACCCGAGATGACGTGAAGGTAGCAGCTCAGCCTCCAGCCCAGCACGGGCAGCAGAGTCGGCCCTGGGAGGTCAGACTAACAGAAAACCTGCTCCATCAGAGCCCTGCAAGGACATTTAGGTGACTGGGGGAGAGGTGTAGGCGACCCTGGGAGGGGTGTAGATTGACCGGAAGAGGGTTAGATGACTGGGAGGGGTGTAGACAACCTGGGGAGAGTAGATGGCCTGGGGAGAGGGTTAGATGACTGGGGAGAGGGTTAGATGACTGGGGAGAGGGTTAGATGACTGGGAGGGGCATAGACAACCTGGTGGGAGGAGACGACCTGGGGAGAGGGTTAGATGATGGGGAGAGGCATAGATGTGGACCAGGGAGAAGGTTAGATGACTGGGAGAGGCTGGATGGAATTAGTAATGGAAACGTCGCAAGTGTGCATGTGTAAATACAGCTGATTCTTGACTGCATGAGGAATCAAAATAGTGCAAGGAAAGAATTCTTGCCATTCAGTACACAGCACAGCTGGCAATCCCGTTTCCACGATCATTATACCAGAGCCGAGAAGCGGCATGTGCCTTGCTGTGTGCCTGGAGCGTAGGAAGGCACCGTGGTGGTACAGTGGGTTATGCATTGAGTTGCTAGCAAAGATCATCTGTTTTAATCCACCAACCACCCAGGAGGGAGACATTAGGCAGCGGGCTCCTTTTAAGGTTTACAGCCTCAGAAACCATACTTAGGGGGTCACCCTGGCTCAGAACCA
>NW_006399877.1:7799075-7817037 GCF_000299155.1 Elephantulus edwardii | reverse complement strand
GGCGGTTTACTCAGGAGTTAATTACAGTTAGAGAGAAAAACACATGGAGTCCTCCTCGACCCTTCCCGGGTGCGGCTTATATCCCCTTCTCGGTACTCCGCCCATCAGTCTCATGTGTCATGCCTCCATTGGACCATTAACCCCACGTGAGATCAAGCCATTGACTAATAGAGACACAGTGCCCAAATAAGGTCTTATTTGTGATTAAGGCAAACAAAGAGAAGCAGGAAATCAGCACCATCTTGTAATGGCGACCGCACATGGCCTTCCACAACCTTTTATGAGGTGGATTGATTCAGTGACTAGGGTAATTGGGGTCGGTGTGTTGGAGACAGCACGATTGGCACAGGATAGAGCAGGGTTTAGGGATGTTGTACATAGGGTCGCTATGAGTCGCTAGCAACTCAACTGCACATAACAACAACAAAAACATATTCCAAATTGTCATATAGAATTTCTGTGTTCAGCTTTTTGAGGAAGCACCAAACTGCCTCCCAGAATGGTTGCATCATTTTACAATCCCAGCAACAATCCCAATCCAGCTAACAAATTTTGTTTTCAAGGAGATTGAAAGGGAAATTATCAAATTTATTTGGAGAGGCAAGAGACCCCAAATAAGCAAAACACTTCTGAAAAACAAAAATGAGGTTGGAGGCATAGCAGTCCCCAACCTCAAAACCTACTACACAGCAGTAGTAACCCAAACAGCATGGCACTGGTACAATGACAGGCACATAGACTAATGGAACAGAATTGAGAACCTGGAAATAGGCCCAGCTATCTATGGTCAACTGACATTCAACAAAGAAATCAAAGCTATCAAATGGGGAAATGACAACCTCTTCAACAAATGGCGAAAACAAATGGCAAAACTGGACTTCTACCTGCAGAAAGCTGAAATAGGAGCCACATCTCACACCACACAAAAAAATCAGTCCAGGTGGATCAGAGACCTGAGAGTAAAGCCCAAAACCATAATGTTCATAAGAGACAAAGTAGGATCAAGCTTAGAAGCACTAGTCCAAGGTATAAAGAGACTGCCAAATACAACCAGAAAAGCACAATCTGAAGAGGATAAAATTGATGCATGGAACCTTCTAAAGATTAAATCCATGTGTGCATCCAAAACTGTTTTCCAACAGGGTGAAGAGAAAACCTACAGACTGGGAACAAACATTTGATAATTCCATCTCAGACAAGAGTCTCAGAACAAAAGTTTACAGAATAATCCTGGACCTCCACAAGAAAAAAGACTGATAACCCAATTACAAAATGGGCTAAAGACATGGAAAGAATTTTCACAGCGGAAGATATTCAAATGGCAGACAGACACATGAAGAAATTCTCCAAATCACTGACAATAAGAGAGATACAAGTCAAAACCACAGTGAGGTACCATCTCACTCCAGTAAGAGTACAAGTCAAAACCACAGTGAGGTACCATCTCACTCCAGTAAGAGTGGCAAAGTTTAACAGGACAGCAAGTAACAGATGTTGGAGAGGATGCAGCGAGAAAGGGGTGTTGGTTTTGCACTGGGAAGAAGGGGAGAGAGAAAGATGTGCATATTTCGGATTGCAGGGTGTGGGTACAGTTGAGGGGTGAGGGAAAGAGCTAAATGCGCTTTTTTCCCAGTGTGAAGTTGGGTAGATTGTAGAGCACTGCAACTTCTGTGCCCCCTCATCGAGGGGAGGGCAGCTGTAAATGGGGGTGGGCTTTGTGGGGGCTCCACCACTTAAACCACTTATCCCGTGGCAGGAATGGTGGAGATCAAGCCTGGGAACTCTGTTGGGAATCCAGCTGCCACGTTGTGAGGAAGTGCAAACTGCAACAGGCGAAGAAAGAAGAAAGGAACCTAACATTTCTTTAGTAATGTTTCAAGAGGCAGAAGTGCCCTTTAGCCTAGGACAACTGAAAGGGGCTCCTTTTCAGGCTAAAATCCCTTCTTGGGATTATTAATGGCTGATAGTTTTGGTTTGCTTCACCAACCTGCTATACATAGGGATTCTTGGATCACATAATAATAAGACCTTCTAACCCAGTTCTTTGGAAGCAGGATGGCATCCACTTCCTAAACCACATACCTCTGGAAACTCTCTGATAAATGTCGATAGTTGTAGAGGGGCTTCAGGCCCACATAGGGTCACTGTGACTTCATGGGGTCACTATTTGTTGTGCTCAACTCAAATGCAATCAATAACAACCCAGTTCAATTCAAATCCACCAGCAGGCTAACTCAGAAGGAAGGACCAGTTAAATCAGAGACCAACATTCTGCAGATCCAGGCATCCCAGGAGTTCCTATTAATAATTCCTAGTTCCAGTTGTCCAAAGAGAGGGCACCATCTGGAAAGAAGAGAAACCATAGTAATGTGTCATGGTGAGTACGCACGAGCTGAACGGACACCACCTTGCCAGAGGGAAGCTACAGGGATGTCCGGCGGTGGCCATGCACTTAACCAGGAAGACGTCATCTTGAAGGCCAGATGTACGCACTGTTCATCTTGAAAGCGTGCACACACACACACACACACACACCGCTGCCCGGACTGTCCTGGGGAGCCCTGCCCAAACTGCAGTTTTGTGATAAAATAAATAATTGTGGTTTAAGATTCTTGGGGATGGACTGTTACAAAACACAGCAGGTAACTAGAACAGAATGCAATTGCCCAGTTTATTAAGGAGAACTGAAGAAGTTATTTATTTGGGTACATTATAGTCAAAATTACATAAATAAGACAAAACTGGGTGGAGAGCTTACGGTGGATTTTAACAGAGAAGGAGGTGGAAGCTCTTGTTTGGTAAACATTGTTAGTTGATTGGTGCCTTCAGTCCAGTGTGCAAACTCTGGAATGACCCAGGAAATGTCAAAAGGAGATGGAGGGGATACACAGAATGACTGTGTCAAAAAGAACTGGCAGACACTGAAATATGTCAGGAAGTATCATATGATCAAGAGCCAGAAGAAATGAAGGAAAATGTTCAAGCTGCACTGAAGACATTCACAAAAATGTAATTTCCCAGGAATCGAGGGGACACCAATTAACATGTTTGAAATGACACATGCAGCCCTGAACGTGCTCACCAGTCTATGGCAGGAAATTGGGAGGACAGCTACTCGACTGACTTAACAACAAGAGATACATATTTGTTCCCATTCCCAAGAAAAATGCCCCAACAGAATGTGGGAATTATTGAACAATATCGAACAATATCTTTAATATCACATGCAAGCAAAATACTGCTGAAGATCATGTTGAAACAGTACATAGAGAATTGCCAGAAGTTCAAGTTGGGTTTAGAAGACTGTGGCACCAGGGACATCACTGCTGATGTCAGATGCATCCTGGCTGAAAGCAAAGAATACCGGAAGAATATCTGTTTGTATTTTACTGACTGTGCAAAGGCTGTGTGGATCATAACCAGTCACGGCTAACAGTGAGAAGAATGGGGATCCCAGAATTCTTAATTGTGCTCATGTGATACGTAAGAGGCTGTTGTGCAAACAGAGGAAGGGTACACTGTTGTTGTTATGTACCTGCGACTCATAGTGACCCTCTGTCCGGCAGCTCTGAACCCTGCCCTCTCCTGAGCCAGAGTCTCTAATTCCGACACACCAACCCCCATTGCTCCAGTTACTCTATCAACCCATCTACTTGTTTTAAAATTTTTTAAAGATGTGTGTCAGGGTTGTATCCTTTCTCTATACGTATTCAATCTGTATGCTGAACAAATCATTCAAGAAGCTGGACTGTATGAGGAAGGATGTGGTATCAGGACCAGAGGAAAACTCATCAACAACCTTAGTTATGCAGATGAGACAGCCTTGCTCTAATGAGGAGGACTTGAGGCACTTGTGGCAGGAGTTCAAAGACTTTAATACAGATTACATCTCAACATCAAGACAACAAAGGTCCTCAGCACTGATCCAATAGGCAACAACATGAAAAATGGAGAAAAACCTGAAGTTGTGAATGATTTCATCTTGCTTAAATCCACAGTCAACACCATTGGTACCAGGAATGAAGAAAGCCAAAGACATTTTGCACTGAGAAAATCTGCTGTCGGGCACCTCTCCAAAGTATTGAAGAGCAATGATGTCTGTTTAAAGACTAAGGTGTGCCTGATTCAAACCATGGGCCATGGTTTTTCAATCACCTGCTCTGTATCTGAGAGATGGACAGTGTATAAGGATGACAGAAGAAAAATGGATGTCTTTGAGCTGTGGTGCTGGAGAAGAGTACTGGATACCCCATGGACTGCCAAAAGAACAAACAGATATGTCTTGGAGAAAGTGCAGCCAATGTGAAAACAATCTGGAACAAGCAGGGCATTTCGAGGTGGATTAGGGGAGGGAGAGGGAGAGAGAAGAAAATGTTCAACAATAAAAAAAAAACCCAAAACATCATGATTAATAAAAGCTGCATCCAGAGTGCTCCTTGGAGGCAAAGATGGTGAAGCTTCTTCTCACATACTTGGGCATGTTTCTAAGAGAGGCTGTTGCTTGGAGAGGGACATCAGGCTTGGAAAGGTGAAGGGGCATCAGAAAGAGAATGAAAATGTTAGCAGCAAACAAGCTTAGTTTAAGGGGGAACCATCACCTGCTTGATGTGTGTCTGGTCTTGCAAGCATAGCTAAAATTAACAGAACAGTCTGCCCTCATTCTGGGAAGAACTAGAAAACAAGCCTTGGGTGGCCCAGGGTCGAATTCATTCCAGTTTCGGTTTGGAGCTGCCCTGTCGAGCATTCCCCACCAGCATGTGAGCCCGGGACACCCCAAAAATGTCCCAAGGTTTGTTCAAACTTCTGCAGAGAGCAGGTCTTTGAAGGCCAAGCAGACACCGAGCCCTGGTCTCTGAGGTAGTCTGGCCCAGGCTCTGGGCTGTTAAATCCAAGGCTGAAGGGAGAGAGCTGCACAGAGTAGGCACCTCAGGTCGTGGGAAGAATCAGTCACCAACAGAAACCACAGGGAATCTTATCTACCCGTGGAGCACATTCCTAGCTGACCCTTCAGCAGATATCCCAGAGGCTGTAAATAGCAAAGTACTTTAAAGATGGAGTTGGAGAATAAAAAGGGAAGAACTCAGCTTTTTTTTTTTA
Organism: Elephantulus edwardii; assembly: GCF_000299155.1. NCBI lineage: Eukaryota > Metazoa > Chordata > Mammalia > Macroscelidea > Macroscelididae > Elephantulus > Elephantulus edwardii. Next base: position 7,811,940 of record NW_006399877.1, on the reverse strand, counting down.
CTTTAATGAATGTTTCTAGAGACTTTAGATTTCCATTCATTCATTGTTGTACATTTTCCTCACCACCCACCCCCTCCCCCAGTTGGTTTTGCTCTTTGAAAAGTTAAAAAAAAAATTCATTATTATAAAATCCCCCCCAGTTCACTCCCCCATGAAGCTCTCATTCTGGAATCCTGTCATGACCATAAAACCTAATCATATATTCCTTTCAAACAGTTCTCTCCCTCATCTGTTTCAATGCAGTGTTCATTATTTATCCCCTCTTTTCTTAGATTCCCCCCAACCCCGATATCAGTCCTGTTTTACAACAGTGGCATTATGCACTATTTGTCCCTTGTGACTGAGATATTTCACTCAGTATAATGTCCTCGAGGGTCACCCATTTTGAATAAATTGCATGAGTTCCTTGTTTTTCAATGCAGCATAGTATTCCATTGTATGAATATACCACAGCTTTTCTATCCATTCGTTTGTTGATGGGCAGTTAGGTTGTTTCCAGCTCTTTGCTGTTGTGAACAAAGCCGCGATAAACATGAGTGTGCATTCACTCAGCATTTCTAAAGTTGAAAGAACTAGAAAGCAAACTGAAGAGATGCTAAGGACGTACACCCATGTTTATTGTGTTATTCGATGTGCTCACCAGTCTGTGTCAGGAAATCTGGAGAAGAGCTGCATGGCTGACTGACTGGATGAGATCCACATTTGTTCCCATTCCCAAGAAAAGTGATCCAGTAAAATGTGGGAACTAGCTGAGCAATATCATTAATACAGCACTCACGCAAAATACTGCTGAAGATCATCCAAAAATGGCCAGAACATAGATAGGGAACTGACAGGCGTTCAAGCTGGGTTTAGAAGAGACCCTGACACCAGGGATATCATTGCTGATGTCAGATGGATCCTGGTTGAAAGCAGAGAATACCAAAAGAATGTCTGTTTGTGCTTTATTGATTTCACAAAGGCATTTGATTGTGTAAATCATAACAAGTTGTGCCTGACACTGAGAAGAGACAGAATTCCGGAACATCCTTTGGGATCTTTCCTGCCTCCGAACCCTTCTTTTCAGCCTCCACTCTGGGCCTAATGCTCCACCAGGCCTCGGCCTCCACTCTGGGCCAAACGGTCCACCAGGCCTTGGCCTCCATTCTGGGCCGAACGGTCCACCAGGCCTCGGCCTCCACTCTGGGCCGAACGGTCCACCAGGCCTCGGCCTCCACTCTGGGCCGAACGGTCCACCAGGCCTTGGCCTGCACACAGCACACTCTTGGCCAGCACTCCAGCAAGGCTGGGCCTCCTCCAGGACTACTATGAGCAAGACCAGCAATGGCCCTTTCAAAGACCCCACGCTGTACACCAAATAACAGGCCTTTGAAAACCCAGTGATCACTAGAACAAGGATAGTTACAGAACAGGGTTCAGATCTCTTGTTCGTAGGGTCGCTGTGGCTCGCACTCGACTTGACAGCACGTAACGACAACATGGGCTGTGCACTGAAGCCTGCTCTGTTCACGGTGTCATCATGGAGCTAGGGCGCCATGCCCCCCCTCCAGTCTCTCCCGCCTGGTTTAGCTCTTTCACTGGGTGAGGGGGTAATCCAGGGCGTGAACCCCGTGGTAACAGGAACACTGCTGTTACCACGTGCTGTTGAGTTGCTTCTGACCCCCAGCAGCCCCGGGTACAAGGGGAGGGATCACCATGGGCATGCACCATCGTTACGGCCGTGTCTGACCTGAGCCGGGCACTGCAGCCACTGGGCCAGTCCACTCTGGGGGCGTCTTCCTCCCCACTGACCCCCTCTCCAGGGGCCGGTCCTTTCCGAGAGCATGCCCAGCCAGTGTGCTCGAGGACTGACACCATCCGTGCTTCTGAGGCGTATTTGGAAGCATAGTGTTTTGGGTTCTGAGAAAAAGCAGCCAGGGTCACCGTGAAGATGAGAAAACACGGGGAAGGAGGCAGGAAATGCTGGTTTTGCTTTCGTTTGTTTGTTACAATAAACTTGATCAATCTGTACGATACTTTAAATTACATTCACATGTAACTTGCATACAAATAAAAACTAAAAATTGCCTTCAGCCTTAGCGGAAATGGATCTACAAATGGTTTAAAAGGCTTCTTGTACATTCAGCAAAAGGGTGTATTAAACAATCCATTACCCTCGTAACTAACATAAAATTCCTGCTGACAGGCAACCAGACACTCTCATGCAGCCAAAATGCTCCGTAAAGTCTTCTACGTACAGACCCAGGGAGCAGTCTTCCAGGTGACCTGTCCTGCTTGCCTCAGTGGACACTTCAGAGGCCCCTGTTTATTCAGTACCTGAGCCAAGGCCAGGGGCCCTGGGAGCTTGGGGGGAGGGGGGCTGGGAGCTCAGGGGAGGGGGCTAGGCTCCTGGAGGGGGGCCTGGGAGCTCACAGGAGGGGACTAGGCTCCTGGGGGGCCTCGGAGCTTGGGGGAGGGGTCCTGGGAGCTCAGGGGAGGGGGCCAGGCTCTGCAGGGTGGGAGGGCCTGGGAGCTCAGGGGAGGGGGGCCAGGCTCCTCAGGGGTCCTGGGAGCTCAGGGCAGGGGGCCAGGCTCTAGGAGCTAGTGAGCTGTAGGCACCATCCTATCTGGGGCTGATATAACTGCAAAGGTCTCTTGCTGTGCACCCAGCAAACAGGGGTCATGGCGGAAGTCACCAAGTCAGGCATTAATTTTAAAAAGGGGGACAGAACAGGTTAAAGATCTGAACCCCATGAGTGGGGAGAGAAGATGATACATTTCACAATAATACAGAAGGTTCAAGAGAAAGGAGGGGGTGCATGCAATGTTGATTTCTTTGAGTGTCTCTGCCTTTTCATGGGCTTTTGTGGATTTTATTTTTTTTAAAATATAGAAAGTCAAATAAATGTATGTTTTGAGGCGAAAGAACCATTTAAATCCTTTTTTTTTCTTTAAGTTATTTTACTTGTGCTCGCTTCGGCAGCACATATGCTAAACCTGGCACGACACAGAGCGATGAGCACGGCCCTGTATGCGGATGACACACAAATCCGTAAAGTTGTTTTACTCAGCCAGGTTCACGACTGCGTTGTGCTCACTGATGCTCAGAAATTCTGCATCATCCAGTTCCAGAAAACAGCCTGATATTATGAGAACAGAAACTGGGGTGCGGCACAGAATGTGAAGCCCCAAGTCCCCTTTTTCATATTTCACCCTAATAGGTTTCCCGCGTCACCGAGAAGCTGCAGGGATGAAATCGCTCCCCTGGATCTCACAGCACTGTCAGCGCGACCATCTGACACCGCCCCTGGTGGTCCAGCTGGCCCTTCCCCACATCCCGCGTCAACTGGTCTCCCCTCGGCCAGACCCCGTTCACCCATCACCCTCCCAGCCTGCACCATCCTCACTTTGGCCACTGTGCGTACACCCATCGCCGCAGTCATGGGGACATCCTGTCTCATTGCAGTCTTCCTCTCCTTTACCAAGCAGGACTGAACCCTCTGGAAAACTTGCTCACAGAGTGTGTGAACTAGACAGGAAGGCTCTGCCTTAAAGCCTGGGACACAGAGCTGATTGCGAGGGGCAGAACTGGGCAAGTCAAGCAAAATAAAGTGCTGCTGGGAGGAAGGAATGTGAAAGCAGATAGCAGTGAGACGAAGAGGCCCGACATCATGTCAGGAGCAGAGAGAGGGCAAAGGGCAGGCGGAACGGCTAGAACGAGGCCCGACTTTCCAGTCAAAACCAGGAAACAGCGTTGGCCCCGCGCACCTCAGCCTGGTGTGCTGTAAAGCGACATAACTGGTGTCCTGGGCACGTGAGCAATTTGTGTTTCTCATGTGGTGGGACCAGTGATGTCAAGAACAGTAGACTGGAGTAAGGTCCACCCACCAAATCTAGACCATCATCCCAGCAGGCCGGAGTCAAGCCTGCAAGCAGGTCCAGATGAGACCTCGACCAGCTGTGTTAGCCCACCACACTTCCTTCACATCTCAGCTGTCAGGAATTGGTGGGTATCTCTCTCTCATATCTTTCCTAATAAAACTGCCTCACTTTCACCTGCACTCCTATCTCCTCACTGTCCTGTGCTCTAAAAGGGCTCAGTCCCCACTCCCCCACCCCCCAGGGACTAATCTGAGCAGGACAAACCAGCTAAGGGGGCTGGACTAGGCCACGACATGGGGACAGTCCACGGCCCAGCTTCCTGGTGTCGCTCAAGCAGTTCCGTTCTCTGTCCCAGCAAAGGAATTCTCACCCCACGGCGACAATGCGATGTCTCTGGGCTGCTGACTCCGTGCGTTTTGAGCTGAACAGGTACCTTCTTAAAGCTCAGCTTCCTCTCTGATCTTTCAAACCGCCAGGGAGCAGCTATCTCAAAGTTTCTTCAATATCCCCATTAAACCTTAGAACTTGAAGGAAATCGGTCTCCTCTGGATTGGGGCCATTAACCTCCGTGCTATTTGCATTAACATAATAAACACAACTCTGCCTCCTGCTAAGAGGAATCTGCTATTCATCCACAAAAGCCCTGCCGGTTGATAAGACCTCCTGACCTTGTATCATGAATATGCAGAAGCAAAGAGTGCCCACTATGTGGCCTTCCAGAAAAGGTAGCCCTGAAGAGGAGCAAACCAGAGACCCCATCCTGATGGCCACCTGCATGAGACCGCTCATTTACCTCCTTTTCCATTTGTTTACACTTGTGTTTTTATTGACTACAAGAATTTGTAGTTGCACCACAACTCAAAGGCATTAATTCTGTTATCCTTAGTCATTGTCCAGCTCTCTAATGTATTGCACGTAATTGCAAACACCATGACCTGGATCAGGTGCACCTTAGTCTCTAGACTGACATCATTGCTCCTCAGCACTCTGGAGAGGTCCCTGACAGCAGACTTCCCCAGTGCAAGTCATCTTTTGATTTCCTCATCGCTGGTGCCAAGAGTGTTGATTGTGGAGCCAAGGAAGCTGAAATTGTTAACAGCCTCGATCTCTTCTCCATCCATCATAAAGCTGCCAATTGGCCCAGAACCTCTGTTTTCTTGGTGTTGAGCGTCAATCCATACAGAAGACTGCAGTCTTTGACTTCTGCAGCAGGAGCTTCAGGTCCGCCTCAGTTTCGGGAAGCATAGCTCAGGCTGTTGTCCCTAAAGGCACCAAGCCTTTGAGCCCAGCTGGAACCACGTCATGAAGGGACCTGCTTCATGGTCAGGCTGGAGTCCTCCAGCTGCATGAGGCCGCTCATTTACATGGGGCCTGGTGGCTGCACACGCACACACTGCTGTCCATGCGCAGGTCTGAACCGGGTCAAAGCCCAGTTAGGAAGTCCCTTCCTTTCCCCTCCCCCACCCAGAGCTGACTGCAGGGGCCTGTGCCACAGTCCTCACTCCTTCTTCCTTCCATCTCCCCGTTTCTCAGATGAGGAAACAGAGGCTTGGGAAGTTACGTACTAGTGGACGGCCACTGTCAGTGCCTCCCTGGCTCCAAGATCTGTCTAATTTATTTATCTTAAATTAATGTTTCTGAAAACACAGCTATTCATGTACCACCTTAACGACTTTTTGTCATAGCCACATGCTGTCTTCATGATTATTAGTATTTTCTTTAAATAAGCTCACATTTTATTTTATTTTATTTAAAAAGAAACTTCATAGGGAGCTCTGGTGGCCTAGTGGCAAGAAGCTGCATTGCAATCCCAGAGGTATGTGGTTCAAATGCACCAGATGCTCTGCTGAAGAAGGAGGAACAATCTCCTCCTGTACCAGTCAGATCTGATTTGACGGTCCACACAAAAAAATAATAAAATAAAATTTTAAAAAAGAAAATTAGTATCAACTGAAAATTAGCATACTGATAGGATAGGGTACACTGCGTTGCTCTGCTAACCTAAAGGTCTATGGCTCAAATCCACCAGCTGCTCCATGGAGGAAGATGGACGATCTCCTGCCGTAAAGATTTACAGCCTCAGAAACTCGATGGAAGGTCCCCAGGAGTCAGAATCAACTGGACAACAGTGGGTCAGACATGAAGACCACCATCTGCCATTCATAGAAATCAACAACACATTTCAAACAAGGACGGTATCATCAACTTCCCCTTTAGATCTCGAGTCTTTCAAAGCTGAGACTAAGATATGCTTTTTCTCTATTAGAAGAGAGATCACAAAGCCAGGATAATGTTAAAGGTGTCCTACACGCAAACAGATTCCCTCCTTGACATTATCAGAAAGGTTGAATGAGAAACGGAAAGGTAATAACTCTCATTTTGAAGTTCAATGCTATTAATGTCTTGTCTGAATGCCAGTTTCCTGTCTTTGGAACTGCACTTGGGTGGTGCTACAGGTAACTGACAAGCTGCTAACGACAAGGTCTGCAGTTCAAGCCCCCCAGCCACTCCCCAGAGAGAAATGAGGCAGCTGCTTCTGCAAAGATTTACAGTTTTGGAAACGCTGCCGGGCAGTGCTAGCTCGAGGGCCACTGTGGGTCACGGTCAACTTTAGAGCCTGGTAGCTTTGTAGCAAGGGGTTGCACTGGTAATCCAAAGGTGTGAGGTTTGAACCCACCTATCACTCCCCGCAAAAAAAAGATGTGCGATCTCCTTCTGTGCAATTTACTGCCTCAGAAAAACCTCTGGAGGGTCTGCCACGGGCCAGTTCCAACTCCATGGTACATAACAACAACTCTGGAACTATGTGTCACCTACACTTTGGATGATTGTTGAACATGAATGAGGAGTTGAAGCACTTACTGAAGAAGATCAAAGCCTATAACCTTCACTAGGAATTAACATGAGGAAACCCTCCTGACTGAACCGTCTTCACAGCCGCTGCTCCTTGGTGCAGTCGCCGTCAGTCCACCTCAGGGAGGGTCCCCCTTGACTCTTTGCTTTTCAAGCATGATGTCCTTTTCCAAGGGCTGGCCCCCTCCTGATAACATGCTCAGAGGATGTGAGAAAAAGTCTCAGCAATCTTACTTTCAAAACAGATTTGTTTGCTCTTCCATGAGACTTTCAATACTATCTCCCACACCATATACAAAGACATGAGTTCTTCAGTTTTCGTTATTTATTGTCCAACTTTCATGTGCATATAAATCCATTAGAAATACCATGTCTTGGGTTGGGCATACCTTAGTCGTTATGGTTACAGCCTTTTTCGTGACCTTTTGGTCTCTGGCAGTAGATTTGCCTAATGTAGCATGTAATTTGATTCCTTGACTGCTGCTTCCGTGGTTGTTGGTAATAGATCCAAGTAAATCATTGGCAACGCCAGTATTCTCTCCATCTATTATGCTGTTGCTTATTGGTCCAATTGTGAGGAATTTTGTTTGCTGATGCTGAGAGGTACCTCAAAGTGAAGTTTCTTGTCTTTGAACTTCTTCTGTGTTTTAAGTCCTCTTCACTTTCAGCAGGCAAGGTTGTGCGGGTTGTTGATGAGTCTTCCTCCAGTCCTGATACTACACTCTTCTTAGAGTTCAGCTTCTTGAATGATTTGTTCAGCATACAGATTGACTAGGTTTGGTGAAAGGTTACAACCCTGATGCACATATTTCACTATTTTCAACCTTGTATCACCCCCTTGTTATCATCAAACAACTGCTTCTTCAGAAGGTTTTAAATCGTGTCAGGACTTATCTCAAGAGGCTTTGTAGAATGAGCTTTGGCAACAGGACCTGTACTAACTCCACAAAGGGGAACTGTCCCCGTCAACAATAACCATAGTACAAAATAAGTCCTAAAAGGTCAGGCTCCTGCACCTACTTCTACTAATTCTAACACATTCTTATTCTATTGTTGTTTTTGTTGTTATGTGTCATTGCATTGCCTGCTACTCTTAGTGACCCTGTGTACCCCTGCCCTGTCCTGAGCCAGTCTCACCAACTCCAACACACTTACCTCCATTACCTCAGTAACTGTGTCAATCCATCTCATCTGGGCTCTTTCCCTCCTGCTGTCCCTCCACCCTTCCAGCATGATGTCCTTCTCCAAGGACGCGACTCTAAGGACTTCCTCCTATACAGAGTCCAAAATCCATTGCAATGACTAAGTACACAGACTTTACAGAACCATACTCAAGATTATGAGGCTTATCAAGGAAGCTAGCAGGCGATAATGGAGGCTGGCAGCAGGATACAACCCCTCAGTCCACACAGTTTCTGAAATGTGGTCACAGGCCGTTAGACCTTCAGCCTCCTGGGATAGGTCAGTGTTACAAAGCTCCCAGCGCCCTGTCAGTTATGGAGTCTTCCATCAGTTCACAGCAAGCTTGGGTGCAGGCCTCTGGCTCTGAGCTCCATGGGACAAGGCAGCTCGGTCTGATGTTGGTCTCTGGTTCTGTGCTAGGGTATCTGTTGCTCCTGTGTAGATTCTGATCTTGCTGGTGCAGGAATCTCTAGTCTAGAAGAACTAGTCCTGCTTCCTCTTCCTTGTTGATCCTGGGATTCCCAGTAGCTGCCTTTGAAACTGTTTCATTTAAACCTAGTGGAATGACGAGACTAGCACATCTCGCTGTCCATAGACCAACACGCCCTGTTTTATGATCCCACTTGTTCATGTGGCAAAGCCAAAGTCTATGGCCGGGAAAGCCCTTTTGAACAATAAATCCTTGACACCACAGGCTTTTAATGTCAGGCTGCAGCTTCCTGCAAATCACACTGCTAGACGGTAGGCTCTAAATAAAGCACAATGCAACAACTTACACTTTCTTCTATTGCTAAACTTCGGGACTGTTTAAACTGTGCTGCTTTGAGCAGCGGCACCAGCATCACAGGGCACGTTTGTCATCATATCTCATGGATATTTATTCTCAAGAAGTGGTGGAGGCAGCACCTGTTCCTCAGCCTCCTCTCCATCAACCCCGTCCATCCCACTCTGGCTGGGTCTTGTAGTCTTTGCCGGCCTCTAATACGACCCCATGTGCAAAGGAGAAAATGTATCATGTCAAAAACTAACGTGTCTGACCCACACCACCGTATTTTTCAATTGTCCATAGGCTTGTGAAAGTTTGAACAATGAATAAGAAAGAACTGATGGCTTTGAATTGTGGCTCTGGCAAAGAACGGTTCGTGTGCCACGGACCACCAAAAGAACAAGCATCTGCCTTGGTGGCACAGCCAGGATGCTCCTCGGAGTCTGCTGAGAGCTGGTCTCACACGTTGAGTTTGCCATCAGGAGGAGACAGGCTCTGGAAAGGCATCAACTTGGCAAGGAGATGAAGACCGTCAGGGAGGGGGGCTCACACAGTGAGTGCGACCGTGGGCTCACAGGGGCAGAGTGTACGAGGCTAGCCCAGGTCAGGCTGTGTGTCATTCTGCTGTGCATGGACACTGTAAATCAGCTCCAACTCAACAGAACCTAACAACACCAGCAACTCTAAAGCAGGACTGAATCCTGATCCTTTCCCTCCACAGTTCTCGTGGGAAGGACCTCCTCTGTAGGGGAAGGAGAGGTGCTTCAGGGGCAGGTGAGAAAGATAGTAGTGGAGAAAGAGCCCATCACTGAGATGCAGGAACTCTGGGGGAACTGTCTTGAGGAAAGACCTTTCATGGCTAATTAAAAAACAACAAAACAGCAACACCACCATGGAATAAGGATGATAGATTGATAACTTTGAGCTGTGGTGCTGAGAAGTCGCGAACATACCATGGACCTACCTCCAAGAGAACAAAAGGTCCATCCTACAGATGGTGAAACCAAGTTTCTCTTTAGAAGTAAGGATTTTGGAAGCTCTGTCTGGCAAACTTTGGGCATGTGGCCAGGAGTGATCAGTCCTTGGAGAGGGACATCATGCATGGAAGGGTGGAGGAACAGAGCAGGAGAGGAAGATCCTGGATGAGATGAACTCAAACAGTGACTGGGGTAATGGGTGTAGGTCTGTTGGAAACAACGAAGTTGGCTCAAGACAGCAGGGTTCAGAGTTGCTATACTTAGGGCCGCTATGAGTCGACAGCACACAACAACAACAACAGCTGGCCCAGCCTTTTCCCTTGTACCACTAGGTACCGCATAGTCTTGAACTACCAACCTTCTAGTAAGCAGGTGAGCAGTTTGTCCTGCAGGGTCTCTGTGAGCTGGAATCAATGCCATAGCAGCAGCTCTGTTATTGCCTGTTTTCTTAGTAGAAAGCCGTCAGGGAAGGCATCTACATCCTTGGTCTGACTGAGGAGAGAGAGGATCCCAAGGGTAAAAGTGCCACAGAATGTCCTAAGTCCGTCTTCCAGGGCGGTGCCCACACTGTGCCTGGACTCCCTCCATCCCCAGTGCCGGGGCTGCACCTTGGACCCTGTACCACCTCAGCCTTTGCCCTTGCATGGACCCTGAACCTCACCCCCGCCCAGCCGCGGGACCGGCTCACCTGGGAGACTGTCTGGCACAAGGGTGGCCTTACATGTCCACTCCTCCCAAACAGCGGTACCTCAGGGTGGAGTCGGCCTAACCCATGGGCCTTGGCAATCATGGGGTGCATCTCCCCCTTTAAGCCACTAAGTAGCCGCCCCATGTTCCAGCCTGTGGCCTCTGTCCTGGAGAACACCCACCCTCCACCTGTCGAGAACCACTGGAAACCATCATCCTGACGCCCTTTCCTGCACCTTCCCTCTTCCCAGCTCCATCCACTAATTACCTTCTGGGCTTTCCAGCTTTGCTTTTGCAATTGCTCTTTGGTCCCAAATGCTGATACTGAGCTTGTGGAAATCCTAGGGTGAGGACAACCCTGGGTCCCCCAGAGTAGACCTCTATGTAGCCCCAGAATGTATCCCTTCAAGTGGTTCCCGCCCCCTGCAGCCTGTGGAACCCCAGGGTCACGTGGTGGCCAGTTCCTCCAAAACGGACCCTGTGTTCAGCCTTCCCGTTCCACGGCTCCTCCGGCAAGGCCTGGCCACTACTGTGCTGACATCAGCGGGAACTTGACCAAAGGCAGAGAATTCCAGAAGGATGTTTACCTGCGTTTTATTGACCCGGCAAAGACTTTGAACAGTGTGGATCATAATGAATGATAATGAAGTATTCTAAAGAATGGGAAATCCACCAGCTGTTCCACAGAAGGAGGGCAATCTCCCCCCACCCGCCGTGTGACTTCCTGCCTCTGAAAACCTGCTGGGAATGTCAGCTGTGACTCGAGGGTACACAACAACAACAACAACAACCGCCACATGGAACGCCAGAGAAGAAAGCAGCTTGTCTCAGGGGAAGTACAGTCAGAACATTTTCCTGAGAAGCAAGGACCGCGAGGCTTCGTCTCATAGTCTGGCCCGTTATTAGGAAGAGCCGGTCCCTGGAGAAGGACGTCAGAGCTGGGAAAGTAGAGAGTCAGAGAAAAAGGGGATCAGACAGGGCATCATCCTGTTCCACACGGGGTCATTGTGAGTTGGAACTGACAGAAGAATCAATGTCTTTGAGCTGTGGTGTTGGAGAAGGTAGTATCTATCCATAGAGACAAAAATGAGGAAATCTCATCTCACCGACTTCATATTGTTAAGAGGCTAATCCCTGGAAAAAGACATGCTTGGAAAGGCTGAGGGGAAGCCTAAGAGGAAAACCCTCGAGATGAACTGGCATAGTGATTGTAACAATGGGATCAAATACATCCTAACAACATTAACAACACAAGGTAAGAAGCTGCACTGAAATCCCAAAGGCAGGAGGTCTGAATCCACCAGCTGCTCTGAAGGAGAATGGCCAACCTCCTACCCTGTGATTTACAGCCTCTGAGAACCCGCTGAAGGGTCAGCTGTGAGCCGGTTCCCACTCGATGGTGCCAGGTCTACCATGAACAGGGGACTCCCCGCAGGAGTGCCTGCTGACCCAAAGGGGCTCTTCTCGGACACTGAATCTACCGGTGGACCACGGGTGAAGGACAGGCTCTCTGCTCTGGTGGGATCTCCCACCTCCCCAAAACCCGCCCGAGGGGCAGCTATGAGTCAGTCGTACCCTTGCAGCAATGGGTTCATTGTCTGAAGAGATGGCATCGTGAGGTTTTTGCTTTTCTCTGAAGTCTCTGCCTTTCACAGGGTCTAGATTTCTTCCTGTAATGGATTCCAAGCCTGCTCAGAAATGAGTCTGCCCTGATCTTTAGCCGAGCATCCCCCCAGCTCACCAAGGTGCAGGTAGCAGGGGACCTGTGACCAGTCACAAGAGGCGAGGGTCCTCCATCTAGTAGAGAGAGGTTCAGGATCAGAGAGGAGAGGCCCACCATAGCTTCACCCCAGGGACAGCAGGAGCACGTGGAGTGGAGCGTGACAGGCCAGGAATGGAGTGCTGCAGGTGTCTGAGGGCCATGTGGTGTGGTGACAGGTGGGCGGGGCATGGAGGAATGCTGCTGGGGGGGGGCTCATAGTTCCTCCTCAGATGGAAATCGGAAGGTATGAGCAGGGCCCCAGAGAGGCCATGAGGTGGGCCTCCCCACCAGCTCCACTTCCTTGCCCAGGGGCTAGAGATGAAACAGGCTTCACCCTCAAGCACCAGTTGGTCGCCTACCCAGAACCACTGCCCAGTACCGCCACTCACTACAACAGACCTGTACTGCCACCCAGTATGGTACCCAGTACCACTGCCCAGTATCCCTGCCCAGTACCCCTACCCAGTACCCCTTCCCAGTACCGCTGCCCAGTATCCCTGCCCAGTACCGCTGTCCAGTACCACTGCCCAGTACCCCTGCCCAGTACCCCTGCCCAGTACCGCTGCCCAGTATCCCTGCCCAGCACCCCTGCCCAGCACCCCTTCCCAGTACCACTGCCCAGTACCGCTGCCCAGCACCCCTGCCCAGTATCCCTGCCCAGTATCCCTGCCCAGTACCCCTGCCCAGTACCCCTTCCCAGTACCGCTGCCCAGTACCGCTGCCCAGTATCCCTGCCCAGTACCGCTGTCCAGTACCGCTGCCCAGTACCCCTGCCCA
>NW_006399877.1:7792137-7798975 GCF_000299155.1 Elephantulus edwardii | reverse complement strand
CCCAGTACCGCTGCCCAGTACCGCTGCCCAGTATCCCTGCCCAGTACCGCTGTCCAGTACCGCTGCCCAGTACCCCTGCCCAGTATCCCTGCCCAGTACCACTGCCCAGCAACCCTGCCCAGTACCCCTGCCCAGTACCCCTGCCCAGTACCACTGCCCAGTATCCCTGCCCAGTAACCCTGCCCAGTACCGCTGCCCAGTACCCCTGCCCAGCACCCCTGCCCAGTACCCCTGCCCAGCACCCCTTCCCAGTACCACTGCCCAGTACCAATGCCCAGTACCCCTTCCCAGTACTGATGCGAACCCAATCAGCACTCCAGCACACAGCAAAACTATACATAGGATTCCAAAGCCCCACCATCTTCCATGGAAAAGGATTCCCTGATGGACACACCCTGCTGACCCAGTTGAAGCCTGGTGAGAGGCTGAGTGGAGAGCTGGGTGCCCCGGGCAGCCCATGTGCCCTGAGTGCCAGGGCTCAGGCGGTCAGCCAGCGGCCTCAGCTCAGATGTGCTTTGCCTCAGCTGTCCAGACCCCAGCAGACACCCAGGAAACCTCTAACAAACCAGCGGAATGAGAGCACCAACCACATCACCTGAGCCACAAACCAGCCACAATTCAACGTGGACAATGAATGAATAAGGACGACAGAAGAACGGAGGCCTTGAGCTGTGCAGTGAGAGGTGAGGACGGAAGATCCGGAGAGGAGAAAGTGCAACTAGAACACTCCTTGGAGGCAAAGATGATAAAGACTCATCCCACATACTTTGAGCATGTCACTGTTGTTGTTGCTGGGTGCTGTCAAGTCGGGGACGACCTTAGCAACCCTGTGAGCAATATATCTGCAACCTGTCCTGTCCTGTGCCAACCTCACAACCTCTGACACGCTCAAGCCCAGTGCAGTCGCCAAGTCCATCCACCTGCTTGAAGGTCTTCTCTTCCACATCCTCTCTCTCTCTCTCTCTCTCTCTCTCTCTCTCTCACACACACACACACCCCTTTCCAAACATGATGTTCCTCTCCAAGAAATAACTTCTCCCAGCAACATGCTCAATGTATATGAAATGAAGCTTTATCTCTTTCCCTCTAAGAAGCACTCTGGCTGCACCTTCTCCAAGACATCTCTGTTTGTCCTTTAGGAGTCCATGAAATATTCGGTATTCTCCTGATAGCGGGTCAAAAAACTGTGCAACGAAGTTCCCATCTGTGCTTGTAACGGGCAGTGTGGCACATTCATCGCCCCCAGCACAATCCTGTCCAGCCTTGCCCACTATGCCCTCAAGGCTCTCCTGGACACTCCCTAAGCCCCTGGGGCTGGGAAGCTGGAAACTCGGCCATTAGTGTTTCAAATACCAGCAGGGTCACCACTGGTAGCCAGGTTTCAGCAGAGCTCCAGAGTAACAGAGACTAAGAAGCAGGGTGGCCATCAAATGTACGGACAGCGGGACAGGACTGCTGGGTGTAGGGAAAGAAGATGCTCCTCTCAGGTGGGAAGGCACTTCCAGTGCCTCTGGGGACAGTTTGGCAGCACTCAGCTCCTTCCTGGCCAGGTTCAGCCTGGAAGCAGCTCTGGGTGTGGGTGCGGTAGCATGGGAGTCTGGGGCGCTGAGAGGGAGTCTTTAACAGCCAGGACAAAGTCCTCCCAGGACTCATTCAGGTGCCAGCAGACAGCTGCTACACTCCTAGAGTCCCAGCGTCCCCGCGTCCCAGGATCCTGCCTGGTCGCCCACCATGACCACAGCCACGTCGGGGCCCTGGGTGCTCCTGCTCCTGGTGCTGGGCCTACGGCTACAGCTCTCCCTTGGTGTCATCCCAGGTAAGGAGGCCCCAGCCCAGCTCCCACTTCTCCCCAAAGCACAGGGACCCCTGGCTGACGGGCTCCCCCCCACCACTCCCCAGTTGAGGAGCAGAATGCAGAGTTCTGGAACAAGCAGGCGGCCTCCGCCCTGGACAGTGCTAAGAAGATGCAGCCCATCAACACGGTGGCCAAGAATCTCATTCTCTTCCTGGGTGATGGTGAGTATGACAGGTCTGTTGCCTGTGCACCCTCAAGCCAGCCTCACAGATTCAGGCTGTCCAGAGTTCTGCTTTTTCAGGGATGGGGGTACCCACTGTGACAGCCACTCGGATCCTAAAAGGACAGATGAATGGCAAGCTGGGACCAGAGACACCACTGGCCATGGACCAGTTCCCATACCTGGCTCTATCCAAGGTAAAGAGGCTGGTGGCAGGGAGGGTGGGGAGGTGAGCAGGCCCAGGGTACAAGTCACCACCCGCAATGTGCCCCAGACCTGGAGCTGAGGCTGCCTGTACCCACAGACCTACAACGTGGACAGGCAAGTGCCGGACAGTGCAGGCACCGCCACGGCCTACCTATGTGGGGTCAAAGGCAACTACCAGACCATCGGCCTGAACGCCGCTGCCCGGGTAAACAATTGCACCAGCACCCGGGGCAACGAGGTCATCTCCGTGCTGAGGCGGGCCAAGAAAGCAGGTGAGCTGGGAGGACCGGGTGGGGAAGTCCGGGCATCCCCGAGGCCCAGCCGCCGGCCTCCTGACCTCTGTCACCCACAGGGAAATCCGTGGGGATCGTGACCACCACGCGAGTACAGCACGCATCACCAGCTGGCACCTATGCGCACACGGCCAACCGAAACTGGTACTCGGATGCCGACATGCCCGCCCAGGCGCTGCAGGAGGGGTGCCAGGACATCGCGGTGCAGCTCATCTCCAACACAGACATCGACGTAGGGCCCCCCACCCACCCGGGGCAGGCGGGGTTCAGCCAGAGGGTGGGAGGCGGGGAACCAGGCCTAGTTCTAAGCCTGGGGCCTGGGACGGTCTACCTGGAGAGGGTCATGTCAAAGTGAGGGCAGGCCACAAACCACCCGGGGCCATGGCTCAAGGCTCTCTCAGGAGGGGACACAGGGCCAGCCAGGCCCCAGACCCACCTGCCCCATTCTCTGACTTCAGGTGATCCTGGGCGGAGGCCGCAAATACATGTTTCCTGTGGGGACCCCAGACCCTGAGTTCATCAATCAGAATGGGTCCCGTCAGGATGGCAGGAACCTAGTTCAAGAGTGGCTGGACAAGCGTGAGGTAAGGAGACTGGGCCAGTGGGGACCAGCAAAGACCATCAGCGTGGGGGTCCCAGGGCCAGCCCGAGGTCTGAGGTCTTGTCTGTCCCCCAGGGCACCCAGTATGTGTGGAACCGCACTGCTCTCATCCAGGCTTCCCGGGACACCTCCGTGAAGCGTCTGATGGGTAACTGCCCGCCAGCCTCCCTCCCACCTTTGTGCTCCCCAAGCCCCAACCTCCATCCAACCCACCTCCATCGCCCCTCTTCCCACAGGCCTCTTCGAGCCAGGAGACCTGAAATATGAGGTCAATCGAGACCCCAACCTGGACCCATCTCTGTTGGAGATGACTGAAGCGGCCCTGCGCGTGCTGTCCAGGAACCCCCGCGGCTTTTACCTCTTTGTGGAGGGTGAGTGACCTCGGGGGTAGGGGTCGAGGGGTGGGGGCGGCAGAGGGGTGAGGTCAGGCCACTCACACACCATTCCCCATACAGGGGGCCGCATAGACCATGGCCATCATGACGGTAATGCTTACAAGGCCCTGACTGAAGCAGTCATGTTCGACTCCACCATCGAGAGGGCGGGCCAGCTGACCAGTGAGAAGGACACGCTGACTCTGGTCACCGCTGACCACTCCCACGTCTTTGCCTTTGGAGGCTACACACTAAGAGGAACCTCCATCTTCGGTAGACCAGAGGGGATGGTGGCCTGTGGTCCAAGGGAAATTCAGTGTCAGAAATAGAGCTCAGCCTCAGTTTTCCCATCCAGCATATGGGCCTAATGGTGGGACGAGTAGGTCCCTCGGGGTGGTGGTGGTTGTTATGCACCGTAGTATGGCCTTCCACTCACAGTGACTGTAAGCTCTGAACCCTGTCCTATCCTGATTCCGTCTCACTGACTCCAACACACCTAACCCCATCGCCTGCGTTACCATGTCAGTCCATCTCATCTGGGTCTTCCTCTCTGCACTGTCTGTCCCTCCACTCTTCCAAAGATGATGTCCTTCTCCAAAGATTGGTCTCTTCTGGCCATGTACCCAAAGTATGTGAGATCCCTAAGGGTAGGCAGAAAAAAAGGGCTGACACAGAGGGGTCTCCCTCCAGCTGTCCCAGTGTCACCAAGTCCCCTCCCTCCCCACAGGGCTGGCGAGCAGCCAGGCCTCAGATGGCAAGAACTACACGTCCATCCTCTATGGCAACGGCCCAGGCTACCCACTGGGCAATGCCCGGCCTGATGTGAACGAAACTGAGATCAGTGAGTGCACAGGGAGGCCAATGGAGACGGCAGGAGAGGCCAGAGAGGGCTCGCCCAGGGAAATGACAGGAAGGGGACTTCTGGGAGAGGGGATCCCCCTGGGTGAGGGTGGGAATGGGACCTGCAGAGGTGATGGTGGGACGGGGACCCCCAGAGGCAAGGGCAGGAACGGGACCCCCAGGGGTGAGGTCAGAAAGGGATCCCCTGCCTAGCGAGAGAAGGGGACCCACAAGGGAGAGGTTAGGAAAGGGACCCCAGGGACAAGGTCAGGAAGGGGACCCCAAGGGACGAGGCGGGAAGGGGCCCCTCGGGATGCCGCCCCCTGACTCCCCTCGCTCCCCGCAGTGCGCCCCACCTACAGGCAGCAGGCGGCCGTGCCCCTGAGCTCTGAGACACACGGCGGCGAGGACGTGGCCTTGTTCGCGCGCGGCCCGCAGGCGCACCTGGTGCACGGCGTGCAGGAGCAGACGTACGTGGCGCACGTCATGGCCTTCGCCGCCTGCCTGGAGCCCTACACCGACTGCGGCCTGGCCTCTCTGGGCGACACCGCCTCCACGCCCAGCCCCTCGCACTCGCTGCTGGCGGCGCTGCTGCTGCTGCCCCTGGCACGCATGGCGTCCTAATCCCTGGGCCGCACTCCGCCGCCAAAGACGGCAGCCCCCCATTTCCTGCGCGGACCCCCCATGAGCCGGAGCCGCGGAGCCCCTCCTCGAGAGCCACCACCTCGATGTCCCTCCACCCCAGTCCCAGGGGCTACTCCAGGTTCTGCCATTGCACGACTGCGGGCGTGACCACTTCCCCTTTCCTGAGTGCTGCTCCCCTAAGCCCCAGCCCCACCCAGGGAGGCCCTGCACCCCACTGCAGTCCTGGAAAGGAGGTGGCGGCTCCCCAGCAGGCCCTGGTGCGCGCCAGGCTGGAGGCCTCGACCTGCCACCACCCCAGAGACCTCAGCCCCAGAGCGCATGAGCACCTGGTCGAGGGTCGCTCAGCCCAGAAGCCAGTGGGTGCTGGCAAAGCAGCCCTGAACCCCAGAGCGACTGGACACTCTGCTTTTGTGGCCATTGGGAAGGACTGCTGGGACTGAAAAATAGATTGGGAAAACTCACTGAAATCTAGTTAAATCTGCTTGTAGCAGATGCCTGGTGTTAGCCGTAAGGGTTGCCTAGGCTGGTGACTAAAAAAACCTAAAATACAGAAAGGACAGGAGACCTTCCTGCCATGTGATACTGTAAATAAAGATTATAAACCAGTTTCTGCTTCCAAGTTGTTAAGGCTTGTGGAGGAAGGTATGAGGGGTCTTCACTGGTCAGCCCTTCACTTGACCACTTCCTCACGGGGCAATGGCAGCATTTCCAAACCAGTTTGCAAAAAATACTCACTCCTTTTGTTTTCAGACAAAAACAGTTACTTTCTCCTTTTCGATTCCAAGGGCATCTTTACCTTGGAGGAGCAAATGCAGGAGAAGCTCTGAGATTAACAGCCCTGTCACCTCAAAATGTCAGCACAGTTGTGTCACAAGGGGGAAGTAAAATGAATGAAAACGTGGGGACCATTCTCAGGCCACCCTTGGGATGAGCCCCAAGTGGGAAGTTCAAGGTTGCTCCTAATCTCCTCTTCTAAGGCCATGGTCTTTGCCATTACTTGCTATGCTTCAGAGAGCTGGACAATGACGGGGTATGAGAGGAGAGTTGATACCAGACTTTGAGCTGTGGTGCTGGAGAAGAGTGTTGAATACACCATGAACTGCAAGGAGAACAAACAGGTTTGTCCTGGAGAGGGTGAAGCCAGGCTGCTCATTGGAGTCAAGGATTCTGAAACTCCACCTGACACACTTTGGACATGTTGCAAGGAGGGACCAGTCCTTGGAGAGGGACGTCATGTTTGGGAGGGTGGAGGGACAGGGCAGGAGAGGAAGACTCTAGATGAGATGGATTGATTGCGTCACTGAGGTAATGGGGATAGGCATGTTGGAGACAATAAGATTGCCAAGGGATAGAGCAGAGTTTAAGGCTGTTGAACATAGGGTCACAAGCGACTCAAGGGCACATAACAACAACAGACTACAACAAGGTCAAAAAGGTAGTCTCCACTCCATCCTGAGACCAGGATTACTTGGAGCCTGGCTCCCTCCCACTGCTGATGGCTCTCAAAGGGATCAAAACGGGGTTGGGGGGAAGATATAGAACAACAATCAATGCGGCCAGGGCTGCGGGTCTGATGGAGCCCCGAGACCGGCCCTTAATCACCCTTAGAGCCTAGAACAGAACTCACCTCTGTGGACCAGCTCTTCACTAAACACTAGGCAGAAGTATAAGGTGGACAATAACATCAGGGACGTTTCAGTCCTCACAACAGTCCTATGAGATCCATGGGGTGGCCACCCTTGGCCCTGGGATGAAGTTCAGAAGGCAGGAAAGCAGAAGAAGCTTGAATGGAATCTGGAAACACATGGAGGGAGTGGGAAGAGTGCTGTCACTGCAGGGACCATGGTCAGGGCCACAGATGTG
>NW_006399877.1:7785922-7791305 GCF_000299155.1 Elephantulus edwardii | reverse complement strand
AACAATGAATGAATGAAAACCCAAAATTTCTGTAAATGTTCATTAAAACTAATAAAATTTAATAATAATTTTAAAAAAGAAAAGAAAGAGAGGAGCGAACTGGGGGGCGGGGGCAGAGGGCTGGGCGGGTAGAGAAGTGCAGCAATGAGTGAATGGAAACCCAAATTCTCTGTAAATGTTCATTAAAATTATTAAAAAAAAACCAACAAAACAAAACATAAAAACCCAGTTGTACTCTGCACACCTAAGATCACCGGGAGCCTATTTCAGTAAGATTAGCAGTAACCTCCGCATTATGTGCTCAAACCTGTATTTCTTTCCTGTAGTTATTTACCCCTGGACCAGCCCACTAGTGAGCTTTTTAAAAAAAAATTATTTTGTATTTTTTTTAAAAAAAAACATTTATTAGGCAAGCTCTGGTGGCCTAGTGGCAAGAAGCTGCACTGCAATCCCAGAGGTGTGTGGTTCGAATCCACCAGATGCTCTGCTGGAGAAGGAGGGACAATCTCCTCCTGTACCAGTCAGATCTGATTTGACGGTACACACATAAAAAAAAAAGTAATTTAAAAAAATTTTAAAAACCATTTATTAGTTGTCTTTTTTCCATTTTTTGCACATTTTCCTCCCTTTCCCTTTCCCTCAACCCTCCCCGCAATGCACCCCTTGTTCCAGGTTGTTGTCATACAAATAATGCCTAAATTATATATTCCTTTTGGACAGTTCTTCCTCTCATCTGATCTACTGCAGTGTTCATTATCTATCCACTTTTCCCCATTCTCTCTCCAACTCCTTCATGTCTGTCCTATTTTATAACAGTGGTGTTATGATGCAGTGTTTGTCTTTTTTTGTGACTGAGAGATTTCACTCAGTCCAATGCCCTCAGGCTTGTCCTGTTGCGCAGTGTTTTTGGAGCTCACAGTTTTCAGTGCTGCATCGTATTCCATTGTGTAAATGTGCCATCATTTTTCTATTCATTCATTTGTTGATGGGCACCTGGGTTGTTTCCATCTCTTTGCTATTGTAGATAATGCAGCAGTAAACACAGATGGGCATACATCTGTTTTTGAGTCCTGGATGTGGCTTCGTTAGGGTATATTTCTGTAGTAAAATTGCTGAGTCAAATGATATTTCCATTTCCAACTTGCCGAGAAAGTACCAGACCACCTTCCATCGTGGATGGACCATTTTACATTCCCACCAGCAGTGGACAGCTGCATGTCTCCACAACCCCAACAGCATCTGTTGCTTACTGCCCTGTTGAACTTTGCCATTGTTGCTGGAACCACGAGGGAGCTTTCCGGATGATGCTCTCCATGCTCACCCTTTCCCTGATCCTTTTTCTTAAAAAAAACCACAAACACTGAGTCCTCCAAGTAGCTGCCCCATCCAGGGGTCATGTACTCTGTTCACCCCTGTCACATGACTTACATAAGCAAGACATTGACTCTTCCTGGTTGGTACACACCCCCCAAAGTGGTTTGTGTCTTCCGTGACTGGAACAGAAGCCAGATAATACCTTAAACTGAGACACTTTAGAAACATCTGTACTTCCAGCCAACTGTGTAGCAAACCTCCCACACGGCGTCACTTACTGCAGCGTCTGTTTTTCCCCGTTTAGACAGTGTTTCCTGCACATCTTTCCAGCAGTATTTGCTGACAAAGAAATGCCTGTCGGTGGGCCGTCAGATCACTTTCTGTTCACTCTCTGCATTTTCACTGTCTGCCTCGTGGTGGATGGGTTGTGTCTGTCTTCCGCTATTATGCAGGAAACTTTACAAGGCTTTCCAAATATTTACCTTTGCTTAAGGAAATAGCAGAAGAGAACTGGCTTTGGAAGCCCATCATTTGAAGCGTTGCTGGGGAGGAAGAGACGGCGGTGGTCTGTCTTCATGCTGAAGGCTCCTTCCTCCGGCATCATCAGCGTGATGACGTCTGGCTGGCCGCCAGGCTCTCAGGCACCAAGTGCTGGGCACTTCTGACCAGTGACTGCAGGGGAGGGAACTGTATTGCAAATTTTTTTTAGTTTGTGAATTTTGTTTTCAGGGAATTCACTTGCAAAGCTATGATGTGGACAAAACAAGGTGTATGGTAAGTGTTGTCGTTGTGGTGTACCATTGAGTCAGAACCAACTCACAGCTGACCCTCCAGGGGGTTTTCAGAGGCAGTAATGGCATGGAAGTGGTTGCCCATCCTTCCGCCACAGAGCAGTGGGTGGATTCAAACCACATGCCTTTAGAATTGCAGTGCACATTCTTACCACTAGGCCACCAGTGCTCCCTTAGGTTGCTGCTACCTTTAATTCCCACATTGGAGTTAATTGCACTTTCTGTACAATCAAAAGGAGCTCTGGTTGATTGTTGTGGTTATTAGGTGCCATTGAGTCACGTACGACTCATAGCAACACTCAGAACAGATCTGAACGCTGTCCTGTCCTATGACATCCGCACAACCTCTGACACACTGCTGTAGTCACCATGTGAATTCATCTGGTTGAGGGTCTTCCCCTCTTTTGCCATCCTTCCACCTTTCCAATCATAATGTCCCCCTCCAAGGAATAACCTCTCCTAGCAGCACAATCTTGGCACCAGCAGCCAGGAAATTAAAAGGCGCATTGCCATGGGAAAGTCTGCTGTTAGGGACCTCTCCAAAGTACTGAAGAGCAATGGTATCTCTCTGGAGACTAAGTTGCATCTGATACAGGCCATGGTCTTCGCAATCACTTGTTATGCATCAGAGAGTTGGACAATGACTAGGGAGGACAGAAGGAGAATTGATGCCTTTAAGCTGTGGTGTTGGAGAAGAGTATTGAGAGTACCATAGACTGCTAAGAAAACAAAGAGATTCATCCTTGAGAGGGTTAAACCAGGCAGGTCTGTGGAGACAAAGATTCTGAGGCTTCGTCTAACATACTTTGGACATGTTGTAAGGAGAGACCGGTCCTTGGAGAAGGACATCATGCTGGGTAGGGTGGAGGGACAGCACAGGAGGAGAAGACCCTCTATGAGGTGGATTGATTCAGTGACTGGGGTAATCAGGATGGGTGTGTCAGAGGCAATGCGATTGGCACAGGATAGAGCAGGGTTTAGGGCTGTTGTACACAGGGTCGCTATGAGTCAACAGCACATAACAACAACAACAACAGCAGCAGCAGCACAATCAGAAATTGTAAGACGAAGCTTGGTGACAGAGTGGCTAAGTCCTGGGCTGCTAAAGGAAAGCTCAGTGGATCAAGTCCAAAGGACACCACCTCGCCAGGCTCACCACCCACCAAACAAGTCCTGGGATGACATCAAGGGTATCATCCATGAAGAAAGCAAAAGCTCACAAAGAAGGAGAGGAAGAAAAGACCAAAAGAAATATCAAAGAGATTCTGAAAATTGCACTAAAATGTTACAGAGGCCAAAGCAAAAGAAAGAAATGCTGAAATAAAAGAGATGAACTGAAAAGGTCAAACGGCACGTCATGAAGAGAAAGCAAAGTGTTACACCAGAAGGTAGACAAGAGCTGGAGTCCAAACACCAAAGAGAACGCACGCACTCAGTGATTCTCAACCTGCAAGGATTGAAGGACACATGCACTCAACCTTGAGCTGCAGTAATAAAGGAAGCTTGGGGACCTTCTTGAATGATGCAGAAAGTACCAAAGAAAATGAAAGGAACACAGAGCCACTGTACCAAAAGCCACTGAACTAGAACCACTGAACTGAATATGCAAAGGCTTTTGACTCTGTGGATTACAAGTCATGGCTAACGTTGAAAAGTGCTCATGTGAAACCTAAACACAGACCACGAAGCAGTCGGCCCAACACAACAAGGAAACACTGCGTGGTTTAAAATCAGGAAAGATGTGTGTCAGAGATGTATCCTTCCTAGGTACATTCAATCTGAATACTGAGCAAATAATTTAAGAACCTTGACTTTATGGAGAAGGGTGTGGTGTGGCGTCTGTCCTGGAGGAAGACTCGGCAATAACCTGTGTTACACGGGTGCTACAACCTTTCTTGCTGAAAATGAAGAAGACTTTAGACACTGCAGAAGATCAAGGACTTATGGATTAAGTCTCCGCATCAAGAAAACAAAAATCTGCACCACTGGGCCAACTTTCCCATCATGACAGGTGGAGAAGATGGAAGTTGTCAAGGATTTCATTTTAGTTGGATCACAATGAACAATGATTACAGCAGGTAGGAAATAAACATTCATTCTGTGCTGGGAAAATCTGTTGTGAAGGACCTTTCCAAAGTATAAAAGAGCAATAATGTCAGTGTAAAGACTATGGTGCACCTGATCCAAGCTATAGTACTTTTAATTATTTCCTATGCATATGAAAATTAAGCCAAGAATAAGAGTGACAGAAAAATTGAAGCCTCTGAATTGTAATGTTGAAGGAGAGGACTGAATATCTCATAGACTGTGAAAAGAACAAACAGGTACTGTTGGAGAAAGTGCAGGTAGAATGTTCCTTGGAAGCAAAGATGATAAAGATTCATCTCACATACTTTGAGCATGTTGCTGTTGTTATTAGGTGCTGCTGAGTTGAGTACAGCTCATAGTGACCCTATGAACAACAGATCTGAGCCCTGTCCAACCTCGGCTCTCCTCACAATCTCTGACACACTCAATCCCACTGCTGTGTCAATCCACCTCGTTCAGAGCCATCTTCTCCTCTGCCATTCTTCTCCTTTTTCAAACATGATGTCCTTCTCTAAGGAATAGCCTCTCCTGGCAACATGCCCCAAGTACGTGAGATGAAGTTTTATCGTTCTTGCCTCCAAGGAACACTCTGGCTGAACCTTCTCTAAGACGGACTTGTGTTTTCTTGGCAGTCAACAAGACATTGAGTACTCTTTGCCAATACAACTGAAAGGCATCAATTCTTCTGTCATTCATTGTCCAACTGACCTATTCAATCTGTATGCTGAGCAAATTATTTGAGAAGCTGGACCCCATGGAGAAGAATGTGGCATCACAATTGGAGGAGGACTCATCAATAACCTTTTGCAGATGACACAACCTTGATTGCTGAAAGTGAGGAAAACTTGAAGCACTTGTTGCAGAAGATCAAAGAATATAGCCTTCAACATGGATTGCATCTCAATATCAAGAAAACAGACATGCTCACCACTGGACGTCATTATCATGATGGGGGGAAAGACTGAAGTTTGTCGACGCAGCGGCCAGCGAGAATGACGCAGCGCGAGAATGCCACCGCCAGGCAGGAGAACGCTGCCTCCAGACGGGGTTCCACCGTGAGAGGGGCCAGGAAGAGACCCGGGAAGAACAACAGCCAGCCACCTACCACGGAACTCCAGAGGAGTGAAGACTGTGAGACCCCAGAGGAACGAAGACTACCTGACACTGTGTGACCCCCCTGCAACCCACAC
>NW_006399877.1:7767098-7768696 GCF_000299155.1 Elephantulus edwardii | reverse complement strand
GCCTGCCTGGAGCCCTACACCGACTGCGGCCTGGCCTCTCCGGGCGCCGCCGCCTTCACGCCCGGCCCCTCGCACACGCTGCTGGCGGCGCTGCTGCTGCTCCTGCTGCTAACAGTCTAATTTTCCCTAACCGCTGGCCGCGCCCTGCGCCACCAGAGACCCCGGGCCCGCTTCCGTGCGCGACCCCCCAATACCCGGAGCCCCCGTAGGAAGCCTTCCCATCGTGGTGCCCTTCCAGCCTCGCCCCAGGGGTTAGTTACTGTGGGACTATAGGCCATGCACGTGACCTCTGGGAGCCCCTGGACATCCTCCTCCGTCTCCCACTTTCTCCTTTCTGGGAGTGCTGCTCCCCGAAGCCTCAGCCCCAGAACGCAGGGGCACCAGGGTCACTCCACCCAGAAGCCAGTGGGCGCTGGCAAAGCAGCCCTGGACCCCAGGGTGACTGGACACTCTGCTGCCTTGGCCATTGGGAAGGATTGCTGCAACTGATTTAAAACTCAGGAAAATAGAGTTAAATCTGGTGGTAGAAGACGCCTGGAGTTAGTAGTGAGGGTTGCCCACTCTTGCGACTAAGATCCACCAAAATATAAAAAGGGCAGGTGACCTTCCTGCCATGTGATATGTAACTAAAAATTACAGTCCCATTTCTGCTTCCAAGTTGTTAATGCTTTGGGGGTAAGGATATGAGGGGTCTTGATGGTCAACCTTTCACTTGTTGACCACCATGTCACTTGCCAATGGCAGTATTTCTAAACTGGTTTTCAAAAATGCTCCATCTAAGGGGTTTTCACCCAAACAGCTGTTATGTGTCACTTGCGACTCAGTGACCTTGTGTACAATGGCTCTGAACCCCGCTCTATCTTGAGACAATCTCATTGTTGCTGATACATGCAGCACTACCCAGTCACTGAGTCACTCCATCTCAGAAGGTTTCCTCTCTACCCTTCCAAGCATGAGGTCCCTCTCCAAGGACTGTTCCTTCCTTGCAACATGCCAAAGTATGTTAGATGAAGCTTCTCAGTCCTTGCATCCAAGGAGCAGCCTGGTTTCTAGCAGTCCATGTTATCTTCAATACTGTTCTCCGGCACCACAACTCAAAGGCATTCTTCCATCTCTGTACTTTCTCCTTTTTCATGTCAAGGGCATCTTTACCTTGGAGGGGCAAATGCACGTGAAGCGTTGAGATCAACAGCCCTGTCACGTCAGAATGGCAGCACAGTTAATTAACTAGAGGGAGGGAGAAACGGAAACGTGAGGGCAGGGCTCAGGCCACACTTGGGATGAGCCCTATGTGGGCTGGGAAGTTCAAGGTTGCTCCTAATCTTCTCTCCTAAAGTCATAAATAAAGGTAGTCAAATTCAAACCTCGAGTTGCTACAGTCAAGGATGCTTTAGGCAGAATGTTAAATGATCCAGGAGGTATTAAAAGAAGACGGAAGGAATATACTGAGTCATTGTATCGAAAGGAATTGGCAGATACAGAAGAATTTAATGAAATAACATTTGAGCAAGAGCCTGTGGTGATGAAGGAAGAAGTTCAAGCTGCTTTGAAGGAAATAGCAAAAAATAAGGCCCCAGGAATAGACGGTATACCAATTG
>NW_006399877.1:7757846-7765753 GCF_000299155.1 Elephantulus edwardii | reverse complement strand
GAAGACCCTCTATGAGGTGGACTGATTCAGTGACTGGGATAATCGGGATGGATGTGTCAGAGACCGTGAGATTGGCACAGGACAGAGCAGGGTTTAGGGCTGTTGTACATAGGGTCGCTATGAGTGCAAGCGACTCGAGGGCACATAACAACAAACAACAACAACCACCCCACCCTGAGACCAGGATTACTTGCAGCCTGGCTCCCTCCCACTGCTGATGGCTCTCAAAGGGATCAAAACGGGGGTGGGGGGAAGATATAGAACAATAATCAACGCGGCCAGGACTGCGGGTCTGATGGAGGCCCAAGACCGGCCCTTAATCACCCTTAGAGCCTAGAACAGAACTCATCTCTGTGGACCAGCTCTTCACTAAACACTAGGCAGAAGTATAAGGTGAACGATAACATCAGGGAGGTTTCAGTCCTCACAACAGTCCTATGAGATCCATGGGGTGGCCACCCTTGGCCCTGGGATGAAGTTCAGAAGGCAGGAAAGCAGAAGAAGCTTGAATGGAATCTGGAAACACATGGAGGGAGTGGGAAGAGTGCTGTCACTGCAGGGACCATGGTCAGGGCCACAGATGTGTGTGAACGATTGAGTGGAACAGCAGTCTGCTCTGCACGCCTTCACTCAGATCACAATCAACAGTTTAAAACATAAACGTCTAGTTGTACTCGGCACACGTGGGATCACTGGGAGACTAGCATAACCTGCATTTTATGGGCCTCCAGCTTTCACTTCTTCCTTGCAGTCGTTTACCCCTGGAACAGCCCACCAGGAGCTTTGCGGATGGCGCCCTGCGTCATGCTTTCTCAGAACCCTTTTTATAAAAAACAATAACCATCACTGAGTCCTCCAAGTAGCTGCCCCATCCAGGGGTCATGTACCCTGTTCACCCCTGTCACATGACTTACATAAGCAAGACATTGACTCTTCCTGGTTGGTACACACACCCCAAAGTGGTTTGTGTCTTCCGTGACTGGAACAGAAGCCAGATAATACCTTAAACTGAGACACGTTAGAAACGCGTGTACTTCCAGCCAACTGTGTAGCAAACCTCCCACACGGCGTCACTTACTGCAGCGTCTGTTTCTCCCCGTTTAGACAGTGATTCCTGCACATCTTTCCAGCAGTATTTGATGACAAAGAAACGCCTGTCGGTGGGCCGTCAGATCACTTTCTGTTCATTCTCTGCATTTTCACTGTCTGCCTCGTGGTGGATGGGTTGTGTCTGTCTTCCGCTATTACACAGGAAACTTTACAAGGCTTTCCAAATATTTACCTTTGCTTAAGGAAATAACAGAAGAGAACTGGCTTTGGAAGCACATCATTTGAAGCGTTGCTGGGGAGGAAAAGATGGCGGTGGTCTGTCGTCATGCTGAAGGCTCCTTCCTCTGGCATCATCAGTGTGATGACGTCTGGCCGGCCGCCAGGCTCTCGGGCGCCAAGTGCTGGGCACTTCCAACCAGTGACTGCCGGGGAGGGGGAGGGAACTGTACTGCAAAATGATTTTGGTTTGTTAACTGTGATATGGGGGAGAAAGAAAAGACCAAAATGGATGTGGATGCAATTCTGAAAACTACACTGTAACAGGGAGATCCTAAATGAAGAGAGGAAATTCTAAGGTGAAAAAGATGAACAGAAAATGTCAAAGAGCAGCTCGAGAAGACAAAGTGTCACAACAGAGGGTAGACAAAGAGCTGGAGTCCGAACACCAAAGGGGATGCACTCACTCAGCGTTTCTCAAATAGAAAGAACGGAAGGACACGTTCGAGCCTTGTAGTAATGAAGGATGCATGGTGCCACTGGTGTAAAACGAGACTGACATCAGGGTTAGGGGGAGACTGAGAAAGATGCGATAAATAATGTAGACTGCATTGAAACAGATGAGGGAGAGAACTGTTTAAAAGTGATATGTGGTTAGGTATTTTTGTCATGATAGTAGTCCAGAATGAAGGCTGCATAGTGGAGTGGGTTTAAGGATTGTATAACAATGAAAGAATTTTTCTTTAACTTTTCAAAGAGAAGAATGAACTGGAGGGGCGGGGTAGGCAGGGAGGAAAATGCAACAGTGAATGAATTGAAATCCAAAATCTCTGTAAATTTCCATTAAAATGAATAATAATAAAATTTAAAAATGATGAGGGATGCTTGGGCAACATCTAATGATTCTTACATGAAAAGAAAATGAAAGGAACACAGAGCCACTGTACCAGAAAGAACTGGTCAACACTGAGGCATTTTAGGAAGTGCCGTAGCTCGAGAATCAATGAAGGAAGAAGTTCAAGCTGCACTGAAAACATCGGCAAGCCTCTCTCCTATTTCCTTTCAAGGAGGGAGGCCCGTCCCTTTGGGGATGTAACTTTCTAATAAGTCTATTATTTTACCATTTAAAAAAAAGACATTGGGGAAAAAATAAGGACCCCAACATTGACGGAATACCAACTGACATGTTTTAACAAACATACAGTCCTTGGTGGCTTACTAATCTTTGCCAAGAAATCTAGAAGACAGCTTCCTGGCCAGCTGACTGGAGGACATCCAGATTGATTCCTGTTCCCCCCAAAAAAGGCATTCTAATAGAAGGTAAAAGTTATCCAACAATACCATTAATATCACATGCAAGATGATGAAGCTTAAGTTTAAATGGCTACAACAGTACGTAGACAGGGAGCTGACAGAAATTCAAGCTGAACCCTACAGAGCCCATGGCATGAGGAGTACCATTGTTGGTGTCAGATGAAATTTGCTGAAAGCAGAGAATACTAAAGCAATATGTTTACTTACGTCTTATTGACTATGCAAAGGCATTTGACTCTGTGGATTATAACAAGTCAGGGCTAACAGTGAAAAGAATGGGAATCGCAGAACGCTTAACTGTGCTCTTGCGAAACCTATATAAACAGACCACGAAGCAGTCGGCCAAACAGAACAAGGAAACACCGCGTGGATTGAAATCAGGAAAGAAAAGTATCAGAGACGTATCCTTCTTCCATGCATTCACTCTGTATACTCAGCAAATAAATTTGAGAGCCTTGACTTTATGTAGAAGAGTGAGGCATAACATCTGGGTTTTTTTTTAAATTTTATTTTATTTCATTACTTTTTGTGTGTACCGTCAAATCAGATCTGACTGATACAGAAGGAGATTGTTCCTCCTTCTCCAGCAGAGCATCTGGTGGATTTGAACCGTGTACCTCTGAGATTGCAGTGCAGCTTCTTGCCACTAGGACACCAGAGCTCACTATAACATCTGTTTTGAAGGAAGACTCATCAACAACCTGTGTTACACAGATGATACTGTAGTCACAGCTTCTGTGTTAAGTCTTAAGAGAATCCATTTTTTTCTGGCAGCATTGTAAGGAATGTATACCTCAATAATTTTAACAATGACAGATTTTGCTAAGATTTAGGTTCTCTGTACGTGCTGACCCAGCCTGGTTTCCACTCCCTGACTACTTCCTGTAGCTGGCCCAGGAGCTAGACACCCATGAGAAATCAGAAACAATGACGACTCCTGAATGGTCAGGAGTCTGAACTGCCAACAACAAGGAACTTTGTGTAATCCCCACCCCCAGGCCACGCTTAATCTCTGTGTATAAACCCGATCTTTGCTTCCCTTCAGAGTTCGAACAGTTTGAACATCAGCTGACATTCTTGCCAGGTGCACTTAATAAAAGATTTGGTTTTTATTATCTCCTATAGTTTGTTTTTTAATATCTCCTCTATTAGCTGAGTGTTTAGAATCGTGCATTTTCTGCTTGCTTGCTGAAAATGGAGATTTGAAACACTGCAGAAGATCAAGGACTACAGCTTTGTGAATTACATCTCATCCTCAAGGAAACAAATCCTCACTGCTGTGCCAACTGGCAACATCATGGTAGGTGGAAAAAAAGATAAACGTTGTCAAGGATTTCATTTTACTTGGCTCACAATCAACACTCATGGTAACAGAAGTCAAGAAATCAAAAGGCGCAAAATAAAAGGACTTTTGTTTTTTTTTTACTTTTTAAGAAATTTTATTTTATTATCTTTTGTGTGTGTACCATCAAATTGGATCTGACTGGTACAGGAGGAGATTGGCCCTCCTTCTCCAGCAGAGCATCTGGTGGATTCAAACTGGAAAGAACTTTTTTAAAGAGAAAAGTGAATTGGAGGAGGTAGGGAAGAAAATGTGCAACAATGAATGAATGAATTAATGAAATCCAAATTCTCAGTAAACTTTCATTAAAATCACAATAAAAATTTATATCTATATATCTATCCATATCTCTATCTCTATCTCTCTCTATATATCTATATCATCTATATCTATACCTATATCTGTATCTGTATCTATATTTATATCTATATCTATCTATATCTATCTCAAAACAATGATGCTACAGAGTTTTTACTGGAGTTCTTTTCCGTTTATCTCCTTTTAGATGATTGATTATAACTTAAAAAAATAAACAAACAAAAATCAAAAGGTGTGTTGCATTAGGAAAATCTGCTATCAAGGATCTCTCCAGAGTGCTAAAGAGCAATGATGTCAAGTTAAAGACTAAGGTGCACCCAACCGAAGTTATAGTATTTTCAATCACTTCCTATAAAGTTGGGCTTTGATTAAGGAAGACAGAAAAATAAATGCCTTTGAATAGCGGTGTTGGAAGAGTACTGAATATCTCATGGACTTGTAAAAGAACAAACAAATAAGTCTTGGGAAAAGTGCCACCAGAGTGCTCCTCAGAGGCAAGGATGGTGACACTTCATCTCACATGCTTTGGGCGTTGTTAGGAGAGTCTGTTCCTTGGAAAGAGACATCATACTAGGAAAGGTGGAGGGTCCGTGAAGGAGAGAGAAACCCTCAACAAGACAGACTGACTCAATGGGCTCAAGTGAGTCAGAGATGATGAGGGTGATAAAAGACAGCGCAGGGTTCAGCTCTGTTCGTCATAGAGCTGCTCTGAGTCATACAACAGTAAATAGATTGTAGGGTGGGTAGCAACAATTGATAGGAGGATTTCTTGCATTATCCTTCTAGGCTAAGAGGATAAAGAGTCTGAAGCTAATGTTAAGTGACATCCAGTAGAGACGCATAGGAGCCCTTTGTCTGAATTCACACCCTACCCAAAGACCTGACTTTGTATCAAAGACAACGTTTTCACTGGAGTTGGAGGCAGCTGTCAGCTGGCCCTCTGGCTGGGTTTTAGATCGCACAGGAGATAGTACATCTTCCCCCTGCAGAGCAGGTGGTGAGCTCAAACTGCTGGCCTCTGGGTTGGCAGTAAAACTAGTAGCCAGCAGGTCACAGCTGTCTGGACAGTAGATGGGAAGAGGTCCATATTTGTGCCCATTCCCAAGAAAGGTGAACCAGCAGAGTGTGGAAACTACCAAACAGTATCATTGATAACACACACAAGCAAAATACTGCTGAAGATCATTCAAAAACGACTAGAACAGGACATGGATAGGAAACTGCCAGAAGCTCAAGCAGGATTTTGAAGAGGCCATGGCACCAGAGATATCGTTGCTGATGTCAAATAGATCCTAGCTGAAAGTAAAGAATACCAGAAGAATGTCTATTTGTGATTTATTGACTATGCAAAGGCACTTGACTGTGTAGGATCATAATAAGTTGTGCTATGAACACTTGATTGTGCTCATGAGAAACTATAACTGAACCAGAAGGCTGTTGTGCAAACAGAGCATGTTTTGGAATTGGGGAAGGAGTGGGCCAGGGTTGTATTCTTTCTCTATACCTATTTAATCTGTAGGCTGAGCAAATTATTCTAGAATCTGGACTCCATGAAGAGGAGCATGGCATCAGAATTGCAAGGATACTCATCAATAACCTGCACTATGCAGATGACACAACCTTGCTTGCTGAAAGTGAGGAAGACTTGAAGCACTTGTTGTAGAGAAGCAAAGAATACAGCCTTCAGTGTAGATTGCATCTCAATGTCAAGAAAACAAGATTCTTACCATTGAACTGACAGGCAACATCATGAAGAGATTGAAATTGTCAATAGCTTCATTGTTCTTGAATCCACAATTAACACCTTTGGTACCAGCCGTCAAGAAATAGGGACACACATTGCATTGGGAAAATGTGCAGTTATGGACCTCTGCAAATTATTGAGGAGTGATGATGTCAATTTGAGCACTAAGGTGCATCTGATTCAGGCCATGGTCTTTCCGTTCACTTGCTACACATCTGAGATCTGGACAATGAATAAGGATGACAGAAGAAGAATTGATGCCTTTGAGCTATGGTGTTGGAGAAGAACACTGAACATTCCATGGCTGGCCAAAAGAATAAATAGATTTGTCTTGGAGATGGTACAGCCAGAGTGTTCTTTGGAGGTAAGAATGATGAGCTTTGCCTCACATACTTTGGACATTTTTTAGGAGGGGCTATTGCTTGAAGAAGGACATGATGCTGGGAAGAATGGAGGGTCAGTGAAGGAGAGGAAGACCCTCACCAGGTGGACTGACATGGTGACTGCTGCCGTGGGCTCTTGTGTGTCAGGAAGTGTGAAGATGGCGCAGTGTAGAACAGGGTTCAGATCTGTTGCTTACAGGTAGCTATGAGTCTGTGGCACTAACAACAACAGGCCATCAGAACCGCCTTCCCTAGTGAATGTTGCTATTATGTGCTGTGGAGTTGAAGCTGACCCTCCGTCGGATTTTCTGAGGTAGTGAATCATCACAGAGAAGTGTGCTCATCTTTCTCTCAAGGAGCAGCTGGTGGATTTGAACCATGCACCTTTGCACTGGCAGTGCAATTCCTTACCACAAGCCACCAGAGCTCCCTCTTCCCAGTGAATTGGAAGGGAAACTTCAACTGTTTGGAATTTTAACCATAACTGAATTACTGCTCAGTTTGGTCTGAATCACAGACTTTCCTTTTTTCCCCATTTTATTTTCCTCTACAGGATGTGCTACCTTTATTTTACTAGCTGTAAGGTAGCCAAGGAAAGAAAGACTCCAGTTCAGGCCAAGAAAGACAGTTTATTGAGGAGAAACTGCCAGGCTGGCTCTCAAGCAAAAGACCAGCACCCACTAAAAGTTAGAGAGGAGTTTGATGCCTTTGCGCTGTGGTGCTGGAGAAGAGTATTGAATGTACCCTGGACTGCCAAGAAAACAAACAGATTCATCCTAGAGAGGGTTAAACCAGGCTACTCCTTGGAGGCAAAGATTCTGGGGCTTTGTCTAACATACTTTGGACATGTTGCAAGGAGGGACGGGTCCTTGGAAAGGGACATCATTCTTGGGAGGGTGGAGGGACAGCGCAGGAGGGGAAGACCCTCTATGAGGTGGATTGATTCAGTGACTGGGGTAATCGGGATGGGTGTGTCAGAGGCAATGCGATTGGCACAGGACAGAGCAGGGTTTAGGGTCGTTGTACACAGGGTCGCTATGAGTCGCAAACGACTCGACGGCACATAACAACAACAACAAGGAACTGGGGGAAGGGGACACTCACAGATGTTTTCTACAAGATAGGGAAGTGGGCTGGGGTCTCAGATAACAATTTCTGGAAAAGTGGGTAGGGAAGTTTCACATCCTTGACAGAGCGAGAAGAAGACACAGCTCCTGCTTCCTGTGACTGGGTTCTTTCAGTAGCCATTCTGGGGGAGGAAGGAGAGGGTTCTGTGGTCCTAATATTAGCAAAGTCTTTTGTTTTCCTCCCCCCAGAAACAGTTCAGATCAAGAAGGGTAAAGTCTAGCTTTTCTGTAAACTTTTATTAAAATCACAACTAAAATAAAACATTTTATTGAAAATTAAAAAGGCCAGCATTCAGCTAACAGAAGGTGCCGCAATTCCTTCTTAACTACCTTTAGCCTTGCTGCTGTTGTTGTTGTCATGTGCCATTGAGTCGCTTGCAACTCATAGCGACCCTATGTACAACAGCCCTAAA
>NW_006399877.1:7756244-7757496 GCF_000299155.1 Elephantulus edwardii | reverse complement strand
CAATACTCTTCTCCAGCACCACAGCTCAAAGGCATCAATTCTCCTTCTATCCTCCTTGGTCATTGTCCAACTCTCTGATGCATAACAAGTGATAGCCTTGCTAACAATTCCTTTTCTTAGCTGTGGGAAAGAGCTGTCAGGGACCGTGTGGGTGATCCGGCATGACTTCTAGAGAGGAGGCAACCTGAAAAAGGAAAACCTTCACCACATGAGCTGTGATGGCTAAGCCTACCCAGAGAGACCTCAACTTGGAGGGCAGCTTCGAGTACCTCTTGATTTGTATACTCTCTCATTTTTCCTTATAAAATAACCTCTCTCCCCTCTAAAACGTCTAAATAAACATAAGCTAAATAAGCTTTCCCCCTCTCCCGCCTATAAGCTAACCTAAAAATTGCTGTTGTTGTTGTTGTTGTTGGGTGCCATCAAGTCGAGCATGACTCATACAATAGCACCTCTATGAACAGCAGATCTGAATCCTGTCCCTGTGTCCTCATCGTACCTCACACAGTTGAGCCCACAGCTGCAGTCACTGACTGTCCGTCCATCTCAGGAACGTCTTCCTTTCTTTTGCTGACCTTCCACCTTACAGGTATGATATCCCTTTCAAAGGAATAGCTTCTCTTAGCACCGCACCCTAGGAGCTAAGGTGGCCGGGTGTTAAGAAGCTGCACTGCAATTCCAGAGCCGCACAGTTCAAATCCACCAGCTGTTCTGAAGGATGAACAATCTCCTCCCATGTGATTTACTGCCTCTGAAAACTCGCCGGAGGGTCAGCTATGTCTGGTTCCAACTCAAAGTCAACAAGAAACAACATGTTCAAAATATGATTCTCCATTCTGGCCTCCAAGAAGCACTCAAGCTGCACTTTTCTCCAAGACATGTCTGTTGGGTTTTTTCAGTCAGTACACTTTCCAAGACAACAGCTCAAAGTCATCAATTCTCCTTCTGTCATCCTTGTTCATTTTCCAGCTCTCAAACGCATAGCACGTGATTGAAAAGACCGTGACTTGAATCAAGCATACCTTAATCTTTTTTTTATTAAATTTTATTAGTTTTAATGAACATTTACAGAGATTTTGGGTTCTCATTCATTCAATGTTGCACTGTTTTCTCCACCCTCATCCCCAGTTCGTTCTTCTTTCTCCCCCATGTCTGTTTTAATTGTCCAGTTGCCACAGTGCTTCTCAAAGCCAGTTCTGATTAATCTCCTTTGTCAGTGTGTCCCTTGCCATTCCCTATCACTCCTCCCTGA
>NW_006399877.1:7738731-7755299 GCF_000299155.1 Elephantulus edwardii | reverse complement strand
ACTCAGTGCCATCAAGTCTGGACTGACTCACAGCTGACCCTCTGGTGGGCTTTCAGAGGCTGTAAATCACTTGGGAGAACCCTGCATTCTCCCTCAGAACTGTGGATGAATTTGAACTTTGAGAGATAGCGGTGTAACTCCTTCCCTACCCGCTAGGCCCCCAGAACTCGTCTCCTGCATACCCCAGTGTGTATAACAAACGTCTGAGGGTTGGTTTCGGAGGTTGGTTTTTCGTTTGGCAGAACCTGTTTTTTTAGTATCAGGGTCAGCTTTTCCTCCTGATCACGGCCTGGGAGTGGGAGTGGGAGGGCGCTGTTCTATAGGACTGATAACATGCCTAACATGCCTTTGAGTTAGTTCTGACACATACTGATCCTCCACGGGGTTTCAGAGGCTGTAAATAGTTTTGGGAGGAGATGTCTGTCTTGTTCCTCTAGAAGTGTATTTGAACCAATGATCTTTTGTCTAGCATTGCAACACCTAACACAGCATGCCACCAACGCTCCTTCATTAACTAGGGGATTGGTTTGGGCTTTTCCACTTGATCGTGTTGGGGGATCTGTTAGGTGAAAACGAGGCACAGGCAAGCCTCAGTGGTGTGGAAGGCTGCGTCCCAGACCATCAAAATAAAGCGACCGCAGCGAGAAAGGGAGCCACATGTATTTTCTGTCATGCTGCCTTTGAAAGTCACATTTACACCATGAAGTGTGCGCTGGCATGACGGAACATTGAAATAACAGGAGAATAAATGGCATGTGACAGAGACGGGAGTGAGTACGTGGCGTGGGAAGACGGCGTCCATGGAGGTCACAGTAGAAGCCTGTCAGAGCAGACCCTCCGTGCCCTCCAGTTCCCAGCTGTCAGAGATCACCGGCTGCAGGCCACCATTGAGTGGGTTTGAACCAGTTACATTTTGGGTCACTCTTTTTTCTCTTGTCACTCTTTAATGCCATCAAGTCAGTTCTGACTCACAGGGACCCCAAGGCTCAACCACTCCTCCATTGTTGCTGCCTGGACTCATGGTTGCTGTCAGGTTGTGGGTCCCTCTTGTCTTCTCCTCCTTTGCGGGCCTTCCCTTTTCTTTTTATAGCGAGAAAAATGTATATTTAGCATTAGCTAATTGGACTCACTTTGGACGATCCCAATATTGTTGGCAACATCCAAAGCACCAGAGTCAGGAGCCAGTTGAACACAGGCCTTCTCCCTCAGGCCTGATCAAGGTGCTGACCTTGGCCACATCAATGTCACAGAGCTTCTTCACAGCTTGTTTGATTTGGTGCTTGTTGGCATTGGCATCCACAATGAACAAAAGTGTGTTGTTATTTTCTGTCTTCTTCATGGCTGCCTCAGTGGTCAGGGGAAATTTGATGGTGGCATAGTGGTCAGGCTTGTTTCTCCTGGAGACACTCTTCCTGGGGTATCCAGGCTGCCTTCGGAGTCTCAGTATCTTAGGCTACCGCAACATGGTGACGTGTAGATCTTCTTTTCCTTGAGTCTGTGGATGCCCTTCAGGACGCCTTCTTGGCCTTTAAGTCCTTTGCTCTGGATTCAGTTTTGGGGGGGCCAGGGGCTTCCTTCTTCACTTTCAACAACATCTTCATGCCTGGCCTTCCGTTTTCCAAGAATGATGTCCATCTTCAGTGCCTGGGCCTCTCAGTCACACGTCCACAGTGTGGAGTGCAAACTGCTGGGACCATCCAGCGGACCTCAAGACCCAGGTAGAGGGGAATCACCCTCGTGCACCGTGAGTGGCAATTCTTTCCATCTCAGGGGTCCCCAGGTTGTGGCTCTGTGTGTCACATGCAGGGGGCATCACAGGAGGCATCACAGGAGGCCTCACGTCCCTTTCCCCAGGCCTCTGAGGCACAAAGGGTGACCTTCAGGCTGAGTTACCCTTGACTATAGGTATATTGTCTCTTATAGACCCTGGGTGTGCCTCCTTCCCACTCCAGTTACCCAGACTCTGTGCTGAGTTCATTTGAAAAACAAAACAAAATATTCCTTGCAGTTGGTTCTGGGTCATAGAGATCCTCCACTAGGTTACTGCAAGAGCTCTGGTGGCCTGCTGCTAAGGAGCTGCACAGCCAACCCAGAGGTATTCAGTTCAAATCCACTGACTGCTCCAAGGTGGAGGGATGGGAAATCTCTTAAAAGATTTACAGCCTCTGAAAACTGGCTTGGAGGCTCAGCTGCCTTGGTTCCCACTGGATGGTTTATAATAATAACAACAGCAAAAACTACAATCTGGTTTTGAGATTGTAAATCCTTATAAAAGGAGACTGCCCATCTTTCTCCCATGGAGTCGCTGGTGGATTTGAACCGAGGACTCTGGTTAACAGCCTGATGCATTATACAATAGCCTCACGCGAGATGCTGGGTGTGCCCTCTCCTGACCTTGGTGTTGATGTGCCACCCGATGCCACGAGCCCGCGGGCTCCGGGACTGGGGTCTCCACGTCGAAAGCACAGTCTGCAGATACTGCAAGCTGATGGCGGCTCCATCCCGCCTCCCACCTCCCCCCTCCCCAGCTCCAAGCCCCACCCCCCACGGAGCTGAGCACCATTCTAAATCACACCTTTGATCTGAGGTGGCCCTGGGGCCCACTTACTGAACAGAAGGACAGCATGCCAGCAGTGCACACAACCACAGCCACACCAGCAGCATGACAGTCCCCTTGATGTCACCTTGCCACCAGGAATGCCCGGCTGTGTGACGCCTTGGCACTGAGCCCAGGAACTGGCCGGTGTCTGTGGGGCGCTCTGGGAGTGGATAGTCACTTCCCCTCCAGCGGCAGTGAGGCCTGTGGTGCTCACGGGTCAGCTGCCCTTCGCCTGCCAGCTCGGCCCCCCCCACCTCCCCACCCTGAGGGGCTCCTGCGGGGGACCCACTCCCACTTTGGAAACCCTTCAGTCCAGGCCCCTCCCTGCAGGTCCTGTCAGCGGCTAAGTCCCACAGGAAGGTGGCAGGTTTGTATTATTATTTATGCCGAGATGGAGACAAGGAAAGACAGACGTGCCAGCTGCACCAAGTGACAGCAGCCAGCCAGGTAGCTGCCTGCCTGTCCCTTGTGTCAGCCCAGCCTTTACCAGGAGTTCCCGGAGGCTCGTGGTTGCCAATTCAGAGGGGCAGGCAGGGCAGCCGTTGACCATGAGCTCATGCAGGACCAGAGTCCAGCTTGAAGGGTCCCTAAGGGCACCTGGCCCCAGAGACTGAGGGGGTGCCCACCCATCCGCCCTCCAAGAGCCTGAATCCTGCAGGGTGTGGGCACAGGAGAAGGACTGCTGAAGTACAACAGAAAGTCACACAAAAGCTGAGCAGAACCGGTGACCCGGGGCAAACCCTGAGATTGAGGGTGTGGGGTCCAACTGGGCCCAAAGTGGGGAACCACCAATAGTGATTATAGCAGCACTCAAATGTGGGCTGAGAGAGTTGAGGACCCCTCAACATAGGCTGAGAGAAGCCCCAAGATGGACCCTCTGAGTCCACATCAAGACAGCAAGGAGAGGACACTCCAGGGTGTCCTCATCATGCCGATCTGGGGGACAGGTGCGTGCACAGTTGGCCGCTAACACAAGAGCCGAGGGTTCAAATCTACCCCCTGGCAACCATGGAAGGTCACCAAGAAAACCCCTGGGGCATTCTGCTCCATGACACCCGGGGTGACCAAGAGTCACAATCAACTTGAAAATAGGGGGCTTGTGTTTGGTTTATGAGGACACTGCTGACATTCCCCACAGGGAAGGCCCTGGCCCTGCGGTACCCCAAGTAGAATTCTGTGAGCACCACATGTAATTCTGCAAAGCGGAGCTCCCCCCTCAGACAGGCATTCAAGCATGTGGCTGCCGAGGTCTCGCTTAATATGCTCCTGTCCAGTTTTGGGGGGGTCCAAAGTGCAAGAAAAAGAAGTGAGGTTACAGCGCAAGGACTGCCTTGAGCTGACCTCCTTGTTCCAAGCCTTCTCGAAGGTGCAAAGATACAGGCACAATCCGTGGCCTGTATCCTCCTCCACACAATCCTCCCAAGCACACCCTCGTGCAGATTGATTGCTGAGCCGTGACAAGGAGGCCTGGAGGCCCACAATTAAGAGCTCAGCTGCTAGGCAAAAGGTCAGAGGTTTGAGCCCCCCAGCTGCTCTGCACAAGAACGATGTGGGCAGTCCGCTCCTACGTGGACTCCAGCCTTGCAAGCCGACGTTCTATAGGGAGGTTCTTCCCGCTCTGCAGGGTCACTGTCCTCATGCACCGTCCAGTCAGAGTGACTCACACCTGACTCTCCAGCGGGTTTTCAGAGGCAGTTTAATCAAACGGGCAGAGATTGTCCATCTTTCGCCCATGGAGTGGATTTGAACCATGTGTCTTGGGTTGACAACAGAACTCCTTACCACTAAGCCACCAGAGTTCCCTACTGGGTCATTAGGACTTGGCATTGACTCAAAGCAACAGGACAGACAGATGCTCGAATCTACGGCTATCTAAAGGTGCTGTGTCTTTCAGGGAACCTCCTCTCCAACCCCAAGAGGCGGGAGGTGGGGGTGGAGATGAGGATGGAGTGTTCTGGGACCCCCAATAGAGGGAGATGCCATTTGAAACAAAACCAGATTGCACGTCTACGGCCATAACACCTTGAATGTGCCTGATCGCGTCCGATCTCGGAAGCTAAGCATGGTCCACCCTGGTTAGTACTTGGATGGGAGACCACCTGGGAACACCAGTGCTGTAGGAAGGCGGGGGGGAATGTGGATTGCAGGCTGGGCTGCTTTTTAAAAGTGTGGGAGGTGATGACTCACGTCTGTGTTAACAATTCTCTCCAGTTGCCTCACACTGCAGTAGTGCACTGGCCCCCTCAAGGCCGCCTGGGTGCCCTGTCCTGTCCCATCCTGTCCTGCAACAGCTCCGAGTGGACAGCCACAATGGGCACAGGCAGGCCTCGGCACCAGTGTGAGGGAGGAAAGAAACTAACCCTTTCCTAGATGGACAGTCAGCTGGAGGAAGTGGGGAGAAGTGGGGGTAGGCGGTTGGAGAAGGAGGCAGGAAGGACCTAGAGCGATGTTAGCAGTGGTTAATGTCATGAACCCCAGCACCCCATCCCCTCAGTGAAGCCTGAGTGAGGGGTTCCCTGATGGGGAGGGGAGGTGGGAAAAACAAACCCCCACCTCAGGTAGGGGCTGAAGCCAAGTTTCTGAGAACCTTGCACCATGTCTACCTCTGCGGGATCCAGCACTGGGCAATGACAGCTCAGGTCCTTTAAAAGAATTGTGTGTGAGATCCTTTACAAAGGGGGTCATTGAGGGCCCCAGAGCACTGGGCAGCCAGTCAAAGCATACCACGAGTTATCGAGGTATCAGAAAATCCAAGGAAACTAGGAAGGGTGAGGCTTGGGGCTGCACTGGGGTCCCTTCCAGGGTGCTCTGAAACCCCATGTCACCAGAGCTGGGCCAGGCCCCCTGTGACCTGGACATGCAGTAGGTTAAGTGTTAGGCTGCGAACACAAAGGTCAGCAGTTCAAATGTGCCAGCTGCTTCTCAGGACACAGACAAGACAGCTACCACGAAGCGCTCCGGCCTCGGAAACCATCGGTCATCAAGTGGCCAGCAGCGGGCTTGGCTTTTCCCTCCTAGTGAAACCTCAGCGGAAGGCTCTCTTGGCCCTCGCTCGGAACATGTGCAACGAGCCGTCCTCGAGGGGACCGGAGAGCCACCAATGCCAGCCCTCCTCACGCCAGCTCCCCCCACTCAGCTCCAGGCCCTCCTCTGGGGACAGAGGCCAGCTGGGGGGCTGTGCCGAGTCTGTGCGCCCACACACCAGCTGAAACCCTGCGAGGTCCCCACATGGCCTTCAGGACAGTGCCTGGTGGACAGAGCCTTCTGTGCCCCGGGGACTCTTGACGCAGTGTGACCTGGGGTAAGGCATGGACGAGCTGCCCACCTGCCTCAGTTTCCCCATCTGCTTGTGGCAGTGAGGGTGCCTCAGCTTGGAGGAAAGGCCGTATGGGAGCCAATGGGTGGCACTCAATGTCACCACTGTTTGCTCCCTGCTTCCTGCGGCTCTGGGTTCTGCGGATGGTGGGATCTCGGTCCACAGGATGCCCTTGGCTGGCACTTCTTTCCACCTACTGGTCCCCTGAGCTTCTTCCCCCGAGGGGCCGGGCGGAAGACACAGCCCCCCAGGAGCAGAGACATAGCTGCCCAGCAGGTCAGAGGAGACTCTGTGGCCTCTGCTGGTTCAGGGCCCTGCCAGCAGGGAGGTG
Source organism: Elephantulus edwardii (assembly GCF_000299155.1). Taxonomy (NCBI): domain Eukaryota; kingdom Metazoa; phylum Chordata; class Mammalia; order Macroscelidea; family Macroscelididae; genus Elephantulus; species Elephantulus edwardii. The sequence goes on along the minus strand of NW_006399877.1, from coordinate 7,749,053 downwards.
ACCTCACCTGGTACACACTGGGCAAGCAGGCCACACGCCCACAACTGAGACTCAGCCCCTCCCCACTGCACTCGGAAGGGGCACTCTGCCCAGGAGTGTCCTGGCCTCAAAGCCCCTCCTATGGGAGGAGACTCACCACAGCCCACAGGCTCCTGCTGACCCCTGCCACCCCAAAGCCAGCAGAGACAGGACAGCACTTGGATGGAGCTGGGAATTCTGGGAGCCTACAGCTGGGGCAAGAACACTGGGCCTCGCTGCGGCCCCAGACTGAGGGGACGGACAGGGCATGGGACTGCAGGGTTGGGCAAGGTCAAGGTGAGGGAGGACTGGCCTTCTGTCCCTGTTGTCCCCCCAAATAAAAAACAAACTCAGTGTCGTGGATGCCAACAACCCGGACAGGGCTGAACTGCCCCGTTGGGTTTCTGAGGCTTTAACCATAAGGAGCCTGGGGGCTTGTGGGTAAGGTTGGCAGTTCAAATCCTTGTTTCCGGAAGAGAAAGATGGGGGGGGAGGTTCCTCCTGTAAGGATTTACCCTGGAAACCTGCTGGAGGGTCAATTTGCGTGGGAATCAGCTGAAGACTGTGGTATAAGGTAAATTCCACAGAAACCTCATCTTTCCCCATCGAGTGGCTGGGTGGGCTCGAATTGCTGACCTTTTGATTAGCAGCTCAACACTTAACCCCCCGTGGCTCCAGGGCTGCTTCTGGTTGCCCAGGGAGAAGATACATAGAACATACACTTGTGCCCAGTCCAGAGCCGAGGGGCTCTGAGGTGAAACAGGCAGTCCCCAACAGTCCCTTTATGGGACCCTCAAAGCCTCTGTGAGCCCCACCTCCAGGAAGCATGTCTCGAAGGAGCCCCACCTCCCTTTCCCAGACCCTAGATGCCCAGTGGTCCACTATAGCAGATTGGAGGATGTGCATCCCCTGGGGGGCTTTGTCTCTCTCAACGTGGCTGATGCCGCACCCTTCCCCAGCCTGGCCGCACCCCAGTGGGCCTTGTTCTGAGGAGCCTCCAGTTCCAATGAAATCAGCTGGGCTGTAGATGTGTCTTGTCTCAGGTGCAGGTGTGTCCGAGGCTCAGGGACATGGGACTTCCTGCACATCCATCCAGGCAAGGGGACACAGATGCTGAGTGTCATGTAACAGGAGGTGGGGTGCCAGGTGGTGCCCTCTGCGGTGGATATGGGGAGGAGCCCATTGTGGGCAGTGCTCAGGAAGGGGAGAACCCCTCAGACCCCTGAGTCCCACCACGCTCCCCATCACTTCCAAGGTCTGGGGTCCCACCTCCTTCCTGGTCAGAACACACCCCCTCCTGTCTCTCCCTCTTCCCACACTGAAGCAATCGCCCCAGGCCATTCTTGGGCTGGAGCTGGGACAGGGGCCCCCCAGACATAAAGTGTCCTCCTGGAGGGAGGGACCTGCGGTCCAGAGGCAGTGGAGATGTGTCATTGAGAACATGGCCTTCTGGACCTGGGGTTCTGGCACTCACTCGAGGCTGCTCCAGGGCACCCCCAGAGGCTGGAGGAAGCTTTTGACGGCAGGCACAGGCACTCGGAAGAGCCCTCAGAGGTGGGCACAGGTTAGGGAGAGGGGACTCAGGGAGGCCGGAGCATGAGGAAGAGGGGATCCAGGAGAAATGGGGAGCGGGGAAGATGGAGACCCAGGGGAGATGGGTTCCCAAGAGACAGGGACATGGGAAGTGGAGACACTAGAAGGGAAGACACAGAGGCAGGGATACAGGGACCCACAGGAGGTGGGGACATGGGAGGCAGGGGTGACTCGGACACAGCAAAGGTGAGGATCCAGTGGGGCAGGGACCCAGCGGGGACCGGGGACCAATGAGGGCCCGTTTAATGCTGCCAGAAGGGAACCACCTCTGGGCGGGTAAGCGGAGTCAAGGTGGGCATCAGGAGTGCTGCAGACAGCCAAGTCTTCCAGGCCCTCTGGGCACCGGCAGTGCTAAGGGGACCCCACGACCCACCTCAGGGGCCCCCCATGACGCCAAGTATGAGCAACGGCTTTATTGACCAGAGTTAGCGGTGAAAACACAGCAGGAGTCCATCCAGCAAGCTGAGGCTGGCTGTCGGGGGACCAAGTGGGGATCCCAGGACCCCTGCCCTGCCTCTCCTGAATGAGGGCCACACGGTGGGCTGGGGGGGCAGCAGGTTCAAGGTGGAGGCAGAGTGTGCGGGGTGGGGCGGGGGCTGTTGAGGGGAGTGGGAAGAGGGTCTGGAGGCCAGATCACCACACGGAGCACTTGTGGGCGGGGTTCATGGGCGAGTCCCTGGGGCAGTGGAAGGCCCTGCCGAACTCCTCGAACTGGGACACGCTGCCCAGCACCCTGGGAAAGGGAGAGGGCACTGGGTCCAGTGGCCATGGGTTCTCTGTCCCTCCCATCGCCATCTCAGAGCCAGGCGGGGGGGGGGGGAGCTGGGAGAGTTGGGGGAGGGGAGGGCGAGGAGGGAGGGGGGCCTACCTGTAGTGCTCAGGGGCGTGCTTATCTGTCAGCACCTGCAGGTAGATGGACTGCGACCGCCGCTTGATGCACCAGTTCTGGGCCCAAGAGGGGAGTGGAGCGGGCAGGAGGATGAGGCCTGAACCCTTGGCCCAGCCCGCCTGCTTACCCACCACACCCCTCATCCCACAGCAGAAAATGCCTGACCATCCTGTCAGAAGCTTTGAGAGCCGCCTAACAGGGGCAGGAAAGATCTAGAGTCCCTGGAGTCTGTGCTCCCCCACCAGGCCTCTCAGTTTAGCCTTCAAGCTCCTCCCACCCGGGGGTCCCCCCCTCAGGCCTGGTTCTCAGGCAGCCATCAGCCCAGACCCAACTCTAGACTCCAGCACCAGCCCCGTGCAGCCCCCACCTGGGCAAAGGCGATGAAAAAGAGCTGGTTGTGCGTGTATTTCAGGCGATGCAGGGGGTGCTCCGGGCCGTGCTCCCGTACCCACTTCTGGTAAGCCTGGAGTATAGAGAGGGCACGAGGCTGTGCCCACGAGGGTGGCCTGCCCTGCACAGTGCCCCCTCCTCCTCCTCCACTCTGCCCAGCTGCACCGGGCCTGCAGCCAGCCCCCCACAGATGCGGTCTCCACAGCAGGACCCCTGCCACCCACTCTCCTGGAGCTGTGCTCCCGGGCATGTGGGTCTCGGTTAGGGTCACCACCTCCAGGCAGCCCTCCCTGCTCTCCCTGCAAAGGAGGGCATGAATCTGTCCTGTTCCAAGGAGGGTTGTGCCTAGCCCTGGCCCCACCCTCACCCCAGCCTGGCAAGCCCTGGAAACACCCAAGCCCATTACTATCAAGTCGATTCTGACTTTTGGCAAGCCTGCGGGAGGGAGCAGAACTTCCCCAGGCGGTTTCCAGGGCTGTAATATTTATGGAAGGGAACCTTGGTGGCCTAGTGCGTAAGGAGCTGTGCTGTCAATCCAAATCCACCAGCTGCTCTGTGGGAGAAAGATGGGCAGTCTCCTCCCATGAGAGTAACAGCTTCTGAAAGCCCACTGCGGTGTCAGCTAGGAGTCGGTTCCAACTTGACAGCACAAAACAACAATCTCTATGGACGCAGACTGCTTGCTTTCTTGCTCCCACAGAGCAAGTGGGTTTGAAACGCTGACCTTTCCGTTCGCAGTGTAATGCTTAGCCTACAGCGCCACCCAGAGGGTGAGAGAGCGAGGCTATTTCAGAGCTGTGATCAGCTTCAATCTCCACTCTTCCCTCTAGAACCCAGTGAAGAAAGAGGGCCGACCAGGACAACTCACATAGTAGGCGAGCTTGAGGCCACCCATATCCGCAATGTTCTCACCAAGAGTGTGCTTCCCATTCACCTGTGAGACCAGAGAAGGCCAGCTGCAGGGGCCAGGGCTGCAGAGGGCCAGCTGGCCACCCTCGGGCAGGGCCCGCCCGGCCACTCACCCTCCTTCCCTGGCCCACGTGCCCTGCGTGCGTCTGCATGAACACATCCTGAACCACGTGAGCGTGCACAGACACCCAGGTGCACGTGTCCGCGTGTCTGCAGGGACCTGGCCCGGGCTCTGCTGCACACTTGTGTGCCTGTAGCATGCATGTCTCGGGGGCGTCGCCCACAGCCCGCAAGGTGAGGGCTAACCCGTTGGTTGTAGACGGTGAAGTTGTCGTAGAGGCGGACGATGCACTCGGCCTTGCGCAGGAAGCGGCTGTACGAGGCTTCTGTCCACCAGTGCAGCAGGTTACCGGTGCGGTCATACTGGCCCCCTGTGGGTGGTGGGCAGTGAGCTGGGCACCAGCCCTTCCTACACCCTCAGCCAGCACACCCTCCCTGCTCTGCACCCCGGCCCAAGCCCTCACCCCAGTCGTCATAGCCGTGGGTCAGCTCATGCCCGATGATGGTGCCAATGCCACCGTAGTTCAGAGACCTGAGGCCAGGAAAGCAGTGAGGCTCAGCTTCAGGGTCTCTGAGGACCCCCAATGCCCCAGGTCCCGGCAGGTGGCCCAGGGAGGTCACATGATCCTGGGGCACCCACACCTCAGCTTTCTCAGGGGACATGTAACAAGGACCAGTGACACTTGCAAGCTTCCTTTTTAAAGCACCGACACATAGTGTGGGGCTGGAGGGAGGTTCGGCACCCCAAGAGCTGGCTGGGGCACCTCACGGAGAAGCACCCAAGTGACCCCGGGTAGAGTGTATAGAAAGCCAGAGATGTGGGATGTTAGGGGGAATAAACACACTTTATTCCTGCAGATCGTGTAACCCCTCTCCTAACTAATGGGAGCCTGGGGCACCCCAGCCCAGCTCAGGACACTCCCTCCATGGAGGGCCTGCGGTGGAGCCTCCAGTCCGCCCAGCAGTGGCCCTCTGACCATCACCCCTCTACTCACTGCGGGAAGTCAGGGTCGTACAGCGTGGGCTGCAGGATGCCCGCGGGGAACACTGCAGAGGGCGTGGCCAGAGTCAGACTAGCCCCTTCTTTTGCCTCCTCACACCCTGCCCCTTGTTCTGGGACATGCCCACTTACCCATCTGGTTCTTGTTGGGTAGATAGTAGGCATTGAGAGCCTGCGGGGGGAGCAACCACCTGTGGAGAGAGGCGAGGTCCGCTGGGGGCCCACACCCACCCACATCCTCTCCTCTACTGTCCCCTACCAGCTTCCTCCTCCCTGACCACTGCCCAGACCGGCCTACAGACCTCTCCTGAGGCTGCCCACCCCTCATCAGCCTGTGGGCCTCAGGAAAGAGCCCTCCCCCAGGCCAGCCGAACACCCACGTGGACTTGTCCACCTCCTGCCGGATCTTCTTGACAGAGAGCTGGATGCTGAAGCGGATGCTGTTCAAGATGTTTTTAAAGTAAGTCTTCTCGTGGACCTCAAACTGAAGGGAGCAGGGAGCACACAAGGCTATAATATGCTGGGGTGGGAGATGCGCAGAAGTGTTCAAGGGCAGAGGGCATTCAGGGGCAGGGGTCATGGGGCAGGAGCAGGGAGCACACGAGAGGAGGAGAGCAGGAATCACTCAGGACATGGAGCACTCAGCATGCAGGGAGCACTCCCCTGGCTGGGAGACATAAGGGGAAGAGACCATTAATCACTCAGGGCAGGGAGCACTTAGGAACAGGGAGCAGCACATCAGGAGAAGAGAACATGAATCATTCAGGGTTAGGGAGCATTTAGGGAGCAGGAAGTCTTCAGGGGCAGGGAGCACTCAAGGAGCACTCCAGGAGCAAGGAGTGCCCAGAACCAGGTCAGGGCTAAGCCATGAATGCTCACCTCATACTCCTTGTCCACAGCCTCGGGCTTGAGCAGGAAATCCGGGTATCCAACCATCACCATCATGTACTGGAGCTGCAGGGGAGAGGACAGGGGCTCTGTCTAGGTGTGGGGTCAGGACTTGGGGGAGAGCTGGCAGCTGACCTCAGCTCAATATGGGACTGGCATCTGTCTATTTCTCTTCTGTTCTCCTCAGCACTCAGGACCTGGCACACAGCTAGGACTCCACAATTGTTTGCAGTACACACACACACAAACACACACACAGACACTGCCCCACCCCACACCTTGGCCCGAGCAGCAGCCTTGGTCTCTGCGTCCATCCAGTCTAGTTCCTCCAGGCGCTGGCCCAGGATGTACTTGATGTCTTCCACCAGCTGCTGTACCTGTGGGTTGTGGGTCAGGGGTCAGCGGTCAGCCCAGGAGCCTTGCCGGGGGGTCCAGAGGTGGTATGGGGACACTTGGCACCCATGGGAGACACTGGAGGTGGAGGTCCAAGCCCTCTATGACCAACAGCAAGGTCTGCATCTGGAAGGGCCAAATGCTCCCACAGTGATTACATGCAGTCCTAACACCACACCCACTGAGCTGGGCAAAGGGGGGACAGGAGTTTGGGGCAGGACTTCCTGTGGCTGCAAGCCAAGCAGGCTTCCTGGGGGAGGACACATGGTAAAGAATCTGGAGCCTCCAAGGAGGCTGAATTCGGTGCCTTGGCTTCAAGGATAGCTATGTTGGTTAAGGGCCACGTCCACCCCACTTCAGACCCAGGACAGCCTGACCTTGGCCTTGCTGGCGGCTGAAAAGTGCTCATGGACAAAGAGGGCCCCAAGCGCCATGCCAAAGTGCCGGTTGGCCTGGCCCAGGCAGACACGGGCCAGCTCCTGCGGTTTGTCGCTGCCCTCCATCTCTCGTGCCAGCTCGTGCAGTGCCTCTCGGAATGGTGGGGACAGGTGCTCGCTCAGCACCACCACCACACGCCATACCAGGTAGTTGTGCAGGATCCTGGGACAGGAGGGCAAGGGGTGTCCGGAGAAGGTGCAGGGGCCACCCTGCCTGCCCTGCAACCCTCCAGTCTGGGGTTGGACGCAGCATTCAATGGCGCCTGCCTAGAAGGACCCAAGGGGCACTCGGGGATGTGAGGCTAGGTCCAGAGTGAACCCAGGGAAGGGGAAAGACAGGGTCCACGCCCAGCAAGGTGACCCCCCACAGAGTGGGTCAGAGCCCAGCACAATCGCTGACTGGCTGGTGTGAGACAGGGCCATGTGGGAATGAACTGCTGCCTTGGAAAAGGCTTCGACCTGTGGTGCCTCTGAGATGAGAGGAGCCCAAAGAGGTGTTCCCCAAGGTGGCTGTAGAGGGGAGGGGCTTGCGGAGCAGCAGACATCTCATCCCCTTCTCACACAGGCCTCCTAATCCCCCCCACCCCCAGTCTCACAGAGAGCAGGGACCTGAGGCAGAGAGATCCTGACTCCAGGTTTAGTGCTCCTGGAGCCTCCCAGAGGTCTACTGACAGGCAGAGGTGGGAAGGCAAAGCTTTCCAGCCCTGGAGTGGTGACCATGTGGCAAAGTGGGCAACCAAGTACCTGCGGGGAGTGGAGCGGATGAGCTGGGACACACGCTGCATGTAGTCTGTGGCCAGCAGGACCACCTCCTCCTCCTCTGAGAAGTCTTCCTGGAAGATCTGGTCCAGCAGCCACTTCCACCGCAGCTGTGGGCCATGGTGAGAGGGAAGGTGAGGGGAGTGGGGAGGAGAGGGAGGGGGAAGGGGAGCCTGCAGGTGGAGTGCCCAGGGGTTCTCAGATCAGTGCGCCTCTCCTCCAGACAGGCCTGCACTCACGTGGGGGGTGATCTCCTGCAGCTGCCCCAGTGTCACCTTGTTGTACATGGAGCTGACATCTCGCCGAAGGTCATCATACTCCGACACAGTGATCTGAGGGTGGAGATGTGCGTGGACCCCAGCCTCGTCCACAGACCCTCGCCCTCCCTTGCCCCCTGCTCACGTTGGCCAGCTGCTGCTCCAGCTGCAGGATCTCCTGAGCCTTCTGCTCCACGGCATCGGCGCCCAGTAGTCGCAGCAGACGCTCCATGAACACCCGGTAAGCCGCCAGGATCTGCACCGGGAGGGGATGCGTCAGAGCAGGTCCAGGACCCTGCCACCCCATCCCAAGCCTGTACCTTCTCGCTCTCTTCATCCTGGGCAAGGTAGAGGGTCCTTTCCGGCAAGGTAAGCCCGTCCTGATCGATCTAGGAAGAAGAAGGGGCTGGAGGTCGTCTGCCAGGTTCCCCAAGCAGGCTGCATCCTGCTCCAAAACCTCCACCCCGCGCGTCCTTTGTCACAGCTCAGGGAGCTCAAGGACAGAGCCCTACCTCATCCAGAGAACTACCGCAGCCCCCATCCCTGTTCTGGCTGGGCTGGGGGGTGGAGCTGGCGGAGCCCCCATTCCTACCCCATCAGCCTTCACGGTGCGGACCTGTGAGGGGCGCTCACGGGGCGCACTGAGAATGGAGACGAAGCATTCCGGATCTGCCCCTGGGCCACAGTCTGGCCTAACCGCCCTCCGACCCAGCTCCCTCCACCTTTCCGCCGTAGCTCGGCTCCGCTAACGACTGCAATTACTTAGGAAGGTGACTTGTACCCTCCTGCGCCCCTCGCCCGCGCGGGCCACCAGCCGGGCCTGGTGCGCAGTAGAGCTGGGCCTCCCGCACTCACGCGGATGACGTAGCGCGAGGAGTTCCTGTCGTCCAGGCTGACGGTGAGCGAGAAGAGTGCGGCAGCGCTGTACACGCCCTGCGCCTTGTACAGCAGCCGGTTGAGGTCCCAGTGCGCCGCGGCCCCCACGCGCTCCGCGGCTCCGCCCAGGTCCCAACCGCCGCAGTCCTCGATGACCTCGAGCATCGGCCGCGGGCCCAGCCGCTCGATCTCGCGCATGTCCAGGCACGAGCGGAAGAAGGCGCGCACCTTGCGCTGGGCCGCGCCGCCAGGACCACCCACGGGCCTCGCCAGCAGGCGCCGCAGCCGCTCCTCGTTCTGCTCACCGATGGCTGCTATGGTGCCGTAGGTGAGCTTGTCGTCGGGGATGGCGTGGCGTCGTAGCCAGCCGCCGCAGGCGAACGAGTAGAAGTCCTGGCACGGGTCAATGCTGACGTCCAGGTTGGCGGCCAGGAAGCGGGCGGCGCGCGCGAAGGCCTTGCGCTCTGGGCAGCCCTCGGGACAGGCACCACTGCTCCCCGCTCCGGGGCCTAGGTACTTGAGAGCCAGCATGGCCGCCAGGATGGCGCAGAGGCCGGCGGCGAAGACCAGCCCCGACAGCAGGCACACTTCGCGCCGGTTCCAGCGCGGCAGCCCGGTCCGCGCTCCGGAGGTGCCGCGCGCCGCGCCCAGCGGGAAGCCTGGGGGCAGCGAGGTCCCGCGCGCGCCCCCTGCGCCACACCGGCTCACGTACTTGACCTCCTGGAACTCATCGTAGTGCGCGGTCATCGAGTATGGAGCTTCCATGGCTCTGCAGCAGCCGCCGCGCGGCTCCGGATGGACAGCTACAGGCTGCACCGGGCCACTGGCTCGCTCATGGGCCTCCACATCGTGTCTGGGCCGCCTCTGAGGAGAGGGTGGGCAGATCTTAGAGAGCAGACGAGGCCCACAGCACTGAGACCAGAGCGCAGGCTTAGAGCTGGAGGCTAGCGTCTATCAGGGGTTCCCAGCCCCTGGCCTGAGGCCTGGAAGTATCCGTGCCACTGGAGAAATGAAGGAGGGGGCACAGAGTGGACACCCTCTGCGCGTGCACACATGCGCACGGGTCCGTCAGTGTCCACCTCCCTTCGGACACGCGGCACCGCCTGCGGAGCTAGAATGCTGGGATGTAACAGGAGAGCAGGGGCCTGGCACATAGTAGGCCTTCAGTGAGATCCCGCCAGTGGCCAAAACCAGGTGGGGGAGGGAAGGAGGGCAGCAAGGTGGTGCGGTCTGGGCGCATCTGTGCGGATCACTGCTGCCCAGATCCATTTCCTTCTCTGGAGCTGGACGCCCAAGTAAAGCGGTCAAAACCCCAAACTTGGTCCCTGGGATGTCCGCAGAGCCTCCCTAGCATCGTCCCCAAGCGCCTTCTACTGAATAGCCGCAATGCCCACCTGCTTCTCCAAGCAGCTCGAGAGCTGCGCAGCCCCCGGGCCCAGAAAATACCCCCGACGGCCGGCAGTGGAAGAGAACCAGGACCCGTTTCGTCCCCCGCCCCGGGGCCACTCCCAGCTTCAACAGGTTCTCCCAGAACCCAAACTTGGTCGAAGTTTCCCCCCTTTCCCCCGGGCGCAGAGAGAGTGGCCCGGCGCGCCCCGGGCGCGGGACGCCGAGCCTCCTACACCTACGGGTCCCCGCAGCCCGCCGAGCCTGGGAGCCGAGCTCGGGAGACGCCGCCGCAGCCCGAGTCGCAGACAAAGCCGGGAGGCTCGGCGCAGCGGCAGCAGCGGAGGTGGCCGTGACAGTGGCCGCGGCGGCAGCGGGCTCTGGCATCACTTACCCGGCAGGTGCGCACCCGGCCCGGAGCGCAGCGGAGCGCGGTCGGGCCAAGCCGGAGCCGAGCCCGGGCCGGA
>NW_006399877.1:7694568-7738574 GCF_000299155.1 Elephantulus edwardii | reverse complement strand
TCCCGCCCCGCGCGCCCCTCCTCTGCCTGCTTCCCTCTCGCTACCTGTCAGCTCAGCTGCAGCGCAGGGGCGGGGACGGCGGCCGCGGGAACACGCGTCCGAGGGTCGCACACAGTCTCTAGGCTCTGGAACTCCGGGGCGGGTCACTTCCGGGGAGAAAGGGTAGCTGCCACTCCCGGCAGGGGATCACCTCCAATGCGGTGCCCCGCAGAGGGCCGCCCACCCGGCCCGCCCTAACAGGGCTGAGGCTGGAGATCGGAAGGGACTCGGAGAGGCTGGGGCGGCTTGGAAGTGGCGGTGCCACCCAGCAGCGCCGGACGCAGCGGGCCTCCAGTCCTCCTTTCAGCCCTGCCCCCGCCAGGCCTCCCTCAGAGCTCTCTTTTGGGGCTGCCTCCAGCTTCCTTCACTCTGTTTTTTGCTGAGGGGACAGTAGAGGCTGCTGCGGAAAGGGGCCCGGGAGGCTGAACCCCTCAGCCCAAGCCAGGTAGGAAAAAAGACTAGAAAGTAAGGTGGGGAGGGCAGCGGCTGCCCACTCCGGCCCGTAGCCCAGAGAGCGGCTCTGGGGGGGGGGCAGGCTAGAAGGCGGACTGTACATCTGTCCACCCACTCCCCGTAGTCGCCTGGAGGGCAGGGCCACGTGCTGGCTCACTGCTGTACCCACAGGGCCCTCTGAGCTCAAGGAACTTGGGGTTTTCTCGGATGAGTGCTACTGTTTCTGGAGTCAGCTTTCTCTGCACCACCCTCTCCATCCGGGAACCTCAAAAAGGGCCAACCAGCTGGACTGAGCCTGACAGTTTTTGAGACAGCTCTGCAGCCTTATCTGATAAAAAGATGTGGTCACAAACCTCGCACTGTCGCCCTGCCCTGGAGTTGCTCATCAATGCAGTAACCACCTCCTGTCCCCTCCTGTCTCTCCCTCTGCTCCTCCCTGCTAGGGACTTGCCTGGCCTCCATCTCTGGCCTTCTCTGGGTCCCTTCTGACCCCTGCTTTCTTCTTGGCCAGTTCATTCTTGCCAAGAGAAGGAGGGTTCTAGAAAACGTGGAGATGCCGTCAGGGGGAGGGGAGGGCAGGGCGATGGCAAAGTGGCTCTTTGTGCTTTTAATCTGCATTTTCCCCCAACGCTCGTCTCCAGGAGGATAATTTTCCAGCCTTTTCAGGCCCTGATTGGTATCATTTCTCCAGCAATGACAGCTTTTATTTTCCCCGAAATGAATGCCGTGAAATTTCCAAGAAATATAAAAATGGATATTGTCTCAGGGAGCTGCTCTTTTCCGACAGAAAGACGCAGAGGCAAACAGCTTCCCAGGGGACTCCAGCTCTGGCCACTGCACCCCCACACACAGACCCTCCACCCTGCTCCCTCCGTCCCTGTCCCCGCCCAGCCTGCTCCTGCGCTCCAGCCTTCCCCTGCCCCACACCGCTGCCTCCCGCAGCCATTGATCTGTTGGTCTGGCCTTCCCTGCCTGGCTGCCTGGGCCTCTCCTGTTCTGTTCAGCAGCTCGACCCCCACTGGACCCTGTGAGGCTCTCAGCCTGATCCAGTGAAGCCACCAGAGCCAACCGAGCTAACTCTGTGACCACTGAGTCCCGGTACCTCTTGTACTGCCCACCTCCAGGTGTCTAGGATCTGTCCTTCTGAGACAGGAGGTGCCAGTGGGGGAGAGGTGGAGGGCAAGAGTCTGGCCTCAAGCTTCTTACTCTTTTTCTGAGGCTTCCAGGCCTCCTCCACTCACCCCAGTTATCAAGGTGACCTCATGACTAATGAAGGATCGGGTGACACTGGAGCACCCAGCCAAGTCCTGAATGTGGCTGTGGTGGCCGGCTGGGGGGAGGGAAGAGGAGAGGATGGGGAAAGCCCATCAAGGAGAGAGGGCTGGGGTGCGGGGGTGGGGGGGCGCAGCAGGGCCAGAACCCACTCACCCTGCCCACTGAGGCATCCCTGGATCTGGACTTCAGCCTCTTGAACTCAAGCTGAAAGGTCAAGGCCAAGAGGCCTACAAGCCTGAATCCTAACTCTGTCCAACAGATCAGTCGGGAGTTGGCCCTCACCACTACAACGCCCCCACACTCCGAAAGAGGACCCACTTCTTCTCCTGCCAATTCTCTAGCATCTTCCCTGCCCTGGAAAACCTCTCAGAGCAGCTTCCTGTCTGCCTGGCCTCCAGGGCTCAGCCCATCCATTATTCTCAGCACACAATGGATTTTTAATTTGAGAAATGAAATGACGCTCCCAAGTGACAGGGGGTCAGGGAGTGCTGGAGCTGAGGCCATGCCTCACTGCTGACTCAGCCTGTCTCCAAAACCTGGGTGCCATGTCAGATCTGGGGGCTCCCAAAAATCTGCTTCTCCCCCATTCCTCCAGCCTCATTCCTCCACTCTCCTCTGCTATGAGTGGCCTGACAGTGAGGGATGCTTCTGTCCTGACTTGGCACCCCTATCCCTTTCAGGCCGAGAAGAGACGGGAGGCAGCCCGTGCGCTCCTTGACGTGTGCCATCTCCGCACCAACTGCCTGGCTCTCCTTGGTGCACATCCCAGCCCCCCAGCTCAGCTCTGCTGCAAAGTTCTGTGCCCACTTTGGCCTGCACAACTCACCACTGGGCTGGATCCGGCTCCTTCTTCAGGATAAACTCCGCTCATTCAGGTAGACAAGAGGACAGGCGTGGCCTCCTTGTGGTCTGCCCTTCCTTCTCCATCTCTGTGTCCCCACTCCTGTCCTCACTTTGATCTATTTTCCCTTCCCAGCACCTAGCTGATGCTCTCTATCCCTTCAAGGCTCAGCACTGGCTGTTCCCTTCTGCCTGGAACAGCCCTTCCTCTTCCCTCTGCCACTGTCCAGGTGCCAGTCATCTGGACGCTGCGGGGGAGTGGGGGGGTCAGCCTCTCCCATCTGGGCTGGTGCTGTCTCCACTAGATGGAGAGCTGGCCCTGCCTGCCCTCTCCCGGTCTGGTCTGCTCTTCTTGTATCTGTCAGCTGTGAAATCGGGGGCCCCAGGAAGGAGGCAGCTGAGGGAAGTGGGTCCCACTGTACTGACTTTCATTTTATCCAAGAAACTTATGAATACTGAAAAATAAATTAATTAAAGCCACACACAAGTGTGCAGCATATATGCTCCCCAGACACCAGCCCCAAGAGACCTGTGGCCACTTCTGTGAGCCTCTCGGCCCAGGCGTGCACCCGGTGTGATGGTCTGTGAGCTCATCTAGAGCCCTTTTCTCATCCATGACCACGGGTCAATAGCGGTTTAGGCTCCCATAGAAATCACTGCGGAGGGATCCCCAGTGCCGGCGTGCACCACGCCAAGTGATCAACTTACTCATATCTGGGCTCTTGTGTCCCAGACACAGCTTCCCTTCATCCTGGGAACAATCAGAGGACAAGAGGTACATTCTGACTCCTCAACTCCATCTCACTTTCACTGTCCCAAGCCTCCAGCTGGCTTCATTCCCACCACGCACACCCTCCACCCCGCCACGCACATCCTGCATCCCACCACGCACATCCTCCGCCCCACCATGCACACCCTCCGCCCCACCACGCACACCCTCCGCCCCACCATGCACACCTGTCCATCCCACCACGCACGTACTCAGTTCCACCATGCACACTCCCACACACCAGGTGCACACTGTTCTCTCTATCGATTTTTATTCCACACCAGTACTATATGAATGGATTTTTGCACCAATCCAAAGACAAATGGTTTGGATCCACCAGCTGCTCTGCAGGGGAGAGATGGGCAGTCTCCTCTGTGATTTACAGCATCTGAAAACTGCTGGAGAGTCAGCTATAAGCTGGTTCCATCTTGATGGGCAATGAGTTTAGCTTTGTCCTTAGACCATTCAGAAGAACGTGGCATTCAGTCATGGAGCGCATCGCCAACCCGCCCAGCGAGCCCTGCGGCCACTTCTGCATGAGCATCTTGACGGCGTGCACCTGGCTCCGTGTTAGGATGGACGTGCCCTGCACGATGCATGGCTGACTGTCCTTCCCACAGTGCCCTCTAAGGACACCTTTCCTCATCGGTATCCATAGGCCTGTGCTGGTCTCCCCACACAGAGAGGTCTTCAGCATGGCTGTGTCATCAGGGTCTGTCATCACGCAGGATTGAGGGACAGCAAGGGGGTCTCACTCATAACCACTGCCCTCCACTATCCTAGAGTCCTCTGCCTGCTTCCCCCTAGGGAGCTCCCGTGCTTCCCCAGCTCCTGATATGGGTTGTGGACCAGGAGCCGCCTGTCCCTCTAGTGGCCTCTAGCCCCTTGACTGCTGTCCCCCAAATCTCCCTGCAGACCAAGCCCAGCTGACATACAACTTGCCTCTTCCTTCTTTCCTCGCTCTGCCATGGCCTCGTTCCCTGCGCCTCAGCCTTGGGATTCATCTACTTCCTCTTCCCCTTCCTTCGCCTGACTTCAAATTTTGCCTCTTAGCTCTCTTCCTCCCTGGCTGGAGGGGAAGGGTCACAACCCCTTGCTTCCCCCAGGTGCCCTGTGGTCCTGCCAGTTCCCCTCAAGTGCTCCCTGGGCTCTAGGCCTCAGGTCTGGCCCACTCCCCCTTCCAGCCATCCTGAAGCTGATTGGATGACGATGCACCCACCTCTGCACTTGCATTTGAATCAGTCCCTCTGCCTAGGCAGACTGAATGGAGCAGGACAGCTCTCCCATCCTGTAGTTGTTGTTGTTGTTATTGTTGTGTTCTGTCAAGTCAGAACCAGTTCACGGCTGACCCTCCGGAGTTTTCAGAGGCAGTAGGAGAGATCACACATCTTTCTTCCTTGGAGCAGCAAGTGGGCTTGAACCTTTGGCATGGTGACACGATTCCTCACCAGTAAGCCACCAGAGCTCCTCTGCCACCCTGTAGGGTCCCTACAGGCCAAGGGCCACCATCTCTACAATGGGGCAGCCACAGACCCGTCACACCCCAGAGATTCTGTGCTGGGTTCTCCCAGCAGTGCACCAGGCAGCCTGTCATTTGCTCCAATCTTCAGAGGAGGGAACTGAGGCCCTGAGAGGGGAGAGAATGTCACCAAAGTTACCCAGCTAGTAAACTGAAGGTGCACTTGATCCATGAACTCAAAAGAACAAACTAACCTGTCCTGAAAGAAGTGTGGTCAGAGTGCTCCTTAGAGGTGCAGACAGTGAGGCTTGGGACGGCGAAGGAGTGTCAGCGTGGGGAAGGAGAGTGTCAGAGGGAGGAGGAAGACACCCGAGGAGACGACTGACACACAGTGGGTGCATCAGTGGACACACAGTGGGTGCAGCAGTGAGCCATGTGTGGGGACGGCGCAGGGCTGGGAAACGCTTCCCTTTGGCTGTGAGTCGACTCAACAGTGCCTCACAACAGCAAGCTGCGGTCAGAGCCCCAGGGACAGGCCCAGAGAGGGCAGGTCAGCTCTGCAGGTGGGCAGGTGCAGGGACGTCTGTGCTGGTGTACCATAGGCCCAGGTCTATGCAGGGAACAGTGAATGAGTGTCCACTGCTGGCCCGGCCCAGGTATACGTGGGGGGCAGTGAATGTCCATGGGGGATGTGGGAGCCTTGGAGCTACAACTGAACCCCACTTGGCCTCCCTTCCTCAGACAGACATTCCTGCCCCAGGAGACCATCCCTGAGCTCCTTGTCCAACTCGTCCCTGTCATTTGCTTGCTCTTGTCCTGGGCACTACCTGAATGCCTTTTCCCCACCTGACATTCTCTGTGGCCGGGCTCTTTCTGTGGTAAATGTCTCTCTCCAGCCCACTGGGCCTCGACACTCCCCTCCCAACCTCCTTCCTGCCCAGCCTGAGCCTCAGGGATGTGGGGTGGGGGCTGGCTTAGAGTGTGGTAGTGGCCATGGGAGGCAGGAGGGGCAGAGGGTCTAGAACTCTGGCCTCCAGAGCCCTTGGGCTCAGTTCAATGCGTGGGCAGGGTGGGCAGCGCAGCTCCTGCTGCAGAATGGAGACTGGAGGGAGGAGGCTTGAACGGCGGCAGTAGTGTCAGGGGGCGTCCCACGGTCCATTGGCTGTGACCACAGAGGGCTGCACTGGGGACAGGCAGAGCCCAGAAACGCCATCGGGACCCTTTGCCTCACTGGGCCTGAGGTCCCCGCAGCACTCCATCTTCATTTCAAGTGATTGGAGCTGAAGGGGATCGTTAGCTAATTAAAGCAGAGGCCACTAATTGTTCCTGGCAGGAGAGCAGGGCTGCAGAGGGAGGAGCCAGGGGCTCAGGGGGGCTGGGCACAGGCTGGCCCCTCTCTGGATGGTGTGAGAGTGGCAGGGGCTCTCAAAAATCTCCTGAAGCAGCACCATGGGGGAAAGGGCACACAAGTGCCAATTTTGTCCCCAAACTGTTCCCATGTGTCGTCATTCTGAGCCCAGCGCTCTCACCACCATTTGCCTGCAGCTGTGAGCAGGCTGGTGTACAAGAACTCCACAGACATCACTCAGATATGAGGGCGGCTGGGATTCGGGTGTGAGTACCAGGGTGCCAAGACCCCAGCTCCAGGCTCTGCCTGCCCTGTGGCCCATCTGAGTGCCAGCAGCCCCTCGGCTGTCCTTAGCCGGGCCCCAAGCTCCCCTCCTGGCAAGCTGCCCAGAGCACCCTGTTAGAATTCCCAAAGTGGGTGACTCCTTTTCTGTTCTCATGTAAGTAACACATTGCAACAAACTTGGCAACTAAAACCAACACAGGTTTATCCTCTCCCAGCCTGTGGGTCAGAAGTCTGGCACAGTGTGAGTTGGCAGGGTCTTGCCTGGCTGAAATAAAGGTGTCAGGCAGAGTTTCAACTCTCGTCTGGATCCTGGAGCCTCACTCATCTCACTGGTGTGGCAGAATTCAATGCCTTGTGGTGCTAGGACTGAGGTTCCAGGTTCAGTGCCAGCGGTCGGCCATGGACTGCTCACCAAAGCCATGGACTGGCTCTTAGAAGCCACCCAATCCTCGCCATGGGGTCCCCTCCATCTCCACAGATAACCAAATCCTCCTGATCTCTCTTCTTCAGGAAACCAGAAGAACCCTTGGCTTTTAAAGGGCTCAGGTAGCACGGTGTGTAATGTGCTGGACTGCTAACTGAAAGGTAGACAGTTCAACCAACAGCCACACCAAGGGAGAAGAATGGGCAGTCTCCTCCTGTATGGGGTACAGCCTCAGAAACCCAGTGGAAGGCGTCCACACAGAACCAACCTACCAGCGGTGGGCTAGGGGGTAACTGGCTAGGCTCACTCTCATATCCTTCTGATCTGGTTGTTGGTGTGCACCATCAAATTGGAGCCAACCCATAGCTGACCTCATAGCAGGTTTTTAGAGGCAGCTAATCGCACGGGAGAAGATTTTCACCCCCCCCCCGTCTGTCTCCCACAGATGAATTAGAACCATATATATTAGAACACAATTCCTCACCACTAAGCACTGGTGGCCCAGTGGCAAGAAGCTGCACTGCAATCCTGAAGGCACATGGTTTGAACCCACCAGGTGCTCTGCCAGAGAAGACTGGGCAGTCTCCTCCCATGCAATTAACTGCCTCTGAAAACCCTCTGGAGGGTCAGCTATGGATTGGTTCTGACTCCATGATACACAATGACAACAAGCCACCAGAGCTCCCATTCTGATTATGGACCCCTGATTTGGGACTATCCCTAAGCCTAAAATTCTTTCAAAACCTCAAGTTATGTCTCCCAGGGACCAGGAATCTTAAGGGTCATCTGCCTCCCACAGAGGCTGGCTTCCGATCAGGGCTTGGGTTTAAAGTGCTAAATTTCCCAGCTGAATCCTCACAGCAATCCTCTGTGAGAAGGAGTTGTTCCTCGGTGCCTTTGAGTTGAGTATGACTCCTAACCATCCTGTGAACAGATCTGACCCCTGTCCTGTCCTGTGCCGTCCTCATCATCTCTGACACACTGGAGCCCGTTGCAGTGGGCGCGGTGTCAATCCATCCGATTGAAGGTCTTCTCTCTCACTGACCCGCCACCTTTCCAAGTATGATGTCCATTTCCA
This sequence comes from Elephantulus edwardii, assembly GCF_000299155.1. Lineage (NCBI taxonomy): Eukaryota > Metazoa > Chordata > Mammalia > Macroscelidea > Macroscelididae > Elephantulus > Elephantulus edwardii. The sequence continues at coordinate 7,730,604 of NW_006399877.1, read as the reverse complement.
AGGAACAGCCTCTCCTAGCAACATGCCCAAAGTGTGTGAGATGAGGCTTTTATCATTTTTCTCTCCAAGGAGCACTCTGGATGCACTTTCTCCAAGACATAGCATTCTTTTGACCGTCTATGAGCTATTCAGGGCTCTTCTCCAACACCACAGTTTAAAGGCATCAGTTCTGTCCTCTTCATTCATTAATCCTAGGAGTAGGAGCTAATAGTGTCTCCGTTTTTACAGAGGATGATGCTCAGGTCCAGAGACGTAACATAACTGGCACAAAGCTGGTGGGTTAGTGGCCAGCCTGGGACACTAGGCTAACGCAGGCGTGAGGCAGCCCTTGCTGTGTGTTGTTGAGGAAGTCAAACAACCTCTCTGGCCTGTGAACAGAGGCTCATTCCTGATGGACAGGTACCGTGTGACGCAGGGGCTCAGCAGGCTCCAGCTGGCTCTGTCCACAGCCAGCTGACCGGGGGTGACCTGACAAGGCAAGACAAGACAGGGGTCCTGATGTCAGCTGCCCAGTGAGAGCCAAACTGGCCTCTGTAACCCAGTGATATGGCACCCCCATCACTGCGTCACTATGGGGTGCCAGACACAGCCACAGGAATCCCAAGAATAATGGGGACTAGCCCAGTGTGGCCATGTATGTTGTGAGGTGTCTCTCCTCCCTCTGGGGCCAACTCTCCCCACTCCGCTTGGCAGGCTCCAGTGGTTGCAGCTGTGAAGGCAGAAGGGGAATGTGGGGGTGGCAGTGGCCGTCTGCTCCCCCTCCTTCCCGTGAGCTGGGCTGTCAGTCAGCTCACTGGGTCCCACCCATTCCGCCCCCCACCCCCGCCCCCCCCTCAGTGATCTACCTCCTCCTGTAATGGGGCTTAATCATAACATGCATTAGCAGACCCGCTGCTGCAATTACGGCTTCAATCAGCCACCGCCCCCGGCCTCCGGCCACCCGTGGGGAGCTGTACCTGCTCCCTCTGGGCCCCCTCCCAAATGCAGTGCAGGTGCCCCAGGCTGCGGACAGAGGAAGAGGTGACCCCTGGAAGCGGGGGTGGCAGTGGACAGAGGCTCCAGCCACTGCCCAGGGTCAGGAGCAATTATTTTAAAAGCCTGTTGAGGGGAGATTGCTGCTCCCACCCCGAGGGTCAGCTCCTCCTGGGAATGCCCACCGCTGTCACAGGCGCGTGCGTGGATGGTGTTCACTTGTGCTGGACACGCACGCTCAGGGCTGGGTGTGGGGACCTAGCCTCTGGGTACCCCAAGAAGATGGGGGCTGACTGTCCCCAGATGTGAGTGCACCGGGAGCCCACCCCTCCCTCATTCCCAGCACCGACTGCCTCACACCCTGTGTCCCTATCCTGCTCAGAAAACAGCCCCCCCAGCTTCACTGGGCCTGCCTGCCGCTGCCACCAGAGTGGGGAGGGGGATGCTGAAAAAAGGGGAGCCCCCACCTGGTGGGGGTGTGGAGGAGGGGCTGCTGTTGTGCTGTGCTTCTCTCTAATTGCTGTTTTGCTGAGAGGTAATTAAAATCCCTTTTTATTTCACACGTCAGAGCCCTCGCCAGCCTGCAGAGAGGGCACAGGGGGAGGCCGGGAGGCGAGCACACTGGCGGGCTGCCGGCCTGGGCAGAGCAGCCTGGGGAGGGGGGCGACTGAGCCCAGCTTGCCTGCCTGTAACCTAAGTGGTCTCCCACCTGCCCACAAGTCTGTGCCCCCTGCCCCGGGTCTGGCCACGTCACTGTCGGCACTGCCCTCGAGCCAACCGTGACCGTCATAATGAAGTCAGCGATGTTTGCGGAGTGCTGAAAACCCTGCTTGCTTTATCTTCTTGAATTTTTACAAAAACCAACTCCCACCAGGTAGCTACAATTATATCCCATGTGGCAGGAGAGATGAAGCTGGGATGGAGATTGAGAAAAGGCAGAGGGAACTAGTCTGGCTGGTCAGGGGTGGAAATAGGTTTGAATCAGTCAGGCTGACCCCAGACGTGCCAGCACTGTGCCAATCTGCCTACCCCCTCCTGCAGAGCCCGCTGATTTCACAGCCCCACCCTGCCACATACTGGTGCTCCCTGGAGCCCTGGGTACCTGCTGACATGTCCCCTGGGGCAGGAAAACCAGGGTTGTCCCTGGCCACAGGGACCAATGGGTACTTTCAGGCCTAAGGGGGGTCAGATGACCGTGGCCAGAACAGACTCTCAATTAATGCCCAGCCAGGGGCAGGCTGGACGAGGGCCCCTTCTTCTTCTGAGCTGGTTGAGAAGGCAAGTTAACTGCTCCCCACTCTTGGCTGCCGTGGACCCAATGCCAGCATCTCTCCACGCATACCCACTGGGCTGCCCGTAAGCTTGAGCTCTGCCTGCCCCATCCTTTCATCCGGCCAGAGATCGCATCACTCCAACCTTCTCACCACCCCTGTCTGCAGCACGAGCACCCCAGCTCTTCACCCTCATCATCATCATCATCTCCATCACCACCATCATCACCATTCTCACTGCCATCATCACCTCATCACCTTTACTACCACTGCTATTCTCATCATCACCAAGGCCACCTTCGGCACCCACCACAGCCACCACCACCACCCACCACAGCCGACTTCACCACCCAGCACAGATACCACCACCACCCACCACAGCCACTATCACTACATAGACACCTTCACCACCCACCACAGAAACCGTCACCACCCACCACAGATACCACCACCACCTACCACAGATACCATCACACCCACCACAGATACCACCACCACCCACCACAGATACCGTCACCACCCACCACAGATACCTTCACCACCCACCACAGCCACTATCACTACATAGACACCTTCACCACCCACTACAGAAACCTTCACCACCCACCACAGATACCGCCACCACCCACCACAGATACCTTCACCACCCACCACAGATACCACCACCACCCACCACAGATACCTTCACCACCCACCACAGATACCACCACCCACCACAGATACCTTCACCACCCACCACAGATACCATCACCACCCACCTGATACCATCACCACCCACCACAGATACCACCAGCACCCACCAGATACCATCACCACCCACCACAGATACCATCACCACCCACCTGATACCATCACCACCCACCACAGATACCTTCACCACCCACTACAGATACCACCACCACCCACCACAGATACCTTCACCACCCACCACAGATACCACCACCACCCACCAGATACCATCACCACCCACCACAGATATCTTCACCACCCACCACAGATACCTTCACCACCCACCACAGATACCTTCACCACCCACCACAGATACCATCACCACCCACCAGATACCATCACCACCCACCACAGATACCACCACCACCCACCACAGCTGCCTCCATCCACCACAGATACCACCACCACCCACCACAGATACCACCACCACCCACCACAGATACCACCACCACCCACCACAGATACCACCACCACCTACCACAGATACCATCACACCCACCACAGATACCTTCACCACCCACCACAGCTGCCTCCATCCACCACAGATACCACCACCACCCACCACAGATACCACCACCACCCACCACAGCTGCCTATCACCACCCACCACAGCAGCCCTCAGCAGCACCATTCCCCTTCTTATCATTCAGCATCTTCCTCATCGTCACCACTATCAGCACCACCACCATTTCCATGGTAACTACCAACCACCATCACTATGCAGCATAACCATCATCACCACCACCACCATCGCCACCAGTCACCATCATCACCTTCATCGTCAGAGATCACACTCTACCAGGAACTGTCTAAGACTAGAAGCATTTTTATTTCACCGAATCCCTGGAACACTCATGAAGCCAGTGTGATTGTTTTATTATGATGTTGTTATTGTTGTTGTTAAGTGCCACCAAGTTGTTGTTGTTGTTGTTAGGTGCCATCAAGTACAACTCATAGCGACCCTCTGAACAACAGACCTGAACCCTGTCCTACCCTGTCATCCTCACAATCTCGGACACACTTGAGCCCATTGCTGCAGTCACTGTGTCAATCCATCTTGTGGGAGGACTTTTGCTGGCCCGCCACCTACCCCGGCTGAATGCCCCTCTCCAAGGAACAGCCTCTCCTCACAACATGCCCGAAGTATGTGAGACGAAGCTCACTGATGACTGGAGACCCTGGAACCGGTCCGGCTCCTACTACTTCTTGACTCTCTTACTTTGGGAAAGTTCCCTGAGGAAATCCGGGCTGACAAGGAACTGTCCCAAAGTTACAGGACCAAGAAGTGGCAGAAGCAGGGCTGGGACCCAAACCACTGATTCCAGAGCCCAAAGTCATTGCCACTACGTGTCACCACCTCGTAGACAGGGGACCTTGGAGAATGGAGCCAGAGGGCAAAAGGGAAAGTGGAGAGAGAGAGACAGCTGGTCCTTCCAGGAAATAGCAGTGACCTCAGACATACTCTTCTCCTTCCTCAGCCAGGCAGTCAGCCAAGTCATGGCCCCTGCGGCGTGTGGCATTCCTGCCTCCAGCCCACCCAATGACTGGGCTTGGCCAGGGTTGGTGCAGGGGAGAAGGGACACACAGGCCCTTATGATCTGAGAAGCTGGACTGTAGTTATATCTCCAGCCCAGTGGGGGTAAAACAGCCACATGTCCCTCAGTACCACCTCACTGTCCGGCCGTGGCTGGTTCAGGAGACTCATTCACTACTTATAGTGGAGGCCGAGCTGAGGCTGGACATGGAGGCCTTTGAAGACAAGGAGGTGGCAGGAGAGGGAGAGCAGGGCTTATAGCCACCCACGGGGCTGTGCTGGTGCCTCAGGACACAGGACTAGACTGTGGCCAAAGCAGCTGCTTCCTTCCTGAGTTGACTTGTCTCTCTGTCCTTCAGCTTCCCCCAGCCCAGCCCTGGACAGTCCAGTGACTTCTTCATGGGGTCAAGAGATCAGGTACCCACCTGTCCCTTCTACTCAGTGTCTGATGGGGGATTGGAGTAAAGACTTGAGGGACTCCCTGGGAGGAATGACTTCTCTTAGAGGGCCTGGAGTAGACCAGAATGCCCTTTGAGATCTGCCCCAATTGCATTCCTACAGGTAGTAGTCTGGGAATGTCTCTCTGGGCTGGGATGTAAAAAGGGTGACTGCTCCTGGGATCTCACCCTCTGGGAAGGTGCCCCCACAGGCTGGCAGCCAAGGCAGGAGTGTCTCGGCCCCCATTGACTGAGTGGGGTTGGGCCCTCCCTCAATCTTGAAGAGTCTTCGGGGTGTCTGTGTATCTTAGTGAACCTGGGAGATCCTGTGAGGGCCAGAGAGCACTGATGGAGTGCAGACACTCAGAGTGGGATCCAGAGACCCCTGAAGGGAGGGGAGGAGGGCGGCCTGGCCAAGCCAAGCCAACAAAGAACCCAGGATGGGTTATGGTGTGAGAAAACCCCCACTGGGCAGGGTCAGAGGCAGGCAAGGAGGGCGGGCGCTTCCGGGGCAGAACTTGGAGCCGGGAGGTTGTAGCTTATTCCAACATCAGGGAGGGGGCTCCAAGAAGCCCCTTCCTGTCTCCACGCCTCAGTGTCCGCATCCCTAGTAGTGGACTTTCAAGGCCGACCTGCCAGGGCTGTTGCGAGGTTTATAGGGCGCGAAGCCGTGGAACGGCCCTGCAGCGTGGCCTCAGACACTCACATACCCTTGAAGAACATGTGTGCACACACATGCACGCACACGTGCCCGCGCGAGTCCAGGCGCACTTCCGCACACGCGCGCGCGCGCGCACCCGCCCTGACTGCCGCTCTGTCCGTCTGTCCCTCCCAGTCCCCGGGACCCGCCGCCCCGCCCCCGCCCCAGGCCGCGGCGCCCCGCCCCCCGCGCATCTGTGGCCGCGAAGCGCGGCGCTCCCCTGCCCCCTCGTGTCCATGTTCCCTGCCAGCTAATGGGCCAATTTTTTAGCATTACGGAGATTTGGCCAATTCGGCGGCCGTGACAGAAAGGCGCTCAGAGAGCAGTTGCCTGGGGGCGGGGCGGGGTGCGGGGCGAGGGTGGGCGGGTTGGAGGGGGCGGCAGCGTCCCCCCCCAGGCGCGCGCACTCCGTCCCCACCCCCACCCCCGCCCGGCCCCCCTCCTCGGGGCGGGGGCGTCGGCGGATTACGGGGATAATTAGCCCCACTTACGGGGCTCCTGCGCACGGCCGGCGCCCAACACTTTGCATACATTTTCTCGGCTAATCCTCCCAATAACCCTGCGAGGCCGGTGCCATTATTTCTCGTTCTTCCTTGTAGGAAAGTGGGGCGCCCGAGGCTCAGAGCTGTACGAGCCGGGAAGGGTGGCAGAGAAGGCTCTGGAAGGTGACTGAGGCCTTAAACCGGGCCTGCAAGACATCACCGAGCTCGGATTTCACCTAAAAGATGAGGGGCCGCGCGCCTGCTCCCCTCCCCGCGCCTCTCCCTGTGCCAGTGTCCCCCGCGTCCGGGGAGTGGGGCTGCATCGCTGGGCCTCCACCTATCACCAGGCCCCTCGTGGCTGAGGTCGTCACCCCTTAGCCGGGAGACCCCGAGACCCAGCGTGTCTGCAGGGAAGGAGCCCCCTGCCCTCCCCTCCGCCCGACTGGCCGTGGACTGGGGTCGCCACGCCAGCCAGGTCGGTGCCAGGCTGGAAGCGGGCACCAACTGTGGCTCCCGCCCCTGGCCTGGACCTTTCTGGAAGCCGGAGGCGGACGGGGGGAGGGGAGGCTGCGGGCGGGGGAGGGGCAGCGGGGCTCGGCGCATTAAGCGATCAGAGAGCACAATATTTCATCGCTGGCAATCGCAGCCAAGACATCAACTACTTGGGGAGAGCGGCCTTAAAAGCCTTTTGATTTTATTTCTTCCACTTCATTTTTTTTTTCTCTTGCTGGTGTCCTTGACAAGGCCTCCCTTTCCCCCCTCTCCTGCCCCTCCCCAGCCCGGGCTCTGGCGCCCCCGGGTTGGGCGGGCTGGTGGACGTGGGTCTTTGGGCCCAGCCAGGGCGCGCGCGTGTGTGCACATGTATGTATGCACATGTGTGCGTGCGCGGAGGTGTGTTCTCTGTGTACACCTGTGTGGTGCAGGCTCCTCTGTGTACACGTGTGTACGTGACTGTGTGCCCACACTCTCGCTTGCATATGCAGACCCCCAACACTGAAGAGCTTGACGGCGGGATGGGGTACAGTGGAGGGTGGGGGTGGCAAGTTGAGAAGGTCGAGCCCAGGGCTAGGAGGAGGCCCACCTTTAGAAGCCCCTATGGTACCAGTGGATCCCCCTTCTCCGGGGTGCATTGACTGCACACACACACACACACACATACACGAGCACCCACGGCGGAGGGCCTGGAGGGACAGGTGCCTGCGGGACTCCTGGCCCTGAGCCCGTGACGCCAGCAGCCAGGCCGTGATGTCACCGCCCCGCCCCCACAGCCCCCTGCCCGCCCCGCGGGGCGCTCCATCTCTGTCTAATGGCAGGCGATGCGCAGTGGCACATCTGTCTTGTGGGGAATTAGTTAATTGAATCTAGCAGCCTGAGCTGCAGCCGCGACCTCGGCCAGGACCGTGCAGGAGCTGCGGAAGCGGGGTGTGTGTGTGTGAGGGCGGGGGAGCTGAAGGGCTCGGCCTGGAGGAGGCGGCCCCCACAGAGGCTGGTCAGTGCCAGCAAGGCACCCCCCAATACAGTGAAGGGGAAAATGGGGTCCTGTTGAGGGAGGTGGACAGTGAAGGGGACTGCCAGGAGACGTGAGCTCCCCTGGGTCCCAGGAATGCTAGTTTAACACCCACAATACCTTCCTTCTGGAGGCCTCCTACTAATTCCAAAGTCTATGATGCTGGGGTGCCCCACCGTGTTCACCGCTGTCCCCTGGGAAATGGGTCACAGGCACCAGCGAAGCACGCGGTGAGGGGTGGTGTGTTTCCTGGGCACTGGCACTTCTCTGTAGATCCCAGGCTGAGTCCTCAGGGCACAAGCCAGGTGATCTTCCAGAACACACAATGAGGCCTCTGGCTCTTTCTGCCACTCCACTACACTGGCACTGACCAGCCTCTGTGGCGGCCCTCTCCTCACTCCCAATCACTTCTCCCTCATTCACTCCTTGCCTGCTACCTCAACACCATAGGTGGGAGAGTCAGGCTCACAGAGACGTGTGGCTGGAGACCCAGGCTGCCTCTGTGTGACTTTGGGCACAGTGATTTGACCTCTGTGAGCCTCAGTCTCATATCTGAGGCTGGGAAACATACCCAGCTCACTGAGTCAATTAGATTCCATAAACGTTCAACCTATAGGACAGAGCAGAGCTGCCTCGGAGGATTTGCATGGCTGTAATTACGAAGCCACATCACTCTCCCCCCAAGGATCTGGTGGGTCCCAACCATAGGTCTTTCTGCTAGCAGTCAGCTGCTCTAACCACTGCACCACAGGGCTCTAACTGTTTGTAATAGCCAATATACTGTGGTTTTATAAGGGTGAGGGCAGAAGTTGAGTAGGGTGTGATTTCTCTTAAAGAGTCCCTGGGCATTCCAGCCGTGAGAGAAAACATCACAGCAAGGAATGACGGGCAGAAGGTTCTGGGGGGAGCAGCCAGGAGGGCTAGGCTGGGATCGAACATGGTGGGGAGGCCCACTTATACGAGTGTTCCCACCCTAAATACAGCCTCAATTCCTCTGCCTGTATGCCGGCCCAGCAGTGCTCCTGTTAAATCTTGGCACAGCACTTCCTAGTTTAAGATATTAAATGATCAAATATAGTACTTTGGGCGCATGGCCAGGAGGGACTGATCCTTGGAGAAGGACATCATGCTCGGAAGGGTGGAGGGACAGTGCAGGAGAGGAAGAGCCCGCGTGATATGGACTGGCACAGTAACTGGGGCAATGGGGGTTGGGGTGTCAGAGTCAGTGAGACTGGCTCAGGACAGGGCAGGCTTCAGAGCTGTAGAACACAGGGTCACTATATAGAACATAGGGTGACTTGACGACACATAACAACAACTACAACATAGTAAAGATAGTGCTACCCCTATGCACAGCACTTCATAGTTTAAAATATTGTGCCTTGAACCTAAATCCTTAATCCCAGCACAGTATCAACCCCATTTCACAGATGAGAAAGCACAGGTTCAGAGAAATTACTATTGCCCAAAAACCTCTGACACAGCACAGCTGGGATTCGAACCCAGGTTCTTTGGCCTGAAATGCTACCCCCTCTCCCCTCTGCTGCTTCCCTCTCAGAGGACCACTTAGTTGCTAGGAGACAGCAAGCCAGTGGTTACTATGGGAACTGGGCTGATGTGGAAAGAGTTGGTGTCCAGGCAGCAGTGCGAAGGCTCCAGGTGGGCCCCCTCCCTGTCCCTCTCCTAGAGACAGTTCTTGGCTCTCAGCCCTGGGTTCCCGGCAGCAGGTGCTGAGGGGTCTAAGAGGGTAGTGACTGTGAGTTACCCTGGACAGTGTTCTGCAGATAGGGATCCCTGGTGGAGAGTGCAGCCCCAAAGATGTGTCAAGTGGCAGCCAGGCCAGGAAGCTTCATGCTCCTGTGTCCCCTGAAGTGACTGTCATGCCTGCCCTGTGGATAATGGGGCCAAGAACAGGAAGGAGTACACAACTACTCCAGAGGGCTCCTGACCTTGGTGGACAGCTCTGTTTTCTCATCTGTAAAATACGGGTACAACTAGACTTCTCCCTCAGATATTTTTGAGAAAAATTGACAGAGATACAAAACACCATGCTTGACACAGACTTCATTTATGACCTGGGACACATCATTTAGCCTCTCTGGGCCTCAGTTTTCCTATCTGTAAAATGGAAATAATACTTATGGTGAGGATTGTTGTTGGTTGTCATTGAGATGAAACTGACCAGTGGCTGGCTTTCTCTAGCTTGTTTTTAGAGGCAGGAAGTCACACGACAGATTGCCAGTCTTTCTCTTTCACAGCCGCTGGTGGATTCAAATCCTTGCACGGGAAGCTCAATCCCTTCCCACTAGGCCTCCCTTGGGAACATGACAGAGGTGAATCTCTTTCATGATCTTTGAGCCAGAACCAACTCATAGACCATTGAGCTTGGGGAGACTAAATCACATGGGAAGAGCTTTTCTATCTTGTTCCAAGAAGCTGCTGATGGATTCGAACAGCCAGAGAAATGTGGCCTTTGAGTTGGCCGTGCTGCGTCCTGTGCACTGAGCCACCAGAGATTCCCAGATGAGAGAAGGTTGTAGGTAGTAGTGAGTCGACTCACAGCGGCCTTCTGAACACAGATCTGAACCCCATCCTACCCTGTGCCGTCCTCACACAATCTGACACACCTGAGCCCATTGCAGCAGTTACGGAATCAATCCACCTAGTCAAGGGGCCTCTCTTTTGCTGTCCCTCCACCTTCCCAAATGTGATGTCCTTCTCCAATGAACAGCATCTCCTAGCAATGTGCCCTAAGTATGTATGAGAGTGAAGCTTAACCACGAGTGCCTCCAAGCATGGATGAGTGAACACGTGCTCTTAAAAGCTTGAAAATAGGAGCTCTGGTGGCCTAGTGGCAAGGAGCTGCAACTACAATCACAGAGGCACATGGTTCGAATCCACCAGATGTTCTGCCGGGAAAGGAGGGACAATCTCCTCCTGTACCATCAGATCTGATTTGACAGTATACTCACACAAAAAAAATAAAATTTTAAAAAAATTTCAAAAAAAAAAAGTATGAGAATAGGCCCTAGCAGGCCTGGGGCTCTATATACTATTTCACTATCTTCTGAGCCCTAGGGACCCTCCCCTGGGTTTCTGAGGCTAGAAAGCATCATGGGAGGAGTCTACCAAGCTTTCTCCCGTGGAGCAGCTGGTGGACACAAACCACCAATCTTTATATTAGTGTCTCTGTACTTTACACTCTGTGCCACCAGTGTTTCTTCTATACACTGTGAGCTGTTAGCTTTCTAAAATACCCCCAAGAGCCCCAGTCCCTCTGAACTTGGGCTCTTCACATTCCCTCAGGAGAAAGGCCTCCTGACACCTCATCCCTCTCCCCCTCTCTAGGCACTTTGAGGAGGTGCAGGGCCCAGTGGCAGGCCCCAGAGACTGGTCAGGTCACAGTTGAGAGACCTGAGGCTGGGAAGGGGTGGGGGGAGGATGCAGGGGGTGCTGCCAGCGAATCTGCTCATCCGCCTGTCAGTCCCCTAATCTGATCCCCCAGGAACAACAGCGAGGCTTCACTCAGGATGACAAACGAGGTGGGGGGAGGCCTGCCCTGCCTGGACCCCGGGTGAGTAATGGCCTTGCATTAAGATATTAGGCCTGGACGACAAGAATGGCCCCCTCCAGCTCCCGCCCCCAGCCAGGCTGGGAAGAGAGCTTGGGGGGAGGAGGCTCCCTGAGGAAGGAGCTGGGAAGGGCAGAAGGATGCTGGGGGCGGATTGGAGAGGACTGGGGTGATGGGGACAGAGTGACACAGAGAGGCCTCAGAGATGCTTAAAGACACTGCAGGAAGGAGAGAGAGTGCAGGAAGCAGAGGGAGAGGGAGACAGAGAGTCAGATGGAGACGCAGAGAGACAGAGGGGGTGTCAGGGGCAGTTAATCAGAGACGAGGGATTTCAGATAGAGGTAGAGGGTGTATCAGAGATGGGGTGTCAGAGTCAGAGGGGTGTCAGAGACAGAAAGGGAATGTCAGAGAGACAGAGTGGGTAGTTAATCAGAGACGAGGAATTTCAGATAGAGGGGGTGTCAGAGATAGGTTATCAGAGATAGGGTGTCAGAGTCAGAGTCAGAGAAGGGGTGTCAGAGACAGAGGTGGTATCAGAGGCAGAGAGAGGGGGTGCTAAGAGACAAGGATTATTAGAGAAAGAGTTTCAGAGAGATGGGGTAAATCAGAGGTGAGGGTGTCTCTGCAGCTGTCAGAGTCAGGGAAGGGGGTGTCAGAGAGACAGAGAAGTGTCAGAGAGAGAAGCCCCTAGATAGAAGGGTAGGGGGAGGAAGAAGGGCCAAGGGGAGAGAGGCCAGGTAGGTTGAACGGGGCAGAGGGAGGTCTGGAGAGAGGAGCAGAACGCTCTCTGCCAGGGCGCCAGCTCCGTGCCAGGTGGTGCCACCAGGAGTCAGGATCTAGGTGGAGGGCTCAGCCCTCCCGCGGTTCAAGGCCGACCTAGACTTCTCATTTCTTTACTTGGTTCTGAGCTTCTGGAACAGGAGGGGCCACGATGGGATTCACAGTGTCCTTAGAACTCACAGGAGGCCACATGGAGACCCTCCCAGCCCTGCGCAGCCGGCTCGAGGAGAAGGCACAGCCCTCCTTGGCAAAGAGAGCTGGGGGCCATGTGGACAGTTGGTGGCAGGCCTCCATCCTCCCAGCCCCCGAAGCAAGGCAGGAAGTGGGGCCTCCTCTGGGCAGGCCTAGGGGTGAGTGGGTGTCACCAGGGGCTGCTCCTGACAATGACCGTACACCGCTCACGCTTTCCTTTAACCTCCAGGGTTCAGATTCAGCGTGCACCGGCTGGGTGGCCGGTGGTTTACTGAGCCCCCACCCCACTTCCTGGCTTCTGGTCTTAGGTCCATCTTCATTCAGGACATGCTGTCCTTCCAGGTCTGTGCTGCTCCAGGGGCTCCACGAGGGGGCGCACCATGCTGGCTCAGTCCCTAAGGTGGACAGTCCAGGGAATTCCTGGGGTCACTGTGCAGGGGGTCTGTGAGGCCACTAGGAGAGGGGTGCAGCCCAGTGTGTCCTCCACACCCCAACTCAGCGGCCTCAGCCATATACCCTTTCTCTCACTCGAACCCCCAGCCCCTCTTGCCCTGACTGCAGCCCTGGAGCCCTCACCCTCTGCTCAGGGGCCCAGCTTTTCTGCTCGTTCACTCAGTACCTGCCTACGGACACGTTGGTCTTAAGGGACACAAGTTTAGGGGATTTGGTGGGGCCATACCTTCTAAGGCACCCTCCCCTCTTCTCCTGGATCCCTTCCTGAAATTTCATGGATTAACAGTCCCCAGTCCTGGGATTACGATGTTGGCAAAGAATGCAGAATATATCATAGCTTGGCAGAAGAATGAACAAATCTGCCTTGGAAGAAGGACAGCCGGGATGTTCCTTAGACTAAGCGAGGACGTTGAGACTTCATCTCGTGTTCTTTGGGCGAGAGGCTCCTGTCCCCGGAGAAGGTCATCATGTTTGGTGAAGGTCAATGACCAAGAAGAAGGCCCTCAGCGAGGTGGATTGGCACAGCGCTGCGACAGTGGGTTTAAACAGCAGCAGTGTGGCGTGTACAGGGCCGGGCCGTGCGTCCTCTGTTCATTCTTGACTTGACAGCATCTAACAACAGCCACCACCCACCCAGGTTACTTCAGGAACATCTAGAACTTTAACACGTTGTCACACATTTTTAAATTGACAACCGTGCTTAGAAACACATTTTTTTTTTGCCGTCATTTGCAGCAACGTGTTAAAGATACTTATTACCAGTCCCTCCCATCTTGAGGCTCGACCATGAATGTATTTCTTTTTGGTGGATCAGTGCCCTTCACCCCCCGATCCCTGATCCGTTCTATGCAGCATTTCAACCTCATTTCCCACTGCTCAGCAGGAAAGAACAACGTCCAATAACTATTTTTTAAATGATTAGTAGATAGTACACTCATATGATTCAAAAAGTCAAAGAAAGACAAAGTAAAAAGCCTCCTTCCCACCCATCCCCACCGCTCTGGTTCCCTGACCCACATACACCACACGGGACAGTGTTAGTAACTTCTTCTGGAGTTCTAGGGAGCTCTGGTGGTGTAACCTGCAGGGAGCTGCCTGATAATGCAAAAATGGTGCCTCTTTGGTGGTGCGAATCCACCAACAGCTCTGCAGGGGAAAGATGGGTAATTTCCTCCCATGCCATTTACAGCCTCTGAAAACCCAGTAATTGGCTCCAATGCAATGAAAATAACTATTGAATGCATAGTTTTCTTTTTTAAAAATTAATTTTAATGAAAGTTTACAGAGACTTAGGGTTTCCAGTCATTCATTGTTGCACTTTTCTCCCTGCCCCCTCCCCCGCCCCCCCCAATTAACTCTTCTCCTTGAAAAGAAAAAGAAAAACTCTTTCATTGTTATGCAATCCCTTCCCCTCAAGTCCACGCCACTATGCAGTCTTCACTCCGGACTTCTGTCATGACAAGAATGCCCATCCATATGTCCCGTTTAAACAGTTCTCTCCCTCATCTGTTTCAATGCAATATACATCATTCTTCCCCTCCTTTTCTGTCTTCCCTCAACCCTGATGTCAGTCCTGTTTTACAACATTGGCACCATGCATTATTTGTCCTTTTGTGACTGAGATATTTCACTCAGCACAATGTCCTCCAGGGTCATCCATTTTGCATAATATTTCATGAGTTCCTTGTTTTTCAATGCTGCATAGTATTCCATTGTGTGAATATACCAGAGTTTCTCTATCCATTTGTTTGTTGATGGGCACTTGGGTTGTTTCCAACTCCTTGCTATTGCGAACAAAGTCACAATAAACATGGATGTGCATGAATGCATAGTTTTCTTAAAAAGTAAAAAGACACGATCTTATGGGGTGGACAGAGAACGTCATTCCTTTTTCACAGCTGTATAGTATTCCACCATGTGGCTATCTGTCCTTCATGTATATGATTGTGTCTTCTTGATGGAGTGCCTGGATTGAGGATTTAAAAAAATTATTAATAATGTTTCAAGGAGTGTTAGTGGTGCAGTGGTGTTATTAGGCTCTCAGCTCTTAATTAAAAGGTTGATTATCTGAACCCACATCTGCTCTGCAGGACCACCTAGGAACCACAGGAGAGCATTTACACTGTCCTGTGTCATCACTGTCAGTCAGAACTGTCTCAATGGCAATGGGTTTTCTTGATTTGAAGGACATTGCAGTGAATATGCTTACCACTCATTATCCTGTAGGTCTGATTTTGTACATATCCGTATGATGACATGCTTTAAAATGTGGAGTCTGCGTTAAGTGTCTCCATAATGTAGGTCCTGATGTTTAACTGTCTGTCATTGGTTTGACTGTGACTCAAAGTGACCCCACACACAAATGAATGCAGTGATGTCTGGTCCTGTGCAATTCCCACGATCAGTCACATACTGGACATTTGTGATCCACAGGGTTCGCTCTGACTGATGTTTTGGGAAGTTGGGAAGAAGATTGTCAGGCCTTTCTTCCTGGTCTGTTCTAATCTGGAAGTTCTGCTGATAGCTCTTCAGCATCATAGCAACACACAAACCTCCCCTAAGGCAGGGCGCGGCTGTGCTGAGGTGCACTGGCCAGGACTGAAGTCCAATCCCTCTGCAGGGAGGGAGAACCTCTGCTGTCTCTGTAATGTGAGACGACTAGTACCCTTGGGTCAGTTCTGACTTCCTGATCCCAGGAATGTCCCTGTAGAACTGTGCTTTCCTCCAGAGAATATTCAAAGGCTGAAGGTTTTCAGAAGCAGATTACCTGACTTTTCTTCCAAGGCACCTCTGAGTAGATGTGGACAACTGATCTGTCCAGCAGCTGAGTGAGTTCACCTTTTGCATCACCCAGAGATGCTGGGAATATGGTTTGTTGTTGTTGTTGTTAGGTGCCATCGGATTGACGGTGACGTAAGCCTGTGAACAATGGATGTGAACCCTGTGCTAGCCTGTGCTAACGCCATCTCTGATATGCTCAAGTCCATTGTTACAGTCCCTGTGTCAGTTCATCTCGTTGAGGGTCTTCCTCTCGTTCTCTGACCCTCCACTATTCCGAACTCAATGTCTTTTTCCAAGACCTGGTCCCTCCTGGCAACATGCCCAAACAAAAACAAGTGTCACCATCCTTACCTGCAAATAGCGCCTTGGTTGTACTTCCACCAACACAGACTTGTTTGTTCTTTCGACGGTCCGTGAGATAATAAGAACAGGTTGTTGTTATTGCTGTTGTTATTATGTGCCATCAAGTCGCTTGCAACTCATAGCGACCCTATGCACAATAGCTCTGAACCCTGCCCTATCCTGTGCCGGTCTTATTGTCTCTGACACACCTGCCCCCGTTACCCGAGTCACTGTGTCAGTCCTTCTCATCCAGGGTCTTCCTCTCCTGCGCAGTCCCTCTACCATGATGTCCCTCTCCAAGCACTGGTCCCTCCTGACAGCATGCCCAAAATATGTGAGACGGAGCTTCAAAATCCTTGCTTCCAAGGAGCAGCTTGGTTCCACGCTCTCCAGGACAGACCTGTTTATTCTCTTCTCCACGCATGGTGTGTTCAAAACTAGGTATGGTCAGATTGGAATGGATTCATTATTTGCCTTCCGGCAGGTTTTCAGAGACAGCAAACAGCACAGATCTCCATCCTCTTCCCACACAGCAGCTGGTGGATTTGAACCACTTGCCTCTGAGTAGGCAGCACAGCTTCTTACCTCTGAGCCACCAGAGCTCCCATTCGGTATAGACAGGTTTTGCCAGTTATCTTCCATGCAGCCTGAGCACTGGGACGCTCTCTCAGGTCAATGAGGATGTCGGTTCCCCAGCAGCCTCGCCAGGACGTGTTCCTCAAACTTTGACGTCTTGACACATATTTCCTGGTGCTCATATTCACATCTGCGGCTTACCAAGGCCAGGTCTGCACCCTGTCCTCAGCCTGTGGGCCCTGCAGTGCGCTGCATGCCTGCTTCTGCTGGGCCTCTCGGCAGCCTGAGGAGGAAGACACTGACATCAGCCCCCTTGAACAGATGAGAAAACCGAGGCTCAGAGACGTGACTTGCACAAGGACTCATCGCTGCCACGCAGGGCACTCCTTTCCCCTCCCGCGGGGCCTCTGCCTGACTTTACTCTGCCTGCTGATGGCCAAGAGCTGTGGTCACTCCAAGAGGGGCTTCAAACCGGAGACCACCTCTCTGTGCACCCCTACAACCCCCCCAGCAGTCATGCCGGGTGTCACCATGCACCCTGTGGCCTGGCTGGGCCCTGGGCATGGGCTGGGGTGCCAGGGGTGCCAGGGCCATGCGGACCACAGTGCCTAACAGTCCCCGCTCCTTCACAGAGGCCCCTCAGCTGCACTGGCTTCCTGCCCAACTGTCACTCTGTCCCCTGCGGCTCCTCGAAGCGGCTGCCTGCCTCCCTGCCTCCCATTAATCATGCTCACCGATTTATTTTCTCCAGCAATTTCTTCCAGCAAATGCAGTCTGGGTGTGCCCGCAGGTGGGCGGGGGCTCTGCTGCTGCCTGAGCACAGACCCCCCCCCCATGACCACCACCACTGTTACCAGCCGAGTCCCAGTGGCAGGGACCAAGTGCTGGACACCTACCCTTTCCCTCACCGCAGACCCCACAAACCCCCCAGGCGGGCCCAGCCTGCCCCACTTTGCATGCTAGGGTGGCTGGGTTCTCAGGTCCCGGCCAAGGCCAGCTGGCCAGGGCTGGGAGCGAGGAGGACAGCTTCTCTGCTCTGAACCAAGCACACGGTGGCCTCTGCTGGAAGCCCCAGTGGTGGCAGTTACCCCTCTTGCTCCACTTTGGAGCCCTCTTCTCCCAGGTCTGCTGGCGACATGGTGATTCTCATCGTTGCAGTCACAGAGGAAACCAATCAGCTAATGCATCCCACGAGACCTCTTCCCTCCTTCTCTGTGTCCCCGCTTGTCTGCCAGGTGGAGGGGCAGCAGATGAGACCCCCGTGAGCAGGGTGCGAGCAGAGGCTGCTTGGTCCTGCATGGGAGTTCCTGGCTATCTAGTGACCCGGAGGCTTTGAAAATACTGCACCGGATGGAGCCATCACCTGGACATGATCTGCACCCTTCACCCCTGAAGCAGCTAGGGCACCTCTTCCCCCTGAGATCTTTCCTATGCCCCCAATCCACCCCGCCCAGCCTGCAGCCTCTAATGCTGCAGATAATTCCTGCTGTCAAAGCCATTACCCTGCAAATGGGCCGCGCTTCAGTCTGTGTGCGTGTGTGCACACGCGCTCGTGTGTGAGTGAGTGTGTGTGTGTGAGTGTGTGTGTGTGTGTGTGTGTGTGTGAGAGAGAGAGAGAGGGAGAGAGAGAGAGAGGGAGATATGTGGGCTGCACAAGCACACGCCTTGTTTATGCCTTGCCTGCTGGCTGCCATAATTGCCTCGAGGGATTTATTGGCTTCGAGGCAGCCTCCTGGCGGCCACCTTGAGTTCCCTGTTCAGCTGTGGCTTCTGCTGGATCCAGGGGGGATTCAGCCTGGAGCTCCGTGGGGCCGATGTCCCCAGTGGAGGAGTGAGCAAGGCACTGGCGAGGAGTCCTGGCTGCTCCACACCTAATGCAGACAGGCCTCAGGATGGGAAGAGGAACTGGACATCTCTCACCCAGGCTCTGGGACTGAAATGGGCCCTGAGGAGCAGAGGAAATATGGCTGTAAGAGGGACAGATGGACATAAGGGGGGGGGCTGGATCCTGGCCCCTGGTTTGCCTCTTCCTACTGGTCCCTCTCCTCCAGGCCCCTGGTTCCTTGCCTTTTGCTTTGTCTACCTTCTGCATACCCCACCCCTGCCCCACCCAGGGGATTTCATAGCTGTACCCCCTTCCCCCTCCTTCACATAGCAAAGTGAAAAAAGAAGGGGGCAGACAGGTCCCACCTGTGCCATGTCCAGAGCTGTCACCCTTTGTGCGGAGACCTTGATAACTCCAGCAGATTCAGCACAGTGTACTGCTAACTGTAAGGTCAGCGGTTCAAATCCATGGGCTGCCCTAAGGGAGAAAGTTGGGTATAGATTTCCATCCTTTGAACCTGTGGGAGGGTTGTCAGATGTCCGCGCATCTCAATAGCAGTGGGAGGGTGATTGGTGGGAGATCTGAGGGTCAAGGACTTACCTTTCAGCATCAGGAAGACCCTTCTCCATTTCTGGCTATGAGGTCTCAGCCAATCACAGCATTCACTGGGAGCCTCAGTGGCTTCATCTATAAAATGGGTCTACCAACACCTGTCTCAAACAGTTACTGTGAAAGTTCAATGCATTGAAATACACAAAACTCTGGAGAATTGTCAGTCTTTCACCATATTTTGACAGCCTCTAATGGGTAAAATATTACTTCAAGAAACTGCATCATTGCTAGAGTTTTTACTTGACATCCTACTTTTTTTTTTACCCTATAGATATTTTGTGTTTGAACAAATGCTGCCTGATGATTTTAGAGAATTCAAGCAATGCAGAAATGCACAATGGAGAATAAAAATAAATCTCACTTTCTGCAGTAGCCATCATTAACGATTAACCACCATTTCTAGAGGCTTCTTCTTGCGTTAATACAAACAGGAGTTTAGGAAGATAGATTGGTTGAACTATTGCTAGTAGAAAAAAATCATATTGGATGCCTTAACACAATTTATTAAATCTAATTTTCGTTTATTTTAACAGAAGGAACCGACCAGTAGTGAGCCACGCAATGCTCTTCTTTTTTTAAAAGGCCATCCTAGTGTTAACAAGCTGATCTGGAAGCAATCAGAATAGAAAATACAGATCAGAGAACGAATCTACTCAGAGCAGGAGGGGAAATGTGAATGCAAGAGATTGAAGGACTTTGTCTTAACTTTCTGGTGCTTCTGAGTTCTGATGGCTTGGTGAGTAAGGAGTTGCATTGCCAACCCAAAGGTAGGCAGTTCGAATCCACCAGTTGCACCACAGGAGAAAGGTGGACAATCTCTTCTCTTGTAATTCACAGCCTCTGAAAACCCACTGGAGGGTTAGGTATGAGTCGGTTCTGACTTGAAGGTACGTAATTACCTAGTGCTGCTGGAACAAAAATGTAACGAGTGAGTGGCTTCAAGGAGCAGAAGAGGGTGTACATGATCTGAGAGAGTTCACACAGGAAATCTGTTTTCATTTCACTATTCCTAAGAATTTTCTTTTGTGATGCTGATTACAATGTCACAATGTAATGCCACACTCGCCACTTCTGCCTAGTGATTTTTGTTTCATTGATCCTTTTCGTCTATCCCTTTTCTGCCTCCTTAGCTTTATCCTTGGGCAAATGCTACCCTTTGATCTTGTATTTGAATGAGCGAGGACCTTGCTGTTGCTGTTGGTCTTCTTACAGGCCTGTCTACTGTTTGGCTTAAAGTTGAGCCTTGGGCGTGAGCTTTGTTCCATGTTTAAAGGGTGACAGAGGACAGAAATCCTTTTTGTCTTATTTTTAAATTTTTCCATCCTTTTCACCCACTCTACCCAGGACCTTCTCTGATGATCCCTTCTTAAAGGGTAGTTGGTGGGCGGTGGGAGGCCACCAGTTCTTCTGGTCCTGGGGGAATAGAGCTTCAAGTCGCCCAATCATCCTTTGGACTAATAACCTATGCCTTTTTGCTTTTCTCTCCTCTGCTTTCTACTGGACAGGGAAAGACCAATAGTTATGCCTTAGATTGATACTCACTGGTGGTATAGAACAGGAATTTATTATCTTGCCATTTTTGGAGGGTAGAAGTCTACATCAGCACATTGGTTCTAGGAGAGGGTCTTTCCTTGTCAGTAGACTCAAGTTTTCTTTGACTAGTAGATGACTCTTCACATGATCACTTTCCTCTCCCTTTCCTTCCCTCCCTCCCTTTCTTTCTCTCTCTGTGTATGTGTGTTATTTTTATAAGACACCACTCAGATATTGAAGCTACTGTTGAGAGCTACATTGGCCTAGTGGACAGAAAGTTATGCTACCGAGCCCAAGGTGGGGGATTTTAATCTGCAGCTCTCAGGCCTGGTTCAAATTGTGTTTTTGTCAAACATTCTTCTAGGTGGTATAGCACTTGTTTGTACATTGCTGTACAGAGGTACCTCGTGGTTGCTGTGATACTAAACACTGTGACACTGATGTGTCAAATATGATAATGATTACCCATGGTGGACAGTGTTTGGTGGAGCTCCCCAATTAAAACAAGCGTGGAAGCAGGAGTGGCATCCACTTCCGAAATGGCTTTTCTCAGGAAATTCAATGAACAGTGCTCATGCCTTCCGTTCATGGTGTCACGATGAGTCGTCTATGACTCGATGGCACCAAACAACAACAACAACAACCGTTGACTACCAGAAGAACAAGCACGTCTGCCTTGGATGAGGTACAGCCAGAATGCCCCACAGACGTAAGAGTCCGGAGACTTCATCTTCCATCCTTATTGTGTTTTGCCTTTTTCTTCACCGGATTTCTGTCTTCATTTTTACTCCTCAGAACGGTTCTGTGTATAAACCTTTAGTTAGCTTTTTATAATAGTGTCCTTATACCGTAACAGTCCTTCCATAACTGACTCAGGTCACTCAGCACAATTCCCTCGAGGTTCTGTCATGTTGTGCGGTGTATCATGAATTTTCATCATTCTTTAGAGTTGCATAATGCTTCATTGCGCAAATGTACTGGTTTCTTTTGCCATTCACCCAATAATGGAAACTTTGTTTGTTTCTAGTTCTTTGCTAATGTAAACAGTGCTGCAATAAACCTGGTGGTGTGTGTGTCAGTTTGTGTTGCAGCTCTTAATTCTTGAGGTTATATGCCAGGTAGTGCGATCCAGGTAGCTGGATCCAATGGTTTTGTTTTGTTTTGTTTTTAATTTTCTTATTTTGTTTTATTTCTGTGTGTGTGCACGTGTATGTGCACGTGTGTGTGTGTGTGTGTGTGTGTGTGTGTGTGTGTGTGTGTGTGTACTGTCAAATCAGCTCTGACTGGTACAGGAGATTTCCCCTCCTTCTCCAGCAGAGCAACTGGTGGATTCAAACCACATACCTCTGGGATTGCAGTGCAGCTTCTTGCCCCTAGACATTTTTTAAAATGAATACTTCAATGACAGTTTACAGAAAATTTGGATTTGCATTCATTCATTGTTACACATTTTCCTTCCAACTCCCATCCCCAGCTTGCTTTTCTCTTTAAAAAGATTCTTTTATTGTTGCACGGTTTCCTCCCTCCCCATGCCCCTCAGTGCCATTTGCTATCCACCTCTTATTCTGGACTGTTGTTTTGCAAATAATGATAGATTCCTTTTAAGCAGTTCTTGCTCTCATCTGTTTTAATGCAGTATTCATTATTTATCCCCTCTTTTCTTAGTTTCCCCTCACCCTCATGTCAATCCCGTTTTATAACAGTGGCATTATGCAGTATTTGTCCTTTTGTGACTGAGATATTTCACTCAACATAATGTCCACCAGGGTCATCCATTCTGATAATATTTTATTAGTTCCTTGGTTTTCAGTGCTGCATAGTATTCCATTGTGTGGCCATACCACAGCTTCTCTATTTATCCATTTGTTGATGGGCACTTGGGTTGCTTCCATCTTTTTACTATTGTGACCAACACAGCAATAAATACAGGTGTGCATATATCTATTTGGGTGGCAGTTCTGCTTTCTTTAGGTTATATTACCAGGAGTGGAATTGTTGGGTCAAATGGTATTTCTATTTCCAGCTTTTTGAGAAAGCGCCACACTGCCTTCCATAGCGATTGCACCATTTTACACACCCACCAACAGTGAGTAAGAGTTCCAGTTTCTTCACAACCTCGCCAGCATTTGTTTTTTTTCTGCTCTCTTGAACTCTGCTATTGTTACAGGAGCGAGGTGATATCTAATAGCTGTTTTGCTCCAATGGCATTTCTTTTCCCAACTTTCTAAGGAAGCCCCAAACTACATTTGTGGTTTGCTGCCTTACTGAGCTTTGCTAATGTTGCCGGGGTGAGATGATACATCTTTGTTGTTTTGATTTGCATCTCTCAGAGCCCTGGTGACCTAAGGAGCTGTGCTGTCAACCCAGTAGTATGTGGTTCAAACCTACCAGTTGCTTTACAGAAGAAAGATTGGCTCCAACCTGCTGGAGGGCCAGTTATGGGTTGGTTCTGACTCGACGGTACATAACAAATAGCCAAGAAGATCTTCTCAAGAAAACTAAAGATTCAAGGACACCTGGCAACAATTGTAAGCTCTAGCAGTGAGGTTGTTAAAGTATTTGGCTGATCAGTGAAGGGTCATCTGTTCAAACCCATTCACCACTCCACCAGGAGAGAAAGTGGGCTATCTGCTTTTTACAGTCTTAGGAAAAGATTGGCAGTCTTGGAAACTCTAACCCTATAGGGTGGCCATGAGTCAGGACTCATGCACGGCAGTGGGCTTGGGACAATCTCCTTAGCTGTGATTTACTGAAGCACCAGCTATGTGTCAGTCTGACTTGACGGCACACACAGCAACAATGTATCAAAGGGGTCTTGGTGATGTACCAGTTTAAGAAACTAACTGTCCTATTCCACCAGCTGTTCTTCGGAAGGAAGATGAGCCCTCTGCTCCTGTGAAAATGAACAGCTTGGGACCATCCCCCCCGCCTCTGAGGCAATTCTTCTCTGCCCTGTGGGGTCTTTGTGGTAGGACATGACTCATTGACAGCTAAGATCAGTTCCCGGCATTGAGGGAGGATCAGAGGGTCTGAGGGCCAATCTCCAGGGTCCCACCATTATCTGTCAGGTCAATAAGTCAGGTTTATTTTGGTAATTCTGAGTTCTTTCTTTCCCACTTTTTTCTCCCTCTGCGCCCTGGGCAGTCTGTTCAGAGTGGTCTGTGAGTGCCAGCGCTTTTCCGGGGAGGGGAAGAAGGTCACCTCCTCTCTGCCCTTGGTGCTGCTGCCTCAGGAGACACCCGCTGGGGCCCTTCCCACGAGACTCCAGCAGCCCCCCTCCAGCTAGGCACACCGATCATAACAACACGGGACAATACTGGACAGGCGGAAGTGGGCCTGGGTGGGGGCAGGGTCTGGGGGAGCCTCAGGGGCCTGTCCCTCACGAACTGTACGCCTTTCATCACCCGCTGCCCCTCCTCGGGCCACTGCTGTGTCCACCACTCCGCTTCTTCCCACCCCACCACCCCCAGTGCGGCAATTACGGCGCTAATTAGGATGCTTTGATCATCTTTAGAAATGACCACGCTGGGGAAGGACTCGGCCAAGCAATTAGCAGTGGAGGGCTGGGAGCTGGGGGACCCTCAAGGGGTGGGGCTCAAGGACCCCCAGAAGCTGCCTGCCTCTCCCTTCTGGAGTGTCTGCCCCCAGCACTGCTGCAGCGTGGAGATGGGGGTCCCCCTCCTTCTGCACCCAGGAAGCAGAGGCAGCTGGCCCCTGAAGCCCCATCCCGTGGCCTGGCCCCCGGCCCAACGGTCAGTTCTTCTTTCCTGTCTAGGCCGCTTTGATGGAGCCGTGGAAACAAGGGCTCCTTTGACAGAGGGGGCTCAGAGCTGGAGGATGGGACTTCAAAGGTGAGAGTCGAGCCCCCTCTCCCACCCCTTCCCTCCTCCCTGGCTGCCTTCCCACACACCCCTAGCTTGTTCTTTATATAGCCCCCACAGCTCCATGCCCCTCTGGGCTGCCCGGAGGTCTGGGCCAGGTGAGAGATGGTGTGGACCAAGGGCCGAGTTCGATTAGCCATAAAAGTGCAGGCTCAGATGCTTTGACTGAGAGGAAGACAGAGCCCACAGTCAGAGAGACAGTGGGAGGCAGGCTCCGAAGGATAAGCGCCTGGAGGGTGGACCCCAAGGGGGAAGAGGGACCTGTCACCATGCTGTTGGTCCTGCTGCTGCTGCTGCTGCTGCCCCTCCCTGACCCGTGGTCAGCCTATGGACACCCTCTGTACCTGCGTCTGCCCCCCAGTACCCTGCAAGGTGAGCTGGGCTAGTCTGAGGGAGTGGCAGGGATGGGCAAAGAAGAGGGGGGATACCAGGCAGGGAAAGATGGGCTTGCCACCTCTACTTACACACACACAGGGACTTCTGGCCTCTACTGCCCAGCCTGCTAGGAACAGAGACCCAGGCAGAAGCTCCGGAGGAGATAGTTTTTCCTAAAGGTGTTTGGGGAGGTTTGGGGCTTAGCAGGGAGCCCTGGTGGCCCAGTGGGTAAGGAGTTTCATGGTCCCGAGGAAGAATGATGGAATGATGGGCAGTCTCTTCCCCTGAGATTTACATCCTCTGAAAACCCGTAAGAGGCCTGAGCTGCACTGTGAGTCAGTGTTGACAACTGGCAGTGTGTTTTGGCTCCAGCTGGGAGGCCCAGCAGCACAGTCTGGGCTCAGGTACACCACTCAACCATGGTTGCTTTCGCTCAACAAGCCTGAGTTCTGGGATGTTTTATCTGGGGCTGTGATTTTTCTTGTTGGTTTTTAAGGACAAGCACTTTCTAATAATCCCAACTCTGGGGGATTTCGGAGACGTCATGGCTGAGAACAAGCCTAGGACCCTTAGCTCTGGGTATTAAAAAATGAGCCAGGCCTGTTCCCAAATCTTCATGACTTTCTACCCCATGTCCCAACAGTAAGGTTCCTGCATGGCACAGATGGTCTGTGCTCAACTACTAACCTAAAGGTTGGTGATTCAAGCCCAGCAACATCCTGTCAGAAAAGCCTGGTGTTCTACTTTGGTAAAGATTACAGCTAAGGAAACCCCACAGAGCAATTCTATTCTGCAATCGTAATTGACTAGAAGGCATGGATTGGAATAGATTAGAGCAGGGAGCTCCTGTGTGTGGCCTAGTGGTAAGGAGCTGCACTAACACCATGAAGGACCGCAGTTCGAATCCCCTAGCTGCTCCACAGGAGAAAGATGAGCAATCTCTTCCCAAGTAATTGCACTGCTTCTGAAAACCCCTGCAGGGTCAACTATGGACCCTTGGTTTGGCCTGGACTCGTTCATAACGACATAACGTGTGTGGTTGGGTCTCAACAGTTCTGTCCGCACAAGGAACCAAAGCACTGCAGGCTGCCCAGAGGAGAGCCCGGTGGGCGGTGCAGCGGATGGCCAGGGAGATCCAGCACAGGCTGCGAGAGTGCCAGCCTTGTGCCAACCACAGCGCCCCGTGCCCTGGTGAGCTGCACTGAGTGCCCTAGAGCTTTCTCTCGCCCATTCCCATCCCTCCCTTTGGACCTGACTCTCCACCTGGGCACCAAGACTGGACATGGCTGGAAAGGGGGCGAGGGTGGGGCAAGGTCTCCATCTTTGCAGATAAAGGCGCTGCAGCACTCCGGTCAATTTTGGTGATATTAATGTGATGTGCGTTCACCCGTGCTCAACCAGAACGGGGGGTGGGGGAGGATGGGACACGAGGGAGAGGAAGGCGGGTGGAGGGAGAGGGAGCAGCTCAGGCCTAGCATGGGGTCAGAAGGAGCGTGCGGGAGGGCAGCAGCGAGCTTCCCAGTGTTTCTCAGCAGGCCCGCGGAGTCTCAGGCCTCCAAACGCGCTCCTCCAGGACACACCTGAGCCAGGTGAGAGGGAGCGGCCCACGAAGGGAGGAGAGGGACCCCGGAGACTCAGGGATGTCCCTTGTGACGCCGCTTCCGTTTTTCTAGGGTTGTGTGGCCAGCGGCACCCAGGGAGTACCAACGTGACTCAGGCTCATGGCCGCATCGTGGGGGGCAGCAAGGCGCCCCCGGGGGCCTGGCCCTGGCTAGTGAGACTGCAGTTCGACGGGCAGCCTCTGTGCGGCGGCGTCCTGGTGGCAACGTCCTGGGTGCTCAGCGCGGCGCACTGCTTCGAGGGGTACGCCCAGTATCAGACCCCACCCACCCCCCAGCATCTAGTCTAGCAGGGCTTTGGCCCCGCCCCGCCTCACCCCGCCCCATCTCAGGGTCTCGCTTGGCTCTGGTCCCGCCCCCATCCCCGCCCACAGGCGGGGGTCCCTGGCGGGTGATGTGCTCAAGGGCTGTTCCAAGGAACGCGCAGTGCATTTCACCGGGTCTGGGGACTGTCCCTCCCCTTCACCCAGGCTGAGAGGTGGCCCTGCGTGCAGCAGTCCAGCGTGCCAGCTCTCAGGCTGGGGCCTGTAGGAGGAGGGCTAGGGTCGCCGGGTCCCCTTCTCCATCTCCAGCCTCGCCGTGCCTTTGTCCTCGGCCTCACCTGCCGCTCGCCCTACAGCGCCCAGAACGAGCTTCTGTGGACCGCAACTCTGGCCGAGGGGCCCCAGGGCGAGCAGGCGGAGGAGGTGCTGGTAAACCGCATCTTACTCCATCCCAAGGTGAGGAAGTTGTCCCTGCGCCCTAGAGTTGGACGGCCTCCCTCCTCGCACACGCTGACCCGCGCGCCACGCCCTTCCCCAGTTTGACCCGCAGACCTTCCACTACGACCTGGCCCTGGTGCAGCTGTGGACACCCGTGAGCCCCGAGGGCCCGGCGCGCCCCGTGTGCCTGCCCCAGGCGCCCCGAGAGCCCCCCGCCGGCACCGTTTGCGCCATCGCGGGTTGGGGAGCCCTATTTGAAGGTACGCGGCAGGTAGGGCCTGAATGAGGCGCATGTGCTTGGATAGAATGGGGCTACGTGATGGGCCGTGGAGAGGCCTACCCCTGAATAAAAGCCGGCGGGGGTGGAGGGAGGGCCCAGACGGCGCCTGCCCTCCAGAATTGAGACCCTCACCCCTTCCCTACAGACGGGCCAGGGACAGGGGCAGTGAGGGAAGCCCGCGTGCCCCTGCTCGGCATCGACACCTGCCGGCGTGCCCTGGGGCCCGGACTGCGCCCCAGCACCATGCTCTGTGCCGGCTACCTGGCGGGGGGCATCGACTCGTGCCAGGTGTGAGCCCAGACTGATTGGATGCCGGGTGGGCTGCTCCCCAAGAAGCTTCCTTGCCTTCTGCTCTCAGGCTGTCTGTCACCCAACTCCTCTGAGTCTCTAGGTCCTGTTACTAAAATGGGTGCAAGAGTGGAAATCTGTGTTGAGTTTAGAGCAGGTGTAAAGCCACACGGGAAAGGGGGTGTCACATTCCGTGCCTTCCCCTTCCGGCTCGGTTCCTCACAGGGCGACTCCGGAGGGCCCCTGACCTGTTCCGAGCCTGGCCCACATCCCAGGGACGTCCTATTCGGAGTCACCTCCTGGGGGGATGGCTGCGGAGAGCCGGGGAAACCCGGCGTCTACACCCGCGTGGCTGTATTCAGAGACTGGATCCTGAAGCAGATAAGTGGTGAGCGCTCCTTTCCCTTCCGGGGCGTCCCACCCCGTCCGCTCCAGTCCCCCTGCGTGAAGAATGCAGACAAGGGGCGAGTGAGCTGGCCCCTGTCCCCATTCGCAGCGGTCCCCTCCAGCCGCGAGCCCAGTTGCAGGGAGCTTCTGGCCGAGGACCCGCCCGAGGAGGCGCACGCTGCCGCGGCCCCTGCCTGCGCCTTCTACGCGCGAAGGTGCGCGGGTCCTGGGAACGCCTGTGCGCGCCTGGCGCACCAACAGTGCCTGCAGCGGCGGCAGCGATGTGGTCAGTCCCTGCCCCGGGGGTGGAGAGCCGGGGAGCAAGGCGGCCGTGTCCCGTCTGACCCTGCCCGGGCCTTTGTCTCGCCGGCAGAGCTGCGTTCAATGGCACACACGTTATTGGGCCTGCTCCGGGGCGCCCAGGAACTACTCGGCCCGCGCCAGTGGCTGCGACGCCTGGCTCCAGTGGGCCCCTCACCGTGGCTTCGGGAGCTGCCACGGGCAGGTACCCCACGTCCCCACAGCCCTGCGGGGTCCTGTCCAAGTACAGCCGAGCTGCTTCTAACCCGGTGGCTCCGCAGGTTCAAGTGCAGCAGCCGCGCGCCCCCGGAGGCCAAAGCCGGAGCTGCACGCGAAGGAGCACGGTAAAGGCGCCCCTGCCGGCTGAGGGGCACGTGGAGACCCCCAGGGGCATCTCCTGGGGTCTGCGCGGGGGTGCAGGGCAGACCATCCTCCCCATGCCTGGAGAGGGACAGACGACTCCGAGTGGGGTAGCTGTGAGCCCTCCTTTGTGTCTGCGTGAGCCTCAATTTCCTCACTATCAGCACTGTGCTTGGGAAGCCCCTCCCTTCTCAGCTCCACGCTTCCTCACTAATTGCTGACCCCTCCCCTGCTGCCAGGCTGCCCTGGGCTGGAGTCCCTACAACAGAAGTTGGCAGCCCTGCAGGACACCCACGCGTGGATCCTGCGCGTGCCCTCGGAGCACCTGGCCATGGACTTCCACGAGGTCAGTGACTCAGAGCTGGCTGATCTGGAGGTGCTAAGGGCTGCAGGGAGAAGGGGTGCCCACCCCGTAATAGCCTGGGTGTGCCTCTGCTCAACTCCGAGATGGAGAGTGTGGAGGAAGGGCATGGGGAAGACAGCAAGCAGTGTGTGAGCTGGGACTTTGAGGGGGCGAGTCCTGAGTGGAGGCCTTCGGGGGTATTCACATGAGCAGAGTCATGAAGGTGGGGGATTTAGGGGCTGTGAGGAGGGAGGTGATGGGTTTCCCCACTTATCCTTGGCTCTGCACCTCCTCCCGATGCAGGTCCTGGCTGATCTGGGCTCCAAGACGCTGAGTGGATTATTCCACGCCTGGGTGCGTGCTGGCCTGGGGAGCCGGCAATTAACCTTCAGTGGCCTGGTGGGGCTGGAACCGGCGACCCTGGCAAGGAGCCTCCCGCGGCTGCTGGCCCAGGCCCTGGCGGCCTTCCGTTTGGCAGCTCAAGGGGGGAGAGAGCCAGAGGGATCCTGGAGGAGCAGGAGGTCGGACTAAGGCCTGAGGGAGAGCAAGTAGCACTTCTCTGGCCATCAGCTTGTAAAGCCGAGCCTGGCCTGGACCCTGGTCAGCACTTCCTGCTCCTGGACTGGATCTTGACTCCCTACTATGGCCAGTGTGGCTGGGCCACAGTGTCTGGGAGTGCTGTGGGGTACCATCCACACAGTGTCACAACTGCTTTTTTTTATTTTATTTTTTTATTTTTATTTTTATTTTGTGTGCGTGTACCATCAAATCAGATCTGACTGGTACAGGAGGATATTGCACCTCCTTCTCCGGCAGAGCATCTGGTGGATTCGAACCGTGTTCCTCTGGGAGTGCAGTGCAGCTTCTTGCCACTAGGCCACCAGAGCTCCCCACAACTGCTTTAATAAACGTTATTTATGATCTCTAGAGACAATGTGAGCTTTCTTGGGGTAGGATCCAGCGAAGATGGACAGTGGGTCTCGGGATGGAGGCTAGACTGGGTGCACTCAGAAAGCAGCTGTTGGGGGAGGGTGACAGGGAAGCTGGGAAGGTCATCAGCTCCCCCATCTGAGCACAGCTGTCTACAGAAGCCAAGAAATGGCACCAGCTGGGCTGGCCATCACCCCACACGCCCGACCATGTCTGATCGCAGTGCCCCAGTGTCTGGTGGGTGTCCCCACCCAGCCCTGACCCCTGCCACAAGCTGTGAGGACTCCTAGCCCTGGATCCTTGCCTCCTGTCCTTGGGCTCCTCGCTGGCTGACCAGCCCCGACCCCACCCCCATGTCACCAGCTTCTCTACCAGGCAGTTAAGCCTAGAAGTGTCCAATTGCATTTCCGGCTGCTCTTCCCTCCGCCCCCACCCCCACACCACCCGCACCTGTCCCCTCTTCTCCCACTCACATTCCCCAGGCCCTCAGGCCAAGGACAGGAGGGGCAGACAGAACCCTTAGCCAGAGGAACAGGATGGAGAGGCCTGTGCTGACGCTGGGGCTGCTGGCCACCCTGGTGGTATGTGGTAAGAGTGGCCATCCCTCCCTGGGGGTCCCCCATTGCACCCGCTCTGCCTGCATCACCCCTGACTGTGTTCTGAGTGCCACTCCCAGAGAAGGAGGAGTCATCCCCCCGTGTTCCGCTGGCCCTAGGGCTTGAAGGACTTCAGGCAGGTTCTGTCCTGAGCCCCCACAAGTGCCCCCATGTGTCCTCCCAGGCAGCCACAGCATGAACGAGGAGGAGCGGCTGATCCGGCACCTCTTTGAGGAGAAGCGCTACAACAAGGAACTCCGGCCTGTGGCGCACAAGGAGGAGAGCGTGGTCATCACGCTGGCCCTCACCCTCTCCAATCTCATCTCCCTGGTGAGAGTCCCTCCTGACCCTGGGCCAGGGAAGGGCGAGGGGGAGGGGGACACCGCAGAGGAGCGGCCTGGAAACCATGCCCACGGTGCCCACCCTGGCTTCAGCTCTGCAGCGTCCCCCATTCCAGACCATGACACATTTCTGAGGCCGTTTGTCTTCCTTGTTCACTGCTTAGCCCACCCCTGCCTACAGGAGCAGGAGCTGGGGCAGGACATGTGGCTCCCTGGTGCCCAGGATGTGTGTGGTAGAGGTCTCTCTGCTGGGCGCCATGCCCAATCTGATCGGAGTCCACTCCCTCACCATGGCCCTCTCTTACGAGTCCCCTCCTCTGATGTTACAGAAAGAAGTGGAAGAGACCCTCACCACCAACGTGTGGATCGAACATGTAAGAGACACTATTCAGAACTGCACCTACCACATGCACACCCCCTCTGGGGTCCCCAGTCTGTCCAGAGGAAATAATGCAGCCAACAGAGGGACCCCTCCTCACTACAGAGCACGCCTTTGAGCCAGTTAGGACACTTACCCATCGGAAGATGGGCACAGCACTGCCCTCACTAGCGGGGAGCCGGAAGTTCAATGCTTCAGTGTCCGCAGTGGGAACACTCCCTCCTTACACAGTGCACATCCTGGCCAGCTGGGCATGGCACATCTGAGTCCCCATGGTGTCTACCTGCCTCAGACCTCTCTGTCGCAGTTCCCAGTCCTTGTCCAGGCTGACTCTGGGGAGGGAAGAGGGAGTGGGAGGCGCTGGGGTGCTGGGATAGCAGCAGGCCTCCTGCTGACTGCCTCTGGGGCTTCCAGGGCTGGACGGACAGCCGCCTAAAGTGGGACGCCGAGGAGTTTGGGAACATCAGTGTCCTGCGTTTGCCCTCGGACATGCTGTGGCTCCCAGATATAGTGCTGGAGAATAAGTTGGGCCGAAGCCCTGTCCGCTCCCCCTTTCCATCCACTGCCCTGCCTTGTGTCCTGGCCTCCCCTGCACCCTACCTTCCCTGCCGCCAGCCCTGCCCACCCTCCCCTGCCCGCCCCCGCCCCGTTGCCCCAGCCCTGCCACCTCCCAGCTGGCAAGCACTCACTGTTGGCCCTGTCTGTCCCCAGCATTGACGGCTCCTTCCAGATTTCCTACTCCTGCAATGTGCTCATCTACCCCTCAGGGGAAGTGTACTGGCTGCCGCCTGCCATCTTCTGCTCCTCCTGCCCCATCTCTGTCACCTACTTTCCCTTCGACTGGCAGAACTGCTCCCTCAAGTTCAGGTGCACCTACCTCTCCAGCCACTCCCACAAGGGGCACCCTGCCTAGCCCAGGAAGGAGGACGAGGACCAGTCTGATGAGGGTCCCCTCCCCACATCATGGCCCACCTCTGGTCCCTCACTCATCTCCTCCTCCCACCTGCCCCCCAGTGGCCCAGCGGTGCTGGGTGTTGACCTCCGCCTTCTGCCCTCCCCAGCTCACTCAAGTACACAGCCAAGGAGATTACCCTGAGACTGAAGCAGGAGGAAGATGAGGAGCACGGCTTCTACCCTGTGGAGTGGATCATCATCGACCCGGAGGGCTTCACAGGTGGGCGGACGCCCCCAGACAGACACACCTCCATCCTCCCAGAGACACAGGGTGTACTTGGGGAGAGAAGCTTGACAACTGAGACCATCGATGGTCTCATCTACTCCGACCACTAAGCTAAAATGTACTGGGAGACAGACATCCCCTAGATGGGACAGCCACCGCATGAGAGACTCCTGCATAGAAACACCCCCAGATAGACACCCCCACTGAGGGAAACCTCTACTGAAAGACACCATCCCATGAGCCCCCTCAGATGAACACATCTGCAGATAGACACCCCAACAGATGGACACCTCCACAGATAGACACCCCCCAAATAGACACCTCCACTGATGGAAACCTCTACAGATAGACACCTGCCCGTAGATGGACACCCACACAGATGGACACCCCCACAGATAGACACCCCCCAGATAGACACCTCCATTGAGGGAACCTCTACAGATAGACACCCCCACTGATGGAAACCTCTACATAGACACCTCCCCATAGATGGACATCCCCACAGATGGAAACACCCACAGATAGAGACACCCAACAGATGGGTACCTCCACAGGTAAACATACCCCAGATAGATACCTCTACTGATGGACACCTCAGAGATGAATATCCCCATAGATAGACACCCCACAGATGGACACCCCCACTGATGGACAGCCCCCATGTACACATCCCCACAGATGGACACCCCTACAGATAGACACCCCCACTGATGGACAGCCCCTATGTAGACATCCCCACAGATGGACACATCCCACAAATGGACACACCCACAGATGGACACCTCCACATATAGATACACCCCACAGATGGACAACCCTGAAGGTGGACACATCTACAAATGGACACACTCCTAGATAGACACCTCCACGGATGGACACACCCCACAGATGGACATCCCCACAGACATCACACCCCACAGATGGATGCTTCCACAGGTGATTGCTCCCACAGATAGACACCCCCCCACAGACACCCACAGATAGACACTCTCACGAGGAGATATATCCAGACAGAGACATACCCCCTCACAGATAGACATACTTCATAGCTGGATACCTCCATGGGTACTTGACATAGACACTCCTCATGTACACCCCCAGTAGAGGGTCCTCACAAAGGGTCACCCCCAGATAGATGCTCCCTTAGATAGACACCCTACAGGTAGACACCCCACACATGCTGTGCACAGGACCAGCTTTGCCACTCCCAAGCTAGATACCTCTCCAAGCTGGGCAGGGGCCTTGAGGTACACGTGGCTGGTGGCTGGGGCTACACTTTCCTGCTCTGGGAAAGCCCAGAAGGGCATCCTGACCTCCCAGTGCCACCCCATCCTGTAGTCCACCCTGGCCTGTGACCAGGCTCAGATTTTTAGGGTTTCCCCATTGCTCACCCACTAATCAGAAGAGACCCAGGTCCCGTTGTTCTCAAGGCCGGGATACCGTGGCAGGCGGAGGCTGTACCGGGCTCGCCCCACGACCGGGCCGAGGAGGTGGCCGAAGCTGCCAACGTGCTGTCCTCAGGACAGGCCTGCCTCTCGTGTGACTGCCCCGTCACCTGCATAGACCTGGTTTGTGTTCATGATGCCTTTGATCCAAACATGTTCACTGTATGAACACAGCTCAGCCTCAGCATCGATTTTCCCCGGAGACGACAAGATCAGTCATGGAGGAGGCCTGTCCCCTTGAACACTGGACACATCCTGCCTGCAGGGCTTTCGGACAGGGTTGCCAGTCCTGATCGCCCCACCCCAGACCCCTTCCCATCCTGAGGGCCCTATCCCCCCGTCCACCTCCATCCTCACGCCAACCCCCAGTGATACCCTCCCTGCATGCACCCACAGAGAACGGGGAGTGGGAGATTGTGCACCGCCCAGCTAGGATCAACGTGGACCCCAACACCCCTCTGGACAGCCTCGGCCACCAGGACGTCACCTTCTACCTCATCATCCGCCGCAAGCCTCTCTTCTACATCATCAACATCTTGGTGCCCTGTGTACTCATCTCCTTCATGGTCAACCTGGTCTTCTACCTGCCGGCGGACAGTAAGCGTCAGTGCTTCCTCCCCAGACCCGCCTGAGTGTCCTCACCCTTCTCGCCGGGGACCCTGGGGGGCCCATGGTCACCTCTGGAGAGGCACCCTGACCCTGTCTGACACCCTCCAGTGCACAGGGCTCCTGGGGGCTTCATCTCCATGGGGCCCATGGTCATCTCTGGAGAGGCGCCCTGACCCTCTGACACCCTCAGGTGCACAGGGCTCCTGGGGGCTCCATCCCCTCCCCAGCACTGCTCTGCCTCCCATGATGGGCTTTCCAAGGGCTCAGGGAGAACCCTGAGAATGTCCTTGTGTCGCCCTAGGAGCCCCGGGCCTGGCTCCCAGCAGCTCTTCAGCTGCTTAGTTGTGGGGTGAATAATGGTGTCCTTCAGAAGCCAAGGTGGGGGGCTCTATGTCAACTTGGCCGCAAGAGGCAATCCTGACATAGTTCTGTCCAGGTTCATACCTACTGGTAATTATCACAAGTAGCCCGGGACTGATGTGACCCATCTCCTGGACATGAAAGAGTGTGGAAGCCATGGGCAGCAGCAAGGCCCGCAAGCCTGTGCCAAGAGAAGGGCCCCGTGTTACAGGAAGGGTGGCAGGGGCTGCCAGGTCATGCCAGCTGGCATCTGTGCAGTTCACACCAGCGCCAGCAGAGGGACAAGGGTTGACAAGCACTCGCTCACCTTGTCCTCACAATAGTCCACACTTCCCAGTCAAAGAAACTGGCACAGAGAGGCACTTAGCTTCTTGTCTAAGGCCACTCAGCTAGTTAGTGGCAGGGTCAGGATTTGAACCCAAGCCTCTGACTTCATAGCCCTTGATTTTAATCTGGGCACAAAGGCTGATAAGAAATGGTGGGAGAGACCCCAGAGGGATGCTCTGTCTCTAGCTGGCCTAGTGTGGGCTCTGCGGGGCTTTGTCGGGCTCCCTGGGGCCTGAGTTGGGTTCTGGTGCCAGGCTGGTCGGGCTCTGCCAGGCCTGGTTGGGCTCCGTGGGGCCTGGTTGAGCTCTGATGGGCCTGGCCGGGGTCTGCCAGGCCTGGTCAAGCTCTGCAGGCCCTGGTCGGGCTCTGTCGGCACGCGGCTCAGGCTGGACTTCCCCCAGGTGGTGAGAAGACGTCCGTGGCCATCTCAGTGCTCCTGGCACAGTCTGTCTTCTTGCTGCTAATCTCCAAGCGGCTGCCAGCCACCTCCATCGCCATCCCCCTCATCGGCAAGTGCGTGGTGCTCTGCTACCCCCTCCCCTCCCCACCACTTGTAACTGCTGGCCCAGCCCCATCACTCCAGGCCTGCAGGGTCACCACAGGTCCCCCTCATCTCTCCCTGCCTCACCCCAGCGTGCCAGACCATCTGCTCGGCTTCGCCCCGGGCCACGCCCACTTCTCTTGCTTTACCTCCGGGCACTACTTGACCTCCCGGTCCATCACAACCAATTCAGGGCCCTGCCCATCTCTCTGGGCCTGCCATTCTTGGGTTAGCCCGCTTTCCCGCCTCCCTATCGCAAGACTCTGCCCCACTCACTTGACCCCGACTTCCAGATCCCTTGCCCTGCCCCCCAGGTTTGGCCCACCCACTTGGTCGCGTCCCCCAGGCCAGTTGCCCTGGTCCTACTGCCCCATATCTCACCACAGTCAGCTCAGCCCCAGCTCTTCAGTCAGCCTCCTGCCCCAGGACCTCTTCTGGCCTCCGACCATCACGCGCCCCTGCACTGGCCCTTCCCCTCCAGGCCCAGCCCCTGCCCA
>NW_006399877.1:7688993-7694468 GCF_000299155.1 Elephantulus edwardii | reverse complement strand
GCATCCACAGGTTCCTGCTCTTTGGCATGGTGCTGGTGGCCATGGTCGTGGTCATCTGTGTTATTGTCCTCAACATCCACTTCCGAACGCCCAGCACCCACGTGCTGTCCGAGGGTGTCAAGAAGGTGAGGGGCGCAGGAAGTATGTACAACAAGCAGATGACCAAGATTTATCCCTGCCTGCCAGCAGCGGGGTGGGCAGCAGAGGGACACTGCTTTAAAAAAAGGAAGCACTGGGTTTCTGTTTATGGTGCGATTTGGTGACAGGTCCTGGTGACAGTTTCAGAACTTGATTAATGTAATCCAAGTCACCAACTGCATACGCTAAGTTAATAACAACAGCAAAAACAACGTGAGGCTGGATGTTGTCCAAATAGATGACCATGTGGTGGGGCCCGTCCGTTCAGAGGAGGAATAACTCAGCAACCGCTGTTACTGTTACAGTACAGCGTAGGTGAGACTCACAGAACCTTCTAGACTTGTGTTCATTTCTAAGTTCAAGAATGGGCAAGACCAAGCAAGCTTCGGTGATGGTCAGCTGGTGCTTACCTCTGGGTTGTGGAGGAAGTGAGCGGGGTGCTCTTGTGGGTTCACGTTCACCATCTTACCTGAGCGGGGATCACCAGGTTGAGGGCACATACACTTAAGGTGTGCTTATTTTGTTGTATGTTTGCTATACCTCCACCAAAAAGTTAAAAAGAGGAAGTTGAGGGGTGCAAAGTGCCCAGAAAAGTGCCTCTCAGCCACCCATCCAGGGACAGTTGAGGATGGCTGAGCACCTTCTGGTGTCTTGAAGTATTTCAGAGGGGAGCTCAGCATTCTGAAGACACTCTGGGGTGTGTATCCCCAAAGGCATGTGGTTTGGGTCTACCAGCTGGAGAAAGCTGAGCATTCTCCTCCCAGGTGATTTACTGCCTCTAAAAACCTGCTGGAGCCTCAGCTAGGGGCCAGTTCTGAGTCTGTGACACACAACAACTGGTAGCACTGTGGCGAAGACATTTGGCTGCTAACCAGGAGCTTTGCAGTTCAAACCCACTGGCCACACCTTGGAAGAAAGATTAGCTCAATGGCAATGGGTAGCATTTTGGGGCATTTTTCTTACTGTTTTCTTTTCGATATAGAATTTATTATCTCTTTTAGAAAGCTCTTTTAAAGAAATATAGTTGTTAGAATACACACAGCAAAACATATAGCAGACGATTTGCATGCATAGATTTCAGTGACACAGGTATCTTCTTCGAGGTGCAAAGCCATTCTCACCATCCTTTTCTCAATTCTTCTTCCCTTATTAACATAAACTTACTGCAGCTGAAGTGCCTGTTTAATCTGTTCAGTTACTGTTGCCCCTTTGATCTCCTATAGTACTGAAAAGAGTCTAATGCTCAAGGCACACTTTTTTTACTAGTTAAGCAAGACTTGTTTGATTTTTTTTTTCCAAGGAATATTTTGTTTTGAGGTTAAGATTATATCGGAGCGTTAGTTTCACGGTTCATCCACCCTCCGTGACTCCAGGCAATCTGGAGTCTCTGAGAAATTAAAATCCTGTTCTACATTTACCCCCCCCTTTGATCAAGATTCCTTTACAAAAACCTTTGTTTAAAAGGCTCGGTAATGGTCTGATGGTAGCCAGGCATCATTTGGCTCTTCTGTTCTCATGGCAAAGAAGGCAGTTGTTCCTGGGGACGTTAGTTACACATTCCATTTCCTCCTCCTATTCTTGACTCTTCTTCCTCTGTTGTTCCTAGCAAATAGAGACCAATGTTTGTTATGCCTTCCTTGAATGGCCACATGGAAGGTTTTTAATACCTCAGATACTACATGAGAAGGGCATGTTGATAGGAGAGGATATTCCTCGGAGGGGGATATCTTGCCTAGAAAGGTGGATGGACAGAAAAAGAGAAAGCCCTTCAACCAGATAGATTCACTTAGTGATTACAGCAATGGGCTTGTGGGTGGCAGAGACTGGGAGGGTGGCACAGGGTTCAGATCTGTTGTTCCAAGAGTCGCTGTGAGTCATTCTTGACTCGACAGCACCTAACAACAACAGGAATTAGAACAGAAGTGCTGGACGCATTATTAGGCCAACTATATAGTTCACTTTTAATTAACAAGTTCTGCTGTATGCCGTGTTCAGGGGCAGAGAGTGGGGTGGGGAAGTTGGGAGCAGCCTAAGTGTCCATCAGGAGGGGGTCAGGGAATGACAGAGGGGAGGACTTTGTAGCAGTCAGGAACAATGGCACAGCCAACGGGATGAGTGACTGACCCTGTGTGTCCCCACGTCCACGCCCCCAGCTCTTCCTGGAGACGCTGCCTGAGTTCCTGCACATGTCGCGCCCGGCGGAGGACGGGCCCAGCCCGGGGACCCTGGTCCGCAGAACCAGCTCCCTGGGCTACATCTCCAAGGCCGAGGAGTACTTCTCGCTCAAGTCCCGCAGCGACCTCATGTTCGAGAAGCAGTCGGAGCGGCACGGGCTGGCACGGCGCCTCACCACTGCCCGTGGGTCCCCAAGGCCTTGGGTCCCGTCTGTGGGTGGCGGGCGAGGGGGCAGGGACTGGCCTCATGTCCACTTCTGGCCCCGTGTCCACAGGCCGGCCCCCGCCAGGCTCTGAGCAGACCCAGCAGGAGCTCTTCAGTGAGCTGAAGCCGGCTGTGGACGGGGCTAACTTCATCGTCGGCCACATGAGGGACCAGAATAATTACAACGAGGTGGGCACCGCAGGGTGGCCGTGCACAGGCCTTCAAGTGGGGCACTGCCCGAGGATATCCTGGCCTCAGAGGGCATGCTTCCTCTCAGAAGCATTGATCGGGGGTTCGCAGCGGTTGCACAGATTCCAGACCCGTAAAGATGGAGAGTCAGCCCTGTCCGCAGCCCTAGCAGCTCGCTGGAATGGGCACACACAGGCCCCCAGCTGCTCCTGTCCCAACCACACTCGGGCATCACTCTGACTGGCCAATCACTTTCCATCTCTGCCTGGCCCAAGGCTGGCACTCCAGATCACGACAGACATAGATAGCTGTCGTTATCATACTGACTGACAAGAGTTTTTCCTGTGAAAGAATGGGTTAGCAGCAGCCAAATTCGAAGGGTTGAGGGAGGCGAGAAGGGCCTGGACCCTTTCCTCAGCACTCCGCCTCAGACTCCCAGCACCTCACTCCTCTCCAGCCCTCTGCAGGCCCTCAGTTGAATGGGAGGGAGGCTGTGGACCTGCCCTCTGCCCTCTACAGGCCCCTGGCCAGACCTGACCGTGGCTGGAGCAGAGCCTCTGCCTCATCTGGGGCTGTCACTGGAGTGTGGGCCTGAGTTGGAGACCCCATCTCTGCCTTTTCTTCCCCCTCAGGAGAAGGACTGCTGGAACCGGATTGCCCGCACGGTGGACCGGCTCTGCCTGTTTGTGGTGACGCCCATCATGGTGGTGGGCACAGCCTGGATCTTCCTGCAGGGTGTCTACAACCAGCCTCCCCCTCAGCCCTTCCCAGGGGACCCTTTCTCCTACCAAGAGAAGGACAAGCGCTTTGTCTAGGGTGGGCCTGGCAGCTCCGGGCGCCACCTTTGCCTGCCAGGCTAGTTGGTGGGGATGGGCGGCTTGATCTGAGGGCTGGGCCTGTGGGTGTAGCTCTGGGTAGGACTTTTGTCTGAGAGCTGGGCCTGAGGGGGCAGAACCGGGTGGGAGTTTTGCTTAAGGGCTGGACCTGAGAGGCATCTCTGGTGGCCATTGGGAGGGGGCTTAGGCTGAGGCCTGGGCCCGAGGGAACAGCCATGTGAATATTAGTGTCACAAGGTGAGAGCAAAAGTGCTCAGTCCCCAGGCTCAAACCTGGCTGGCCTCACATCCCAGCATCAGAATGGAAAGAGCTGGACCCTCGTGGGCTGTGGGCAGGGGGAGAAAAGGAAGCCTCACTTCTCCACAGAGTCCTTTACTGACTGAGGTCTGATGGTGGATGTCAGCTACTCTCATGGGTTGAATTGTGTGTACTTGGCTGGGTCATGATCCTCAGTGGTTTGGCAGTTGTGTGAGGATGTCTCCTGACATCCTTGTGTGAGGATGATCCCTCCTGATGTCACCAGTCAATGGATGGCGATTAGGGTAGAATGTTACCCCCTTACTCTGGTCAGAACCCTGAGCCCACATTTGAGGAGCTCCCCAGGAGAATGGTTGCATCTTACAAGGACTAAGTGATCAGAGGGGGTGCACCCCACTATTACCAGCATGAAAGAAGAGCTGGGAGCAGAACTGGTTGTTTGGACCCATGGTCTCTGTGCTGTGAACCTCCTATACCCAGAGAAAATTGATGCCAAGACACACAAGATCTTCAGGAGCCATAGATGGTGAAGGGAGACGAAGACCTTCCAGCCCTTCCTCTAAAGGCAGTGCCCAAATTTGGACTTCTAAACTGTGAGAGAATAAACTTCTGTTTGATAAAACCACCCACTTGAGCTGTTTTGTTCTAGCAGCCTGGATTACTAAGACAGAGGTTAAAAGAAGGTCCAGGATGATACGAAGGGGGCAGGAGGATGACCCAGGGGCCAGAGAGGAGGCCGTTCCAGCCAGCCTTCCAGGAGAGCCCTCCAAGGGGCCAATGACCAAGGACAGGGTTTAGCCTTGCTGCCGTCCTGACGTAACAGTGAGGACGGGTTGTCAGCATTCTACGCCTGCACTTCGGGCTCCCCAGCCAGGATCTCGGTCTTGGCCACCTGCTCTTTCTTCCCAAATCCAGTAGCTGTGAAATATTTAAGACATACACTAAAAAAATGAAAACTTTAAAAATTATTGTTTATAAAAAATTCAAATGTAATCAGTACTTTACATTTTTATTTGCCAATTCTGGCCATCCTGTCCTCTAATGGATACCCTCACTTATTCATGCCCCATGCAGTCCCCGGCCACAGAAGGACCAGGGATGTGACCCACAGAGTCAGGGAGAAGTGATGTCCTGAGATCCTGGGAGTCCGAA
Organism: Elephantulus edwardii; assembly: GCF_000299155.1. Classification (NCBI taxonomy): domain Eukaryota; kingdom Metazoa; phylum Chordata; class Mammalia; order Macroscelidea; family Macroscelididae; genus Elephantulus; species Elephantulus edwardii. Next base: position 7,689,516 of record NW_006399877.1, on the reverse strand, counting down.
AGAACAGAATCTCACACTTAGGGGAAGCCAGCTGCTGTGTTGAGCATGTGATGCACCCAGGAACTGAAGCCTTCCCCCAAGTGAGTGAAAGCAGATCTGTTAGTCCCAACAAAACCCTCAGACAACAGCAAACCCACAAACCCTGGCCCCGTCCACCAGCTAAGCTACCCCTGGCTTCCTGCGCCTCAGAAACTGTGTGAGATCATGACCATTTGTTGTTTTAAACTGCAAAGTGTTGGGATAATGTGTTCCATAGCAATAAATAAGACTGTCAGTCCCAGCTCTACCACTAGCAGTGTGCCCTTGGGCAAGCTTATTGCTTCTTTTCTGTCTGTCTGTCTGTCTGACTGCCACTGAGTCAGAACTGAGTTATACTTGCAGGCACTTAACAGCAACAACATGCAATCAAGAGATAAGTTATTCAATGCACACCCATGTTTATTGCAGCTTTGTTCACAATAGCAAGGAGTTGGAAACAACCTAAGTGCCCATCAACAAACGAATGGCTAGAGAAGCTGTGGTA
>NW_006399877.1:7662737-7687988 GCF_000299155.1 Elephantulus edwardii | reverse complement strand
GGGGGAAGAAGAACGAACTGGGGATGAGGGTGGAGAAAACAGTGCAACAATGAATGAATGAAAACCCAAAATCTCTGTAAACGTTCATTAAAACTAATAAAATTTAATTTAAAAAAAAGAGATAAGTTATTCAAAACTAAAACAGGCTTTGGTTGCTTCTGTCTTCCAGTCTGAGCTGGCCACAAACCCAAGGTACCAGTTTATAATTTATATATCTGTAGGGACCGGAGTGGCCTCAGTACTGAGAAGCGCAGAAAGTCCAGGGACTCCTCACACCTGCCCTCAGCACTGGGAGGTCCATCTCTTAGACTCACTTCATTGCTGTCTAGTCATGACTGGCTCACAGCTGACCCTCCAGCAAGTTGTGGGGTTGTAAATGGCACCGGAAGAAACTGCCCATCTTTCTTCCTCACGGCAGCTAGTGGATTTGAACCCCCAGAGAGACACAGCCTTTGGATTGACAGTGCAACTCCCTATGGAGAGATGCAGGAAATAATCACAGTGTGTCAGAGCAGGAGGCAGGGATTTTAAGAGCCGGGTTTCAGAAGCAGATGACCAGGCATCTCTCTCAAGGCATCTCTGTGTGGGGCTTGGACTCAGTTAACACAAGTGCATTAACATCATCACCCAGCGACTGTTGTGGTTGGGTGCCATCAAGTCAACAACTCACAGCAGCCCCATGAAGAGCAGATCTGAACCTTGTCCTGTCCTGTGCCATCATCACAACCTCCGCCAGGTTCAAGCTCACTGTCACAGTCACAGTGTCAGTCCATCTCATTGAGGGGCTGCCTCTCTTTCATTCACACTCTACCTCTCCTAACATGATGTCTCTCTCCAAGGGCTGAACCCTCCTGGAAACATCCTCTAAGTATGTGAGATGCACTTTCATCATCTCCTCTAAGAAGCAACCTAGATGAACTTTGCAGATTTATTCGTTCATTTGGAAGTCTATGATATATAGTCAATACTCTTTGGGAATACTGCAATTCAAAGGCATGGATTAAAAAACTCTCAACCCCCAGCTCCCAGCTGAAAACAAAGGAGGATGCTTCAATGATTTAGATCCTCCCAAAAGAGCTGTGGGTGAGCATTAACATTACTGGTAAGTATATTTGTTTTCTCCTGGACACAAGAGCCTACTATTTGGTCCTAAAAGCCTTCTGAGGTCCCAACTCTTCTCACTATTTCTTAGTTGTTGGACTTGATGGAAAACCTCATAAGCAGTTCCTTACTTCACCTCTGCCTTGCATGCGGACTTCCAAATTGTAAAACAACCCAGTTGTAGATGGAATTTGCTCCAGGACTTAAGAACAATAAATGACATAGTTGAGCCTCTACATCTTGTGGTTCCTAACCTATATACTATAATAGACAAAGTACTAGTCAACAGGCCTTTTATTGTAAGAACTACCTTCCCTCTGTAACTTGATTTATGCCACTATTAAAACCTCTACTTGGAATATTATTGCTTTTTCATTTTTGACTCATGTACTTTTAACTTGTTAGTTAAATTTGTGTCTTCTAGGCTGCAACACTTCCATGATACATATTCAAGGATATGAAAAAAACTCTTAACCTTATGAATAACAGACTGAGGTGTCGCTGGAGTCGGAACCAACTCACAGCTGACCCTGAAGTGGGTTTTTAGCCCCAGTAAATCACAGGAGAGAAACTGTCCATCTGGATTCGAACAGCATGCCTTTGGATTGCAGCGCAGCTTCTAACAACTAGGCCACCGAGCTCCCTAACAGGCAGATTCAAGTCTCTCGGCCATTGTTGTTGCTGCTATCTACCGCACGGTGGCGCTATTGGCAGCAGGTTTTACACAGGTGGTTCAAAATGCATCGGTTGCTCTGTAAGAGAAAGGTGTGCAGTCTCATCCCTTCTGATACACTGCCCTGAAAACCTGCTGGAGCTATGGGTCAGTCCCGACTCGACGGTGCACAACATCCACCACCTCCACTTGGAGGATCCACTCAGATGGCCATGAACCTTCCAGCTATGGGTGCTTCTTGTCCAGGTCCTGAGTCACAGAAAGTTCCACTTTAAAGTGCCAGGTCAGGATCGGTCCACTCCCGTGGCCTTAGAATTCTAGTCACCCCTCAGGGAGCTCTGGTGGCCTAGTGGCAAGAAGCTGCACTGTAATCCCAGAGGCATGTGGTTCGAATCCACCAGATGCTCTGCTGGAGAAGGAGGGGCAATCTCCTCCTGTACCAGTCAGATCTGATTTGACGGCACACACACACAAAATAATAAAATTAGAAAAAAAAAGTTACCCCTCAGAGTCTATCAAAGACCCTCTGGTCTACAAATCCTTCATTCTAGGGACAGAGTATCAGGAATGCATCAGGCTTCATGGAACAGTGATGGTGGCTTAAACACAAGGTCTCCTTTTTCTCACATAAGAAGTCACAAGCAGTGGTCGCTGTGTTGATGCAGCTGTTCAGCAAAGCTCTTAGGGATCCAGCCTCTTAGATCTCTACAAAATCCTCCTTCCTTAGCAGGCTGGCTTTTGTTGGAGTGCTTGCTGCCTCCAGGCTGCAGGATGGCTGCCACAGCTCCACACTTCACGTCCATGTTTAGGAGAGCAAAGGGGACAACCATTTCTCACCCCAGTCATCAGGAAGAAAAAGTTTTTCCATGGGGTCCCTCAGACAACTTCCTGTTGGTCAAAATATTATCACAGGAATACCTCAACCTTCAAGGAAGCCTAGAAAATGAGGACCCTCCTTTTACACAAATAACACAGCTCTTCTATGTTTGTTTTCCAAAGGCTAAAAAAATTAGCAAAATACATTTGCAAAAAAAAATGTTGCCTGGGGAAGGGAAAGCTTAGCAAACAAATTAGACGGTGCGTGTTATTTTCGTAACATTATGGTCTTTTACTTTTCTGGTCTGTGCTGAAGGAGGTGGAGACCGAGAAAGTGGTTGTTGGACAATGAATAATGTCTCTATGAGTCTCCCCTTATGGGTCCTGCACCTTTGGCCTCTCCAGGGAGGGAAAAAAACACCTCATCCGTGACCAGCCCTCCTCAGAACCACAGCGAGACTTCCCTGCCCTCTCCTCCCAGAACAGAGAGAAAGCAGCAAACAGGAGTGTAAATCTTCAGAGGTAAGAGAGGCCACATAATTCATATCAGAGAGGAAATCGATCTCAATTAGCTTCCTTTTCTCTCCAAGAGGCTTATAAGAATGAGAGGAGAAAGGCAGAAACTTAAGACACCAGCCCACAACTCCTCTGCCTGGGATCTAGCAGACAGCCCTCTGTTCAGCAGGGATGAGTGTTTGAGTGAGAGGTGTGGTTGTGGGGGAGTGGAGAGGGAGAAGGAGCCTTGGTGGTGTAGTGGTTAAATGCATGGCTGCTAACCAAAAGGTCCGTTGTTTGAACCTACCAGCTGCTCATGGGAAGAAAATGAGGCAATCTGCTCCATAAAGCTTACAGCGCTGGAAACCTGGTGGGACAGCACTGCTTTCTCCTCGGGGGTCACTGTACGAGTCCGAACTGGCTCAACAACAATGAGGTTTTGTTTATGCTTTTTGGAGAGGTGGAGATTGTTCTGCAAACACAAAGGGGGGAACACTAATGAGATAAGAGACATAAATTGGGAGAAAGGAAGACAAGGCAATGCCAGGTGTGGTCGGACTCAATTCCTGCTGCTGTCAGCTCCGGCTCACAGCACTCTTCACTGGCTTTCCGAGGCTGTACATCGGGCAGGAGCAGACAGAGCCGCTGGTGGACTTGAACCTCCAGAGCCGACACAGCCTTTTTATTAGCAGCACAACACCCTAAGGACCAGGTCCTCAGAGCTCCAGCACACTGTCACCACAGCAAAGGAAGACAGGAAGGAGCGTGAGACTAGAGACAACAGAGGTAAATACCACTGCAGGCCCAGTCCGAGATTAGCAGTAAGAGTCGACATTAATCTAGGAGCGGATACGTAGACAGACAGGCAGGATGAACAGGTCTGTGTAGATGGATGAAACTACACCCACAACCACGCAGATTTGGAAGTCGTACTTCTACACAGGCATCTGTAGGTGCTGTAAATAGATGCGCTGTACAGCGTAAACAGGGGAGAAAGGATGTAAACCTCTTAGTCAAACTCAAACACCTCGGGGGAACGAGTTGCTGGATTTGAGAGCTCAGATGTAAATGTGGTGGAGAATTGGCATAACATCATCCACGAAGTCAGTGTTCTCCATCCTAGTTAGATGAGTATCACCTGAGGTCTGAAAAGCTTGTGGGCAATGAGCTAAAGTACAACTATTGGTCTCTGTTCAGAACAAAGTGAGCGAAGGAAATGAGAAAACCCGGTAGTCCAAAGGACCAGTGGCCCCCAGGGACTTCAGTCTCCATGGCTCTGAGACCAGAATCTCCAGATGGTGCCCGGCTACCACCGCTGCCTGCTCTGCACGGGACCACAGGAGAAGGTCTCTGACAGAGTGGGAAAAAATGATGGAACCAAACCTCAAAATCACGGGGAAAAGAAAGACCAAGCCCACTGGTCTGACAGACTCCAGAAACCCCAAATCTACAGCCTTATCGCCCTTTAAGATGCAATTGAAACTACCGCCAGGACTCAATTATCAGTCAAGCAGCAGACAGGCCTATAAGGTGATGAATAACACCAGGGAGGAGGGACACACTTCTCAGAAGAATCCACCATAAAAGAGCCAAAGGGCAGATCAATCTATGATAATAAAGCTCAGTGGACAGCAAGGGCGGAGGGATGGAACGGGGAACCCAAGGAGGAAATGGGGAGACTGTTGTCATCGCTTGAAGATTTCAATCAAACATTTAGAAACAAAATGTGTATGAATGGAAAACTAATTTGCTCTATAAACATTCACTCAAAATACAGTTTAGTTCAAAAAAAATATAGGTGCGCCACTAGAGGTCCAGGTGGGAAGTCAGGGAGCCTTGGAGGCTACTCAGAGACAAGCTGACTCTAAACTTCAGGAAAGCTGGCTCCATGCATAGACGGGTGTGTGTGTGTGTGTGAGAGAGAGAGAGAGAGAGAGGAGGGGGATGGGCATAGAAAACTGTGTGTGTGGGATGGCACAGGACTGAGGCCAGCAGAGGATGCACCTCCAAATTAACCGTAGGAGTGGGACCACAGGGCGAGATGTCTGGGGAACAGATGCACCACAACCACCCCACTCCACAACGTCCTGGCCAGGATAGGAGACCCTTGGCCCCTGTGCTTGGGGCTGCTGTCAAAGCCAGCTCCATCGGGGTCTCCAAGGTCAGGCGATCTTGCTGAAGTCCACTTCACTAGCACACACTGCAGTGCCATTCATTTGGGTGGAAGGGACGTGTGTCCTCCTACCATGCTTCCTGCCCGTCCTCAGCACCTCCAGTGCCTCGTTCCCTGGATGCTGGAGACAGCTTAACAGATGGATGATGGCCTGTGTGGTCCTGCGCTTTCCATCTTGCATACCTACTGGCATCAATTCTTCTTCAGTCTTTCTTATTTGTTGTCCATCTTTCAGATGCATGGGATGCAGCTGAAAATACCATGGCTCGATCAGGCACGCCTTAGTCTCTACACTGATGTCCTTGCTCTTGAGCACTTTCACAAGGTGCTTGACAGCAGATTTCCCCAATACAACAGGTCTTTGACTTCTATGTTGCCATCAAGAGGCTTCCAACTCACTGTTGACCCTCCTCCAGGTTTCCAAGGCTGTGAATCTTTACTGGGAGAGGCTGCATGGCTTTCTTCCTCAGAGCAGCTGGGGGATTCAAACAGCTGACTTCCGGTTCGCAGCCCTCCATAAAACACACTGTGCCTCCAGAGCTCTCATCCAAGTGCAGTGCGTCCTGATCCTAATCCCTTCAATGAATAGTGTCTCAAGAAAAGAAAAAACAGACACATGGGGTTGGAGACCACACAGGGAGCCGCCCACAAACCAAGGGACACTGAGAATCTCAAAGGACAAGAAGAGACCATCTCCCAGAGCCCACGCCCCAACTTGGACTTCTAGCCTCCAAAACAGAGACAGTAAACTCCTGTTTCTGAAAGACCCCCTTGTGGTCTTCATGTTACAGCACAAGGAGGCTGAGATGAGCTGTGACTGCCACTCTGGCTCCTGCACTGTCCTGTTGTCTCTGGCCCAAGGGATCAACTCCAAAGGCATTGGGCAGGTGAGAGGGGCAGGGATCTTCACAAAGACTCCCAGGTACAAACCACATCTGTAAGAAGACTGAGGGCCTCCCAGACCCCAGCTCCCTGGAAGCCAGGTGGAGGGAGGGGTAGAGTGCACCTTCTCACCCACCGCCATCTGTCCCTGCCTGCATCCTGACCCCCACCCAGGTCGACATGGTCAGAGGAGAGGAGTGTAATGGTGGGGGTGGAGGTTGCTGTCCCTGCTGGCGCCGAGGGCCCCTCTCCCCTCCTGGCCCAGGTAACCTGAGCCCAGCATTGTGCCCATCCTGACAGCTGACAATGTTGTGGTCAGACAGCTGGTGAGGCCGGTGGGAGTGGGGGCCGTGTCACGTGAGAGCTGGAGCCGGCCTCAATCTGTTCAGAGCTGGGGAGCCACCACCCCGCTCGCTGCTGCGGGAGCTGAGACACCATGTGTGGGGACCCAGGGCTGCTGCTGCTCCTGTCACTGCTGGCAGGGGGCCTGGGTATGGACACAGGACCAGGGGCTGGGGAGCTGAGCTGGTGTCTGGGGGACTCGTGGGTATTGAAGTGCCCTCCACTGCTCATGCCATCTGTCCGTCCCAGGCGCCCAGGGCCGCAACCAGGAGGAGCGCCTGCTTGCCGACCTCATGCGTGACTATGACCCGAACCTGCGGCCGGCTGAACACGAGGAGGACGTGGTCAACGTGAGCCTGAAGCTCACCCTGACCAACCTCATCTCCCTGGTGAGCGGGCCTGGGGGTGGGACCCAGGGACCCCGGCAGTGGCCTCCTGGCCTCCTGGCGGCCTGTGGAGGCTGATGCAGGAGGAGGGTCAGGGCTGGTGGCTCAGCCCTCGGTTATGCACCCCCAGAACGAACGTGAGGAGGCCCTGACCACCAACGTCTGGATAGAGATGGTAAGAGGCCCCCAGCTCACCACAATCATGGCCCCACCAGGGCTGGACTCCCATTCCGCTCTGGGGGTGCCGGGCCGCCCACAGCAGAGACCTGGCATCCCCCCCCACAGCAATGGTGTGATTACCGCCTGCGCTGGGACCCCCAGGACTACGAGGGCCTGTGGGTGCTGCGGGTGCCCTCCCCCATGGTGTGGCGGCCGGATGTCGTGCTAGAAAACAAGTGAGAAGGGCCCATGTGGGGCTGGGAAAGTTCCAGGTGACACGTGTGACCTCTGACCCCAGGGACAGCAGGCCTGGTTCTGGAGTGGCCCATCCCCTCTGGGCTGGACCAGCTGGGGGCAACTTCTGTTCCCTGTGACTTTGGCTTCCATCCCCTGGTGACCCCATGGGGCCTACAGAAGGGCAGGGCATGGGGCCTGTGTGGGGCCGGCCACCCCTGGGGGACTGGAGCTGTTGTCACCACTCTGGTCATCACCACAGAGGTCAGAGGCCGGGCCTGCGGTGGGTGGGGTGGCAGGGAGATTCAGGGATCGGTGGTTCCCACGGCCAGGTTAGGCAGGCTGGGAGGGGGTGGTGCCCCTGGTCCCCCATCCACGCTGGTGGAGGGCTGGTCAGGAGCACAGGGTCCAGAGCTGGAGGAGGTCTGTGCCCACAGTGTGGACGGCGTGTTCGAGGTGGCCCTCTACTGCAATGTGCTCGTGTCCCCCGACGGCTGCATCTACTGGCTGCCACCTGCCATCTTCCGCTCCGCCTGCCCCATCTCCGTCACCTTCTTCCCCTTCGACTGGCAGAACTGCTCCCTCATCTTCCAGTGAGGATGCTTACGGGGCTGGGACAGGGCCATGGAGGCTCCCTGGGTGGCACTGATGGTTAAGCACTCAACGTCTAACCTGAAGGTTCAGTGTTCAAACCCACCAAGAGGCATCTGGGGGAAAAGGCCAGGAAAACACGCCATTTCCCAGTTCTGTTCTGACCACCCACATGGGGCAGCCACAAGTCAGGAGTGACTAGTACAGCCTGTTTGGCTTTTGGGGGTGGTGGTGGTAAAGGAGGTCAGCATGGGGGTGTCCTTGAGCTGGAGGGACTTAGGGAGCTCTAAGAGGGACCGTGAGGCAGCTGACGTGGGGTCCTGGCCTTTGGGGGCAGGTGAGGCTTCTGGCCTCGGCTGGATGACCTGGAGGCCAGAGGCCAGGCCCCACCTGTCCAGGGCACCTCTGTGCGATCTCCAGCAGACTCCTCTGAAGATGTTCCTGTCCCCTCAGTCACCTCTATTAGCTGCCTCAGTTTCCCCGTCTCTGCCCACAGGGATGAACAGGCATCAGTGTGCACGTGAAATACATGATGTGTACGGGGTAGATGTGCACACACATGTGTGTTAACACACATGACACATTCACAGGGAAGGGGTGTCCTGACATGGATGAGGAGTATGGCCCTGAAGCCCCCTTATGGGACTCAAGCCAGCCAAGAGGGGGTGGTCTGTGGGTCTCAGCTACCCCTCCCATAGCATGGGAGGGAGCTCCAGCAGACCTGGTGGTGTAAATGGGTCATGACTCTACAACTAGCTGAAAGGTCAGTAGTTCAAACTCACCCAGAGGCATGCAGAAGAAAAGTCTGGCAATCTGCCCCTGAAGAAGCTCCCTTCCAGCACACAAGGCTGCCAGCAATCAGAACTCAAGGGCAGTTAACCCCGATTTTGATAAAGGAAACCTTCTGGAAGGGCCCTCAATAAACAGGCCTCCAGCTGCCCTTGAGGCAGGAATTTCTTTTCTCTGTCTGACCAGAGGCAGCAGGAGGGATGATGGTGGCTGGGTGAGCACGGGGTAGGTCTGGGCTCTTAGACACCAGGCAGCAGGCACCCAACTCACTTCCTCCCAGATCCCGCCCCTTCCACATTGCCTGGAAGTTCCGTGGCAAACCTGGAAACACGGGCTATGAATTTGGAGGCACAACTGCTCACAGCTCCCCTTCTGGTGAAGCCCCTGTGAGCTCATGGGGCGGGGAGTGTTTCCACACTCGCCCATATAGCCTGTTTCCACCACCTCTCAGGTCCCAGACTTACAGCACCAATGAGATCAATTTACAGCTGAGCCAGGAGGATGGTCAGACCAGCGAGTGGATTTTCATTGACCCTGAAGCCTTCACAGGTATCCTGCACCCCAGGTCCTAGAGCAGCCTCTCCTGGGGTCCTCTTGGCTGGCCACAGGGCCAGCACCAAACCACAGCTTGGCACACTTACTGTTAAGCCCCTTCTCCTGAAATTAAAATGAAAACCTATAAACCCTGGTGGCATAGACGGCTCAGTGCTCCCGGCCCAGGGTACATAGGAGGAAAGGTCTGGCAAGCTGCTCCCCTGGGAACAGTTCTACTCTGCACACAGGAGGCTGCCGCCTTGAGCTGGACGTACACTCCAACCATAAACCGCACACCATGAGATACATTCCCCCCCCTTTTTAAAAAAACTGGTTTACATACAATCATTCATATGAGGTACTTTTTAAAAAGATCCCAGCCAAGTTCTCATCGTCCCCACAAATGTTACTTCAGTGTTGGATCAAAAGTCCAGTTTCCTGCCCTGTTGCCTGTGCCCTCCGTGCTGTCCACAGAGAACGGGGAGTGGGCCATCCGGCACCGGCCGGCCAAGATGCTACTGGACCCAGCGGTCCCAGTGGAGGAGGCGGGCCACCAGAAGGTGGGGTTCTACCTGCTTATCCAGCGCAAACCCCTCTTCTACGTCATCAACATCATCGCCCCCTGTGTACTCATCTCCTCGGTCGCCATCCTCATCTACTTCCTGCCTGCCAAGGGTACCTGGGGCTGGGGCCCAGGAACAAGCCCGCAGCTGGAGGAGTCCTGGGGAACGGGCTCTCTGTGGGTGGTCAAGGCAGGGTCCGGGTGAGGAGGGGTCCTGGGGAGCGGGCTTTCTGTGTTCGGTGAGGAGGTGTCCTGGGAAGCAGGCTTTCTGTGAGCCAGTGAGGTGGGGTCCTGGGGAGTGGCCTTTCTGTGCTGGAGAGGCACCCCCACTGTGGGGAGGTTCCCTCTTGTTCTGAGTGGCCTTTCCACTGTGGGCAGCGGGCGGTCAGAAGTGCACTGTCGCCATCAACGTGCTTCTGGCCCAGACCGTCTTCCTCTTCCTGGTGGCCAAGAAGGTGCCGGAGACGTCGCAGGCGGTCCCGCTCATCAGCAAGTATGACTCTTCACACCTGCCCACTGGGAACCTGCCTCCACTCTCCCATCCTTGGGAATCCTGGCTCTGCCCTCCTGCCATCTCCTCTCCCCAGGGGACCTGTCGGGATGGCATCTGGAGGGGGTGGCTAAGAGTCAGCCTGGCCTCACTCAGGTACTTGACCTTCCTCCTGGTGGTGACCATTCTCATCGTCGTCAACGCCGTGGTCGTGCTCAACGTGTCCCTGAGGTCTCCACACACACACTCCATGGCCCGCGGCGTCCGCAAGGCAAGATCCCTCCCTTTCCTGCTGTGTCCTCTCACCCCGTCCACGTGCCAGTACCTGCGCATGTCCCCCTTCTGTCCTGATGCACCTGAAGCGTTCGCCAAACAGGTGACACGGCCAGACCCTGCTAACGGTGTCACACGTCCACTCACTCAGGCTCCCGGAAAAGGCCGTAACAGGGCACTGCCATCAACCAGTGCTTGGCTTGTTTTTAATCTCCTGGGGCCATTTTACTGACGGGCCAACTGAGGTTTAAAACAAAATTTAAAAAAAAAATTTTTAAACACTTAGGAAGGTTTGGATCCAAGTCTTTGGGCTCCGTAGATGACTTGCTTGAGCGGTGCACACAGAACTAAGTGCTTACCAGTGGGTGATTGATTGGTGGAGGTTATCTGGGAATGAAAGCACCTGGTGGTACAGTGAACTATGCGTTGACAGATGATGCAGAAGCAGAACTTCCACAGAGATGACGCCCTTGAAAATCCTGTGGGATTGTTTTACTCTGTCTCACAGTAACAGCAGGCAGCACAGGGCTCCGATTTGTGGTTCACAGGGTCATCAGGAGTTGTAGTCCATTTAATGGCACCTAACTACAATAGTCCATGGTCTGCCAAGAGAACAAACAGGTCTGTCCTGAAGAAGGCAAAACCAGGCTGCTCCCTGGAGGCAAGGATTTTGAACCTCCATCTGACATACTTTGGGCATGTTGCCAGGAGGAACCAGTCCTTGGAGAAGGACATCACGTTTGGAAGGGTGGAGGGACAGCGCAAGAGAAGACGACTCTGGATGAGACGGATGGACTCAGTAACTGTGGTAATGTATCGGAGACAATGAAATTGGCTCAAGATAGAGCAGGGTTCAAAGCTGCTGTATATAGGGTCACTATGAGCTGCAAGCGACTCAACAGCACATAACAACAACAACATCGGCCTAGCGTTAAAAAGCTGCACTGCTATTCTGAAGGCGTGAAGTTCAAATCTGCCTGCAGCTCTGTGGGGGAAGGATAGTAATCTCCTCTTGTGTGATTACTGCCTCTGAAAATCTGCTTGAGGGTCAGCTATGCATTGGTTCCGACTCAAAGGGAAACAACAACAACAAACAACAACCACAACATCACAGGGCACCATGAGTTAGAATGGAAAGTGGACTTTTTCTTTTTTAACTTGTGTTGATAGTCCAGCACCTTCTGGAGTAAGATTTTTGGCCTTTCTCTAAAGTGAGGGCATATATACACCCTTCCCATTTTACAGATGTGAAAACTGAGGCAAGAAAAGGTAAATGACCAGCCACGTGGCTAGAGAGCAAAGGGAGCAGCCTTGTTAGAATGGCAAACCCACCACCTTCCCAGGCCCACTCTGCCTGCCTGGGCCCAAACAGGCTGTACGCGGAAAAGGGTCTTTACAAGGTGCACCCTAGTACCTGCTGCCATCAGCATAAACTCCAGTGCAGGTCCTCCTGTACCCGGCTACCGTCGCTGCCCTGCTGCCCGTGTCTGTTGCCGGGGTTCCACGCCAGCCCAGCGCCTGCCCAGCCTCACCAGCCACCCCACGCCCTTCCTTCCGCAGGTGTTCCTACGCCTCCTGCCCCAGCTGCTGCGCATGCACGTGCGCCCTCCGGCCCCGGGGGCAGCGCGGGAGCCTCGCCCCCGCCCCCGCCTGCAGAACGGCTGCTCGGGGTGGCCGGTCCGCGCCCGGGAGCAGGCGGCCCTGGGCCTGCCCCACAGCGAGCTGCTGTTCCAGCAGAGCCGGCGCAACGGGCTGGTGCGGGCGGCGCTGGAGAAGCTGGGTGAGCGCGAGTGGGAGCGCGCCAGGGCCCGGCCGGCCAGGGCAGCGCGCAGGCAGAGGGGTGCAGGGCCAGTGTGGGGTGTACACGGAGGGCGGGGGCCTGGGAGAGAGACCACCTTCCCTCCCTTCACTCTGTACCCAAGCCTGAGTCTCTCTGCTTCCTCAGAGAAAGGCCCGGAGCCAGGCCCGAGCCAGGAGCTCTGCAGCAGCCTGAGGCAGGCGGCACCAGCCATCCAGAGGTGCGTGGAGGCCTGCAACCTCATCGCCAGGGCCCGCCACCAGCAGAGTCATTTCAACAGTGTAAGCCAGGTGGGGCAGGGAGGGGGTCAGCAGGAGGAGCACCTGCAGACCCAGGGCAGGGGCAGGGAAGATGAGTGTGGACCCCCAAGAGGGCCAGTGAAACACCCCACTGCTGTCAGTTCAGACTCACAGCGACCTGTAGGACAGAACTGTCGCATGTGGTGTCCAGGGCCTGTCTCTGTGGAAGCCGACTGACACACCTTTCTCTGTCGGTTTTAGTACCAACCTTTTGGCTGGCAGCCAGTGCTTTAATTACAGTGCCACCAGGACTCCGAGGGGTGGGGCAGTTGGTGGAAAACTGGAGTAGGGGTAGGCTCTCCAGGCCCGGGGTCACAGAGAAAGAAGTTTTGAAGCGATGGAGGTTTGCCATCATCTGGGACCCTGCCTCCTGCCCCCAGGGGAACGAGGAGTGGTTCCTGGTGGGCCGTGTGCTGGACCGGGTCTGCTTCCTGGCCATGCTCTCCCTCTTCGTCTGCGGCACCGCTGGCATCTTCCTCATGGCCCACTACAACCGTGTGCCCGCCCTGCCCTTCCCTGGAGACCCCCGGCCCTACCTGCCGTCACCTGACTGAGCCCACTGGCCACTGCTGCACAGGGAGGGAAACCTCACCTGAACCAAGGTGGCTGCACCGAGACTGAGATGCTGTGTCTTGCTCTGTGGACAGCTTCAGAAGTGTGATCTCCAGAAAGCGCTCTTCTGGGTCCAAATAAAGAGACAGTGCTGGAGTCTAGAGTGGTGGGTGATTGGCTGCAGGCAGGGGTGCTTCTAGGGGTCAGCATCCACGTCGCATTGGCTCACTGGCCCTAGCCTCCTGTCCACTGCCTCTGCGCCTCAGGAGAGCATTACCAGCTCCCACACGTCTCTGCTCATTACTTCCCTCCTTCCTTGTTCTGTACCATTGAGTCAGATCCGACTGTCACAGGAGGAGAATGCCCCTCCGTCTCCAGCGGAGCATCTGAGCATCTGGTGGATTTGAACTGTGACCCTTCAGGACTGCTGCACAGCTTCTTACCATTAGGCCACTAGCGCTCCCTCCCCACACATTTCTGAAGCCCTGATGTCATCTCTGGGTGCCAGCCAGTTAGCTGTGACTCATAGCAACTGTCTCTGTACAATAACCAACGTCGTCTGGTCAGGCACGGTCCCCACAATCCTTGCTGTGTTTGAGCTACTGTGTCAACTCACCTTGTTGAGAATTTTCCTCTTTTTTTACTGACCTCCCACTTTACGAAGCACGATGTCCTTCCCTAGTGAATAGTCCCTCCTGATAACATGTCCAAAGTGCGTGAGATGAAGTCTTCCCCTTCTTACTTCTAGGGAATATTCTGGTTGCACTTCCTCCAAGACAGACTTGTTCTTTCTTCTGACCTTCGATAGTGTAGTCAATATTCTTCACCACCACAACGCAGGGGCATGGATTCTTTGGTCTTCTCTATTCCTTGCCCAACTTTCACATGCATATGAAGTGACTGGAAAGGCCAAAGGTTGGGTCAGGTATACATTAGTCCTCAAAGGGACATCTTTGCTATTTAAAGGGCTGTGTTTTACACAATGCCCCCTCTTACCCTCCTGAACTGGGCCTGGCAGCTATTTCACACAGTCCCTGCAGGTTCCTAGTGGAGGGATGTCAGGAGCGATGCTGGGAGCAGCAGTGGTCCATGCCAGCGGGCATCACCTCCGGGCAGTCTGGGTACTGAGATTGCCCTCCTCCTCATCTGCACATGTAACTTACCCACTTTTTACCACTGATCACAAAAAGATTTTGGAGTCTTATTATCTTTGTTTTTCCACAGTTAATAGTGTTCCTCAAACATCATGAATAGTTAAGAGTCCCTGTCCCTCTCATTTCAACTGTGTGGATGAAGTGCAGAACAAGAGGGCTTCCCAGAACACCAGGAGCTCAGAATTGGCCAGTTCTCTGCCTCAATACTGCACACTCCGAGAATGCTTCTACAGCATGCAAAGTGGACCCTCTCCCTCAAAGGCAAGCACTCAAATAATGGCTAATTTGGAGTGCAACAAGACAGACAGGGAGGCATGGGGTTAACAGGGAGCTGCACTGGCTCGAGGCTGGCCCCTGACCTGCCTCCCTTGGCCTCATCAGAAGCCCAGCAAAGGTCTCCAGGGGTTTTCAGGTGCTGCTCTGAGTACAGCTGGGTTTGTCATCTCTGCTCCTGAGCCTGTCCCCTCACGAGTAGTATGTGCACAGATGCCAGTTCCCGGCTTCCCTCATTACAACCACAGGATCAAAGGTGTGGTGATCAGAAGACGTGCAGGTGCCACTTGAAAGCACAACAATGAGACATAGACTCGGAGGAGAGCTCTCGCACAGAGCTGCTGGCTTTGGGCTCTATCACCAGCAGGGTGTACTTCAGTTAGGGCGCTCTGGTAGCGTAACCCAGAGGGACTTGTGCTGCGAGGCCAAAGGCTGCATCGCTCTGTTTGAATCCAGCAGCAGTTTTGCAAGAGAAAGATGGGCAGTCCCCTTCCATAGTGAAACCCATCAGAGGGCCAGCTACGAGTTAGCAATAAAGTGCTCAAAGCAATCCCTGAAAGGCAAAGGGGCACAAAATGTGCTGTTTGCATAGTATTCACATTGCATTAGTATTATAAACCGTCTAGAGATGGTTTAAAGTGTACCGGAGAGTGTACAGCAGGTTAATGCAAATACTATGAAACCTTGAGCATCCTGGATTTTGCTATTTAAGAGAGTCTGAGAAAGAATGTCCCAGTGATACTGAGGGACAGTATCTTCCTAACAAAGAATACAATGTCATTATTATTGTTATGTGCTGTTGAGTCAAAACCAATTCATAAGCTGACCCCCCTAGAAGGTTTTCCAGAGGCTGTAAATCACACAGGAGGAGACGGTCCATATTTCCCCCATGGAGCAACTGGTGGATACGAACCAAGTGCTTTTGGGGTGGTAGTTCAATCCCTTACTACTAGGTCACCAGAGTTCCCTTAAGAATAGCAATAGCTACCATTAATCAAGGAGGTCAAGGATTGTAGTCTTCAATATGGACTGAAGCTCAACACATCAAGAAGACAAAGATTCTCACCACTGGGCCAATTGGCAGCACATGATAGATGGAGAAGAGATTGAGATTGTTAACAATTACAGCTTGCTTGGATCCACAATCAACACATTTAACACCAGCAGTCAGAAAATTAAAAGATTAATTGCATTGGGAAAATCTGCTGTCAGGGACCTCTCCAGAGCGCTGAAAAGCAATGGTGTCAGCCTAGAGACTAAAGTGTGCCTATTCCAGGCCATGGTCTTGTAATTATTTGTTATGCTTCAGAGATACGGACAATGATCAAAGATGACAGAAGAAGAATTGATGCCTTCGAGTTGTGGTGCCGGAGAAGAGTCCTGAAGGGTGAAATCAAGTTTCTCTTTGGAGACTAGGATTTTGAAGTTCCGTCTCACAGACTTTAGGCACGTGGCCAGGAGAGACCAGTCCTTGGAGAAGGACATCATGCTTGGAAGGGTGGAGGGGCGGCATGGGAGAGGAAGACCCCCAATGAGATGGATTGATACAATAACTGGAGCAATGGGGGGGGGTGTGTCAGAATTAGTAAGACTGGCTCAGGACAGGGAAAGGTTCAGAGCTGCTGTACATAGGGGCACTGGTGATTCGATGACACAAAACAACAACAAATTGTACGAGGTATTGTGGCCAGTGCTTAACACGGATAATTTTGTGGAATCCAGACAGCTACAAGTAGCTGTTATAACATCACATTCTCTGGACAGCTGGAGAGATATCATGTGTGTGCAAACTGCACAGGGGCTGGAGTTGGGATTTGCACAAAGTAGTGATACATTTCTCAAGCAGACAAAAGAACTGAAGAACTAATTCAAGCCTCAAGTTGTAATACTTAATAATTTCATGAGTAAAATATTGAGCAATGCAGGAAGCAGCAGCCAAAGATAAAAGAAATATATAGTCATTGTGTCAAAAAAAGGATTGATCAATGTTGAACCATTTCAATAAGAAGCATACAATTAAGAACCAATGCTCATGAAAGAAGTTCAAGCTGCACTGAAGGCACTGGCAAAAAATAAGTTTCCAGGAATTGATGGAATACCAGAGGGGTTTTCTGCAGACAAATGCAGCCCTGGATGTGCTCCTAGTCTATGAAAGACATTTGGAAGACAGCTACCTGGCCAATGTACTGGAAGAGATCCATTATTTGTTCCCATTCCACAAAAAAGGTGATCCAAAAGACCATGGAAAATGTCAAACAATATCATGAATGTCCTGTGCAAGTAAAATCTTGCTGAAGATTATTTTTTAAATGGCTGGAGCAGTACAGTGGCAGAGAACTGGCAGAAATTCAGTCTGGACTCAGAAGAAGTATATCTGAGAGATATACTTGCTGCTGTCAACAGGACCTTGGCTGATAGCAGAGAAAATCATAAAGATGTTTATTTATGTTTTATTGACTATGCAAAGGCATTTGACTTTGTGGATCACAGCAAACTATGGATAACATTGAGAAGACCAAATTGTGCACATGTTAAAGCTATATATAGTTGTCCAAACTGAGCAAAGGAACACTGCATAGTTTAATATTTTTTTTAAAAAAGGTTTGCATCAGGGTTGTGTCCTTTTTCCATACCTATTCAACCTGAATGCTGAGAAAATAATTCGAAAAGTTGAACTGTATGAAGAATATGGCATCAAAATTGAAGAAAAGCTTATCAACAACCTGTGTTGTGCAGATGACACAACTTCACCTGCAGAAAGTGAAAAAAGACTTGAAGAACTTACTGAAGAAGTTCAAAGACTACAGCCTTCATTAGGAATGGCATTTCACTGTGAAGAACACAAAATTCCTCACCATTGGGCCAATAGGCAACATCATGATAGTGAAAAGACTGAAGTTGCCAAGGATTTCATATTACTTGGATCTACTATCAAAATCCTTGGTAACAACAGTGTAGAAACCCTAAGAAGTGTTGCTGTCAAGGACCTCTCCAAGGT
This sequence comes from Elephantulus edwardii, assembly GCF_000299155.1. Classification (NCBI taxonomy): domain Eukaryota; kingdom Metazoa; phylum Chordata; class Mammalia; order Macroscelidea; family Macroscelididae; genus Elephantulus; species Elephantulus edwardii. The sequence goes on along the minus strand of NW_006399877.1, from coordinate 7,670,414 downwards.
ACTAAGGAGCAGTGCTTCAGTTTACAGACTGTACCCAAGGTATTTCCAGTTGCTGACTGTACATGTGAAATTTGGACCATGACTAAGGATGACAAGAAGAACTGATGTCTTTGTATTGTGGTGTTGATGATGAGTACAGAGTTATCTTAAAAACGAAAAAAAAAAAAAAAAAACCCCAACAACCAACCAAAACCCCAAAACCTAGTTCTTGGATGAAATACACTCAGGAGGCTCCTTCGATGCAAGGCTGATAAAACTTCACTTCACTTACTTTGGGCATGTTGTCAGGTGTCAATCCTTGGAAAAAGACACTATACTGGGAAAGGTGGAGGCACGGAGAGAGGAAGATCCTCAAAAAGGTGGACTGATAAGGTGACTGTAGCAACGCGGGCTCAAGTTTGTCGGAGATGATGCGTGAGATTGTCAAAGGACAGGACAAGGTTCAGATCTCGTTCGCTATGAGTCTTTATGGCACGTAACAGCAATGATGCCAAAGGCGGCTGGTGATTGATTCCAAAGCCCTAGTGTCCTCGCGGGAGAAAGAGCTGGGGAAATGCAGCCAAAAAGACTCCAACCCAGGAACCCAAGCGCCGCTCTCCTATGTCACCCGATCACTAAACGTTGGAATACAACATATTGGATGCAGGGCTCGCGCTCTCCAGTGCCCCTTTCTCCGAGGGTGCTGCAGGCAGGCGTGCCTTCCTTCGGGTGAGGTCCCGGACAAGCGGGCCCCAAGCACCGCGATCAGCGGGCGGGGACCCGCTGCGCAGCCCGCAGCCCCGCCCCGCACCGCCGCGCAGCCGCCCTCCGCGGGCGTCCCGGGATTCCCGCCCCCCGCAGGGCCTGCGCACCGACGTTCCGCTGCCGCCAGCGCAACCGGAAGTGGCCGGCCCCAAGGCGGAGGGACCGGGCCGAGCGGAAGTCACCCCGTGAGGCAGCGGCGACGGCGGCGGCGAGAGGATGAACAACAAGTTCGACGCGTGAGTGGCGCGTGGCCGCCCCGGGCCCCTTCCCCCAACCGCACCCCCGTGCGGCCCGGCGCCCGCTCTGCGTCTCGGCCCTCCCTCCGGCCTCGGCTGACCGGGACCGGGTGGCCGGCGGGGTGGGGGGGTGGGGGTGCGAGGTGCTGGGGGTTCCGGGCACCTCAGCACCGCTCGGCCAGCGGGGGTCCCGGGAAGGGTGGCCGGGCCTTGGGGAGGGACCCCGGGGGGACGCCCCGCCCCGGGGGGGGGTGCGTGTGGCCGGCGGCGTGGAGGGTGGAGACCGCGGCGGTTTGGGTGTTCCCGCAGCCTGGCCTCCTCTGCATCCAGCTTGCCGCGCACACCGGCTGGCCTGGGGCTGGTCACCTGTCCACTCTGGGCCTCCGTTTCCCCATGTCCGGCGTGGGGTCGGTGACAGCCCGTCGGGGAGGGTTTTGCAGATGCAGTGGGGGGTCCAGTGGCTCCGCAGGCCGACACCTGGCAGCATCTTCCCGAGCCTGCTTCCTGCTTCCTCTCTGCCGCCCCTCCTCCTCCTCCTCCCAGCACCCTCGCCCAGAGCTGGCCAGGTCCTCGCTCGCGCCCCTGCAGGGACCCCAGATCCTCCTTTAGTGACCTGCAGGGACTGCAGAGCGAGCCTTAGGATAAGGAGTCGCGCGCTGCCAACCCAAATGCCCGGGGTTCGAATCCACCAGCTGCTCCGCGGGATGGGCAGTTTCCTCCTGTGCGACTCTCGCTGACCCCCACCCCCCGCAGGGTCAGTGGAGAGTCCGATCCAGCCCCGTGGTGCGCACCAGCACAAGGGATGCACGCGCGGTTTTGCATCTTAACTCTGCCCACTGTCTCTTTAGTGGGTTATGCTCTTCGCTGCTCCGTCAGTCGTTTTGAAAGTCCACATCTGAAGACCTAGGTAGCCAGTCCCAGACCTGCCAGCATTTTGCCACCAGGAAAGTTAACCCAGTTTTTAGCCATTTCTGCCCCACGTCAGTGAGGAGTTGAGATGTAAGGATGACAGGACATTGAGCCCGGTTTAAAGATACTTTGTGAATTGGTAAATGTTTCAGAGTCTGACACTGACCCACAGAGATAAGTGTGTTCTCTGTGTGTGTGTGTGTGTCTCTTTGTGTCTTTACCTTGGACAACAAATTGAAATCGTGCCCAATCCAGTGGCATCCTCACAGTTGGCTACGCTTAAGGCCATTGCTGCGGTCGTTATCAGTTCATCTCATTGAAGGTCTTCCTCTCTTTCACTGACCCTTAACCTTCCCAGATATGTCCTTTGCTGAGACTGGCCCCTCCTAGCAGCATACCTAAGATGTGTGAGCCATTCTCAGTCTTTGCTTCTAAAAAACACTCTGACTACACTTTTTCCAAGACGTACTTGTTTGTCATTTGGCAGTCCTGTATACTTTGTCCGTTCCACAGTTCATGTATGTATATGACAGGACAGCATCTAGTAGTTGTCTTCATCTCGTGTGTGTGTGTGTGTGTGTGTGTGTGTGTGTGTGTGTGTGTGTGTGTGAGCCCAGGCCAGCAGGTTTAGATTAAAATTGCTAAACAGATGATAAATGTCAAATAGACTTACTCCTGTTTAGGTTGTGACCTGCTCTGCACAGTTGGGTTTTTTCCAGTGCAGTGAGTGCTGGAGTTTAGATGCAGAGCTCCTGAACACCCACCATTCTGGACAGCTCCTCACCGGTGTTTCCTCACTGGAGAGTTCCTCCACTGCTTGAGAAAATATGACAGGACACTTCCAGCCTGAGGCTGGCTTAGCCGAGCCCTGCACCCCCATTCGTGATCATTAGCCCAGCAACACCTTGCTCTACGTCTAAGCCCAATGAAGCTTTGCCTCCACTGAATTCAGAATACCTCAAAATCGTCTTAAGAGAGCAGTTTTATGCATCATCTGATGCAGACGAAAACTATGCCCATCATTGTCAAGAAATCTCTATAAGAGGAGACTGCCCACCTTTCTCTCATGCAGCAGCTGATGGATTTGAACTGCTGACCTCTTGGTTAGCAATTTGATATGTTATGCTACACTTGATACATATGCCATCAAGACTCCTTAAGGAAAGGAGGCTGGAACTGTCAGGAACACAAGTACATTTTTTTTTGTTGTTGTTATGTCCTATCAAGTCACTTGTAACTCACAGCGACCCTCTGTCCAACAGCTCTGAACCCTGCTCTGTCTTGAACAACCTCATTGTGTCTGACGCACTTACCCCCATTACACCAGTTACTGGGTCAATCCAGCTCATCCAGGGTCTTCCTCTCTTGTGCTGTCCCTCCATCCTTCCAAGCATGATGCTCTCCAAGGACTGGTCCTACCTTGTAAAATGACTAAAGTATGTCAGATAGAGCTTCAGAATCCTTGCCTCCAGGGAGCAGTCTGGTTTTACCCTCTCCAGGACAAACCTGTTTGTTCTCCTAGCCGTCCATATTCAGTATTGTTCTCCAGCACCACAAATCCAAGACATAAATCCCGTCATCCTTAGTCATTGTCCAGCTTGTATTTGCAAGTAATTGCAAATACCATGGCCTGGACCAGGTGCACCTTAGTCTGTGGACTGACATCATTGCTCTTTAGTACTCTGGAGAGCTTACTGATACCAGATTTTTCCAATGTAATTCATCTTTTGATTTCTGTGGAAATCAGTTGTCAGTAGATTCCAACTTGCAGTGATCATGTAGGATGGAGTAGATTGCCTCATGTGATTTCATCTATTCCTGTTTTACCCACATTGTGGGATCTGCAATAAGCTAATTTAAAATGAGTAATACTGATGTTTTGCTAGATACTTTTCATATATTCTACTTGTAACAGCCTTGCAGAGGGGATGTACTTTCCTCCTTTTACAGGTGAGGAGAGGAGGGTCTCTGAGATTGAATAACTTGTCCAAGACAGCAGGAAGGGGCTATATGCTGGGAATCAAATTTAGATTTGTTGTTTAATCTTGTATATGTACTCTGTTGACAAAAGAATGTACCTTGTAATTTTTAATTTGTTCTAATTATTAACTCTTCTTACACTGAGTCAGAGGGAGCTCTCATGGCCTAGTGGCAAGAGGCTGCATTGCAACCCTAAAGGCATGCACTTCAAATTCACCAGCTGCTCCAAAGGAGAAGGATGATGGAATCTCCTGTGCAATTTATTGCCTCTGAAAACCTGCTGGAGGGTCAGGTGTGAGTTGATTCTGACTAAAAGGCACACACCAACATACTGAATTGGGATTTTTTAAACATATTTTTTAGCTTTTTTCATTTGGAATTAGCACCGAAAGCAGAACCCTGGTCCCTACTTTGATTTTCATTTTTTTCTGCAAGAATTCTGAAGCTTAGACATTCTTGTGCCTTGTACAGGCTGTCCTCATCACTACATGACGCCTCAGAGCATGTTCCTCTTGCTTGGAGCCGAGTGCACTGGTATAATCTGATGAGCTCCAGTTACTGTTGGACCTTCTTCTGTTGTGAATATGACCAAAGGTTGTAGTTACTGGGCATCCTATTTTGCTTCCGTGGCCATTGATCTTGTTAACATGTAATATCCTCTCCTGCTTTCACAAGGACTGTTTTGCCTAGTCTAGTTGTCCCAACTGCCATATATTTTGTTCCTGTGTTAATTTGGGGCTCATTTTTAACTGCTGTCTAAACCACTTACTTGGCACTTACCTGTAGCACCCTGAATTGCTTTAATTTTTTAAATCGATACTGTTTGTCTGATGCTAGTAGATGGCCTGATGTCCTCAATACTGAGGCAGCAGCAGGTGAGCTCACCGGTGCCACATAGTCTGGAAAGCCTCAGAGATACTAATTGCCTGCTTGGTCTAGGAAGCATTGAGTTGGCTCAAATCCAGCAGCAGACCAGGAAGAGTCGCCTGTGGAAGAGAAGAGGCAAACGGTTTACCATAGGAGTAGATGCAGAGGGCAGAGAGATTAGTTATTGCCACTCAGGAAGTAAAAGCAGGTGCTGCAGGTCTTGTAGGGTTTCTGTTTCCTCCAACATGGCCGGGGAAGTGTTTGGGAAACACTAGCATTGTTTCATCTCCCATGTCATTGCTTTTCCTCGTTCCTTTTCTCTAATGATTGCTAGCAAAGCCACCAAAAAGAAAGAAACTTAAATGGTTTGCTCAGAGGCCATCGATACAGGGAGATGCTGAGAAGGCTACATCTCTCTTTAACAAACACTAAAAGAGAGGGATCCCCACTGTATGCAGTAGGAGAGCTAAGGAGACAGGAAAATCGTTTGAATCCCTGTATTCGCCCTAAAGAAGGGAGCCAAGAATTGACATGGGCCTAAGCAGTATGAAAATCCATAGGACAGTCTAGCTGAGGGAACAGAACAACTGGCTGTGATAGAATAGATGGGACAATGGCAGATCCTTCCAGGGGGAAGTTGAGAAGGGCGCCCAGCTTGTGTGTCCACTCGGGTTTTGTGTGTGTATGTGTCTTCCCACACGTCCACTCGGGAAACAGTGAGTAGGTTCACATGGTTGGAGCGAAGAGTTTAGGAACAGGTAGGTGGTGACAGAGGGCCCCTGGCACCCTGGTGGCTAGCATGTTGGTAGTTAGAATCCACCACCTTCTCCACTGAAGACAGATGGACGACATCCTCCTGTTAAGATTTACAGTCTCTGAAACCCAATGGAGGGTCACTGTGAGTCAGAACTAACGGGGTGGGAGTGAGTTTGTTGAGCGGATGGGCTGCACATGAGTGTCCAGGCCTTTGTACCGTGCTGAGACTCTTGCGCATGTTCACCTCAGGTGAAGTCCTGTGGCCTGAGCTTCAGCTCTTGTCCCTAGACGCTGCTGTGCACAGTGGATGCTAGGTAGATGTTTGGTTTTAGTCCATGACACCTACTTACTTGCTAGCCATGCTTCTTTAGGAAAAGAAACAAGACCACCTCAAGTTTAACAGGTGGAATTTGGCAACAAAAAAAAAAAAAGTTTAACAGGTGGAGAGGGTGTGCTGTAAACACAGATAATGGTCTCTCAGAAGTCCAGGGAAAACTGAACTAAGCCAGACAACACCACATCTACTCCTCGACTCCATTCTCATTCATGTTCTCCTCTCTCTCTCTCTCTCTCTGTCTCTCTCTCTCTCTCTGTCTCTCTGTTTGTTCATTGGCTTTGTTCTCACATATCATTTGTGTTTGGAGTCTGTCTTGGTGGCCGTGCGTGCAACCTGTCTTCTAGGGGAAAAGCTGATGGAGGAATTTGCCCAGATTTTTTTGATTGCCTCTGGGGGATGGCCAGGCTGTCTGCCCTCTGATCAAGTGACCTTCCTAGGCCTGAGTCTATCCCGAGTCAAGAAGGGAGGGCCGTGGCACAGGGAGTGACCACCTCAGAGTGTTCTACAGCCAGGGCAGTGAACTAGGCATGACAGGCACATCCCAACATGGCTAGTTCGCCTACTCTGGTGTTTATTTGAGATCCTTTTACATGTTCTTCTAGGCACTGGGGACCAAAAGGAGGTGAGATGTGTGCGTATGAAATGTGTGTTCCTGTGCTTATGTAGGGTAATGTGATCTGAGTACAGTTTGAACATTTCTGGTAGCTTCCTGTGAAATTCCCAATTCTCTTACTACATACATGGAGGGAGCTAGTAGATAAGGAGAAATGGCACTGGTGACACAAAGTCAAGAAGTTTGAATCCATCAGCAGCTCTGCAGGAGAAAGATGAGTAATCTCTTGTGTGATTACAGCATCTGCAAACCTCCTCGAGGTTCACCTCGCTTTGACTTGTAATCTGCTCATTGACCGTGAGTTTTAACATAGAGTCATTAGGTCTCACGAGGAGACCCATGATGAACTCTTAACGTAAAACTGCCACCTTTTACCTTAAAGGTAAACTCTTGTTTACCTTTCTTCCTTAGATCCATTAAACTTCAGGTGTACCTAAATGCCTTTGAGTAGGGTCCTAAAAGGTCAGCATTTGCAATGCATTTGACTCTGACAGCAAGAAAATGTTTACCTTTTGGACATTTTTTCCCAAAAAATTTTTGGCTCAGCAAATATGGAACATCTTTTCTCAGTGCTAGAGACCCAGATGACTAAGACCCTGCTCTAAGTACCTTCTCCACCACCCAAAGTTTAGTGTGGATAAGTGTGGCAGAAGGGGCACCTCCTGTTGAAAGGGTAGTGTTCGCGGAGTTCAAGTGTGAGAACGTCACTGGGAACGCTTTGTGGAGGTGGGGGGGGAGGGAATGGCACTGAAGAGGCAGGCTAGGTTGGATTCCAGAAGGCTGCGTGTACTTTCTCCTGGAGGGTGACTGTCCAGAGCTAGGCACCCTAGGAGGTTTTAATCCAGGAAGCCACAGGATCAGGTCTGCATTCAGAAGGATCTTGGTGGTGGTAGTGTGCATGTCGTGAGAGGTTTGAATGAGGGAAACTGCTTGTCACAGTTGAGATGACAGGAGGGCCTGAACTAAAGCCACAGCAGTGGGGAAGTACTGGGAGAGATGACAAAAGGGAGAAGGTTATAAGCTTCATCTGAAATGCCAAACCCACTGCCATCAAGTCGATTCCAACTCAATAGTGACTGTAAGACGTGTCAAATGGCCGAGAGGGTTTCCATAGTTTGTACAGAAGCTGGTCTTTCATCTTTCTCTTTCAGAGTGGCTGGTGTGTTTGAACCATTAACTGTTTGGTTTATAGTAAATTGTTTCAACCACTGGGCCACTTGGATTCTTTTTTTTTT
>NW_006399877.1:7657605-7661117 GCF_000299155.1 Elephantulus edwardii | reverse complement strand
GGACCATGATCAGAATGAAGAAAACAGCACACAGAAAGATGGTGAGAAGGAAAAAGCAGAACGCGACAAGGGTCAGAGCAGCAGCAAGAGGAAGGTGAGTCTCGCTGCACAGGTGAGGAGACCTTTGGACTGCAGACTTGGTTGTCTCCCGGATGGGTTAGCTAGTAGATATCAAATGGCTGCAGGGACACCCTGTTTGGAATACCTCGTTTTGTTCTTTAAAAAAGAGATTGTGGCGTCACTGGTGTTCATTTTGAGACTTAGAAGTTTTCCTCCCAGTGGATCTTGAGGTACTGCCTTGCTGCCAGCGTCCTCATCGGCTCAAGTCAGGGAGTTGAACTAGGGAATTAAAGCTGACACTGCTCTGTGAGCTGCTGCTGAGTCTTTGTAATTGGTATGTCCTTGGAGACTTGGGGCTTTTTTACTGCTTGGTCAGTGGTGGTCTAAGCAGAAAGTGACTTGGGGAAAACACCAGTTTAGAGACTGAGAGCTTGCTGGATCTGTTTTTCCCTTGAGACCTGGGAGCAGTCACTTGTGTATTTATTCTGTACTATGGCATTCTCTCCAAGTGCAGGCGTGGAGTTAGAGGCTAAGGTGAAACAAGCAGAGGTGAGACCGTGTTCTAAGGAGTGTCTTTCAGTATTAGCAACATTAGCAGTGCGTGGCTTTTATTGAGCCCTTCGTACATGCTAGCCGCTATGCTCAGCATTTTATGTGTTCATGTATTTGCTCCTGTCAGCAGCTCTATGGAGTGTGGATGATTCTTTTCCCCATCTTACAGCCTAAACTCAGGCTGGAGCAGGTTAAGCAGCTAACCCATGGTCATGTGCCAGTACCTGATAGAGTGTCAGCACTAAGTCCTATCAGATGAGATTGAAGCATCAGTCAGATCTGTAATGTGAGAAAGTCATAAGCGAACATAGGGCACCGCAGAAGTGTTCTGACAGGAATTTTGAGTTAGTTGACCACTCCAGAAATGCGTGTGTCAGCAGGATCTTGGGCACTTTGCACGCAGTTGAGGTTCTGTCCATTTTTAATTATGGCAGCAGTAAGGGGTGGAATTTTACACTGTGTTCTCAGACTCTGCACGTGACAAATGCTCACAGTCAACACACTTTGTTCCCCTGTAGGCTGTCGTCCCTGGACCAGCAGAGCATCCCCTGCAATACAACTACACCTTCTGGTATTCCAGGAGGACCCCTGGCCGGCCCACCAGCTCACAAAGCTACGAGCAGAACATCAAGCAGATCGGCACCTTTGCCTCTGTGAGTCTGCAGTGGTTTGATGCAGTCAGTCCTGACCTACCTTCCCTAAGTATTCCTACTGTCTATCTTTGTTTATATATTTTCCTGGTAAACTAGTTAGCATTCTGGTTTCCTTAATCAGCTCACCTGAGTCACTGAGGCAAGATGTGCTCATTCTTAGATGCCTCATTTGATACACATAGCTCACGTATGTATATTGTTGCTGAGTGCTGGCAAGTCAGTTTCAGCTCGTGGTGACCCTCTCTCTGCACAGAGCTGGCATGCTTCATAGGGTTTCACAGACTGGCCTTTCTCCTGTGGAGCCATTGCTGGGTTCAGCTGTGGGCCTCTCACTTAGCCATGGTGCCACTTGGGCTTCTTCAGGTAACATGCATAGGTATCAAAAAATTTATGAATCATAGAACAGTGCAAAAGGGAACAATACAAAAACACAGATGTTTAAAAATAAAGAATTGATCCATTTGAATTGGGGTTTTGGCTAAGGATATTGACTACCATAGCTACCAGAGGAACAGACAAATCTGTCTTGTAAAAAGCACATCAGAATGTAGGGATGGTGAGACATCATCTCCTATGCTTTAGACATGTTATCAGGGGAGTCCGGTCCCTGGAGAAGCATCTGGTGCTTGGAAAGTAGAGAATTTGGCAAAAAAGAGGAAGACCCTGATGAGATGAATTGGCCCAGTGGTGACTGTGAGGACAGTATCTGGTCAAGAGTGTGTCACTCTGTTCCACAGAGAGCTGCTGTGAGTCAGAACTGAGCAATAGTGCCTACAGTAAGAACAAAGTAGAGTAGCTAAAAACTTTACATGAATTCTAAGGTTTATGCGTACTTCTTTTTATGAGTTTGAGTTAGTTTTGTTATTTTGGGTAGATGTTTAATGATGCCTTACTGCGTAAAGGACCCAGAGATTACAAAATTTTATAGTATAGCTTCTGCCTCATGAAGCTTGACAATAAAATTGAAACTAGATTTCAAAAGTTTCTTCTGTGTATCAAAACTTCACATTAGAGTAAAGAAGAATTATCTGTGGATGCTGCCCAGGCTCCATCCTGTCTTCCTCTGTGGAGGCCAGTCCATTGTGCCCTAGGGCTGTCTGCAGATAAAGCCAGTCTTACTCAGAGGTCTTCACGTACCTTCTGTGTTGTGAGCTCAGTCTCTGGGCAGAATCAGGTGCAAGGTTCGCTGTCTTCCTGAAAATCATCAAAGTGCTTATCTTGTTTAAGACTGGGCAAGAGCACCACGATGGACTTACATACTATGGTAAGTAAAGAGCACATGGTGACAGCACTTAAGCATCGACATTTCTTCCCTTCGTTAGATGTAAATACTGTGCAAGGTAAAGAGGACACAGTAAGAGCACTTCAGCATTGTCATTTCTTCCCATCATTTCACTAGCATAGGAGGAAAGCTGAATTTAAGTATAAGATTATAAATCTGAAATACCAGATGTCAGGAGTTGCCTCGTGGAACCAGTGTTGAGAGATTCCGTTTGGATGAGCTAACTCTGATCCTGGTGCTGTGTTAGTCTTTGCCTCTAGCCCACCAGAGTTCTGCCGGAGGCCTGATCATCACCTCCAGCCCATGAGACTCAAGCCAGGTGCTTGATCCTCACCTCCAGCACACCAGAGTCATGCCAGGGCCTTAGTCCTCCCCTCCAGCCTATGAGAGTTATACCAAGCCCTGAGTCCCCCCCTCCAGCACACCAGGACCCTGCCAAGGTCTTAGTCCTAACCTCCAGTGCACTGGAGTGCATGCCAGGCATTCCCATGGCTTTCTTGCCTTGCACTTAAACCTGGGTTCCTACTGGACAAACTATATTTTTCCATTTCTTATCAGCAGATAAGCACATTTAACTGGTAGATCATTTGTTTAATGTGAGATAAACAATGTTAATGTGCTAAATTGGTAAAGTTGTAGGCAAAAGTGAAGATCTTGCTTAAATTGGCCTGCCTGGAATCCCTTTTCACTAGTTAAATTTGTTGTTGTTGTTGTTATGTACCGTCGAGTCGTTTGCGACTCATAGCGACCCTATGTACAACAGCCCTAAACCCTGCTCTATCCTGCACCAACCGCACTGCCGCTGACACACCCATCCCGATTACCCCAGTCACTGAATCAATCCACCTCATAGAGGGTCTTCCCCTCCTGTGCTGTCCCTCTACCCAGCATGATGTCCCTCTCCAAAGACCTGTCTCTCCTTGCAGCATGTCCAAAGTATGTCAGACAAAGCCCCAGAATCTTTG
>NW_006399877.1:7628569-7655820 GCF_000299155.1 Elephantulus edwardii | reverse complement strand
CCTCAGCTTCAGCTTGAACTTGCATATGAGTAGTTGGTGGTCTGTTCCACAATCAGCGCCTGGCCTAGTTTTCACAGCTGATACTGAGCTTCTCCAGGGTTTTTTTCCACAGATGTAATTGATCTGATTCCTATGCATACCATCAGGTGAAATCCATGTGTATAACCTGCGTTTATGTCTCTTAAAAAACATGTTTGCAATGAATAAGTCATTGATTGTGTAAAATTCAATCATTCTAGCTCCAGCTTCATTTCTATCACCATGTCCATGTTTTCCAACTACTGATTCTTCTTCTCTGTTCCCGACTTTTGCGTTGCAGTCAGAGATAGATCGAACATGCAGTCAAGATGCATTGATAATAATGGGCAACTGGCAAGTTAAATTTAGGCTCCTATTAAAAATGGCTTAAATGGTAATGCAGATTTGGGTCAGTAAGTGTTTATTGAATGAATTGTAGTTCTAAAATGAATGAAAACTTCAACCCCAGCCCATGGTGAGGTAGTCAGACACCCCAGGACTTTCTGATACTTGGCTGACATGGAGAGGTGCTGTAGAAAAAGCCTGGCCAGGCTGCTGGAGCTGTCCACATTCAGACACCTGGGAGGTGCCCCCAGGAAAGTTACATTTAAAGAATTTGAACAGGTGGTAAGAAGAGAAAGGAATTATTGGCATAGAACGATAGAATTCAACTTTGGAGACTACGCATGCATTCCTGTCATTCCTGAATCCAACAGAAAAGGTTTTGACACCTGGACAGTGCAGTGCATATAGCAGCCACTATGTGTCAACACCAGATGGTGCAGGTCAGATGGCAGCCACCAGGGGTGCAGATCACATGGCACACACAGTGTTACCAACACTAGACGGTGCAGCGAAGAAACTCCACTGGGAAGTAACTTTTCATTAAAAATGTCTTCTATTACTCCAGGCTTATTAGATACTTCCCTTGAATGTCCCCTCTGTGCAATAACAATACCTGTGTTTACCCAGTGTGTAGCAGAGAAGGCTTTGGTTTTCTCTGGTCTGTTTTTTGAGTAGCTCCCTGATGGTGTGCCAGTGTGCTGGACTCTGATCCTCTTTCTGGTGGGCTGCAGTCCAGAGTGAGCTGGCACTGCCAGTCCACAGGCCCTGAGCCTCCAGCAGTTAAGGTTCACCAGCAACTCCTCAAGAGCAGTAGTCCTGCCAACCCAATGGAGGGTCACCGTGAGTCAGTACTGAGGTGATGGCAGTGAGTTTTTAGTGAGTTAATGTGTCTTGGTGGCACTTGGTTACAGCACACACTGCTGCTAACCGACAAGTCAGTGGTTCACTTTAGCAGCACACAGTCTTGTCCTATTCGCTCCCACCCCGTAGTTACCGTACCTACCCTACCACTTACCACAGACCCAAGCTTTAGGAGTCTTTACCGCACGGTGGTCACGCACTTGGTAGCAGACCAGAAAGTGTGATGGTTCAAACGTGTGGAGCAGTTTAGTTTGCCTGTGTGGTAGCTATGAGTTGGAATCACTAGAGGGCTGTGGATTTGCTTTGGTTATTATGTTAGTAGCCCTCGTACAAAATGACTGTCTACGTCATTAAGAATTCCTTCACAATGTTCAATTCCTCAGAGAAAAATTAGTTACATAGTGAAACCTTTGGTCAGATCTGATCCAGTGGTTGTTCATCCTAATATTTGATGACATGACTAAGATTTAGAAGAGTGGCAATCAGAACACTTAATTGTGTTCATATGAAAACTATGCTTAGACCAAAGGTCTAAGCAAACACAGCAGGGGGACACTGCATGGTTTAAAAGTATGTGTCAGGATTGTATCCTTTCTTCATACCTTTTCAGTTTGTATGCCAAACGAATCATTTGAGACCCAAATTTTATGAAGAAGAATTTGGCATCAGGATTGACGGGAGACTCAGCTACGATTTGTGTTATGCAGATGACACAACCTTACTTGCTGAAAATGAAGAGGACTTGAAACACTTGCTTCAGAGGATCAAAGACTACAGCCTTGAATATGAATTATACTCAGGAAGACAGAAATCCTCACCACTGGGCTGATAGGCAACATCACGATAGATGGAGAAAAGATTGAAGTTACAGTGATTTCATCTTGCTTAGATCCACAGTCAGTGCCTTTGGCACCAGCAGTCAAGAAATCAAAAGACATTGCATCAGGTAAATCTGCTGTCAAGGACATCTCCAAAGGGTTAAGCAGTGGTGATGTCAGTTTAAAGACCAAAGCACACCTGATTCAAGCCATAGTCTTTTCAGTTTCTGTGAGTCTGAAAGTTGAACAGTGACTAAAGGTGACAGAAGAGTTGATGCCTTTGAGTTGTGGGGTTGGAGAATAATTCAGAATTTCCCACAGACTGCCAAAAAGAACAAATATGTCTTGGAGATAGTACAACCAGGGTGCCCCTTGGATGGTGAAACGTTGCATTACATACTTTGGACATATTGTTAGGAGGGATCAGTCTTTGGAAAGGAACATCATGCTTGAGAAGGTGGAGGGTCAATGAAGAAGATGGATTGACCCAGTGACTGCTGCTGTGAGCTCAAGGATGACAGAGATGACGAAGATGGAAAGAAGGAGGAGGAAAGGAAAGAATTCAGGTCTGTTGTTCATAGGGTTGTATGAGTTGGCTTGACAGTATCTAACAACACAAGTAACTGAATGTCTGAGGGGATGGTGGCCTGTCACCTGTCAGCAGTTCATGTAAGCAGTTCCAGCTCCCTAGTGTCTCCTTGGGAGAAAGCGGTGGCAGTCTGATTCTGGGCAGATTTTGGCCTGGAGAACCCTCGGCGGCAGTTCTTGGTCTTGTAGATCTGTCTCTCTGAGCCCAGATCAGTTCCACAGCAGTGGCTGGGCTTGGTTTTGATTATGGCTTTTAAAAAAAATTATCGTGTGTTGACATGGGAAGAGCGTTGATGAAATCACAAGGCTTGTTTATTCTGGTGCTGGACTTGGAGGCCTGGCTCTAGTGTTCTGGCACCGTTTTCTTGGCTGTGCTAGTTATTATGAGTAAAGCAGCGCCTTTATCCATGAATCTGTGTGAACGTGGAGAGGCCAGTTGAGCCTCTCTTTTCCTTTCTGTATTCACATCCTGAGTCTGAACATTTCTTCTCAACTCTGTGCCAAGTATTCACCAAGTTACTTGTATCTTTTATTTGGTTTCAGTTAAGACTTTTGGAAACTAAAACTGCCCAAGAAAAAGGGGGGAGGGGAATTGTTCCAAATTCTCATTGTTTTTCACACTGCACATGTCACTCCTCCAAGGGTTGTAATGGAAGATTTAGGGGGCACGATTGCATTGTTTGCCTGCTAGTGCCTTCAGGCACCCACACCTTCAATGAAACCCCGTTGTTAATGAGGGTACCAGGGCGTTCAGTGTGCTTTCTACCACCCTCCAGTTCCTAAATAGTAGTATGTGTGCATGGGGTGGTGTTGGAGAGGAGAACAGTGTCAGCCACTGCCCAGTGTGGCCGTGTGACCAGTCAGTTCTGGATCACAGACACAGCCTTGTGTGGCACTTGCTGAGATGAGATGCTCTGTTGACGTCCTGTGAGGGGGGGTGGCGTGTAGGAAGTCTCTCACCTCAGTACTGGTGTGCAGCTTTGTCTTGCTGTCTGCTCACTGGGTGTCTCTGTTTCTCTTCCAGCTCTCCTAGGCTTCCCTTTGCTCTGAAAACAGGCCTCTTTCCTGTTCCCTCTTAATCCGTGCTCACTAAATTCTGAAGGAATGGGGACGTGTTCCTTTATCGAGAGAGATCAGTGAGAGGAACAGACATAGGATGATGACTGTAAATAAGCTCACATTTGATAGGAAACTGCCTAGTCCAGTTTTCCAGTAGGCTTGTGAAGGGAGGGTGAGAGTCAGCAGTAGTTTTGGCAAAGACAGTGTCTTGACCTCAAAGTATGAAAGCTCAAGTCTGTTTGACTTTAGATGGCCTTGGCCTTAGTAAGAGGAACCTTGGTGATCCAGTGGTTAAAGTGCTTTGCTGCCAGCTAAAAGGTCAGCAGTTTGAACCCAGCAACCACTCCTTGAGCTAAAGATGTGTCCGTGTGCTTCTGAAAAGACAGCCTGTGTAGCAGGGTCTGCACTAGTAATGGGGTTAGGTTTGGCTCTAGCAAGGCCATCGTGGTGGGTGTGATTAATTCTATCCCTCATGCTCAAAAAGTAAAAAGCAGAATGTAATCAGTCTACCTGTAACCCTCTAATTGCCAGTGAAACAGCCTTTGATCTAAAAGTCCATTCAGGTTGAAGCTGTGAGGCTCTTCGGTCAGTATGCCTTAGAGCCTGATGGGCCTTTGAATGAAAAGGTCGACACTGCTGCCCCTGCACCTTCACTGGGAGGGGGGTGTCACTGACCTCCTTGGCCGAGGCTCTGCAGAGGCCAGGCCTTCTCACCTGAAGAGTTTCTTGTATGTGTTACATTTTTATTTTATCAAACTGCAGGCTATCCTTTCCTCTGACACGCCTGCCTTCCCAAGTGAGGCAGCCTGTGAGCATCACAGCCTGTGTCAGAGGGCGTTGTGTTGTATCCTCATCGTAGGTCAAGTTCTCGGGCTGCACGCAGTAGAAAAGTAAAGGCACATCTTTTCTCCTCTGGGTTCTTGTCTCTGCAGGTGGAGCAGTTCTGGAGGTTCTACAGCCACATGGTACGTCCTGGGGACCTGACAGGCCACAGTGACTTCCATCTCTTCAAAGAAGGAATTAAGCCCATGTGGGAGGTGAGCCGTGAGGGACCTAATCCTGGCCTGGGGAAGGTTTCTGTTGTTATGTATGGTTCACCTTGTCAAGGCAGTCAATATTCTAACAGCTTTGCTCAGACTTGCTTCACCGTGTGCCCTAGGAAGCCGACCTTACAGGGGGAGGCACCACTGCTGGGTTCTGGGCGTGGGGGCTACTGATTTTTAAAGATTATTTTATTGCTGATAATGGTATTAAAATGACATTAAGTAGTGCCGTTTTTAAAATAATTTTTCTTTCTGAAGAACTTTTTGTGTGTATAAAATTAGAATCTATAAGAAAAAAATTGTACATGGTACAAAGCTAAACCCATTCATCAATCAAATCAATGCCAGCTCCCAACGACCCCGCAGGATGGTGTAGGCTCGCCGCCTCGAGCTTCCCAGGCTGCACTCTACGGACGGGAACTGCCGTGACATTTTCCACGGAGTAGCTGGGGGTTGGAACTACCAGTCTTTGATGAGCAGCCAAGCGCTTACTCACTGTGCCACCAGGGCTGCTTTTACTTCATATTCTTTCTCCTGGCAGTGGAGTCAGAACTGGCTTGTAGCAGACACCGCAGTGACGTTTCTGAGATCGTACGTTGCACAGGAGATTGCCCATCTTTCTCCTGTGGAATAACTGCATTCAAGCCGTCAGTCGCCACCTTTGGCTAGTGTGGCTACCTACAGATTACACCACTAGCGTTCCCTTTACTTGGTACTAATTATGGGGGGTTTTGGGGTTTTTTATGAGACATTGCAATGAATTAATTGATCAATTGTAAACAATGTTACAGAACAATATAGATGATTGAATGGGTGCTCATTGTTTCAGAAGCTGATAGGAGCCAAAAGTGAGCTCTAGTGTCCCTGCAGAGCCGTTAGCTAGTTGTGGTCAGCTGGTGTCTGTCTTCTGCCCTCATCCAGGGTATTGCATTAGAAGACTGATGTGATCACTTGCCCTCCCAATGAAACCTTTAGCTCACTGGCTCCGACCCACCCATCATCTGTGTGTCTTTTCTCTCCGCGTTGGTGCTCAGATGTGTTATTTATACACCCATACAACCTCTGCTGCACTGGGAGTGGCAGAGATGGTGGCTTCTCGCCTGCACTTGGTACATGGAGACAGGAGGCAGTAAGAGATGAAGTAGTGAGCAGACTGAAATCCAGTGTGTTTAGTTTTGATTCCTCTGAGAGTTGTGCAGGAGAGAGGGTTAGCTTTCAGGACCTGGTTATCCTTTAGGTTTGTAACCAGGTCCCTGCCTGCCTTTCTTTGCTTGGTTTTTTTTCTTTTTCATTTCTTCTCTCATTACTCCTGCCTACTTTG
Organism: Elephantulus edwardii; assembly: GCF_000299155.1. Taxonomy (NCBI): domain Eukaryota; kingdom Metazoa; phylum Chordata; class Mammalia; order Macroscelidea; family Macroscelididae; genus Elephantulus; species Elephantulus edwardii. Next base: position 7,649,767 of record NW_006399877.1, on the reverse strand, counting down.
CACCATTTTCCTTGAAAAGTTGAATAACTGGAAATAACAAAACTTCTTAGTATTTAAGTGATTTTTGGCACTAAAAATCTTGCCCTAACTACACAAGAAGTCCTTTTGGCACGTTAGTTACACACTCAGCTGCAGACCAAAAAGTCAGCACTTTATACCCCCAGCCACTCTCTGGGAGAAAGGGAGGCAGTCTGTTTTAGTAAAGATTTCCAGCCTTGGAAATCTGAGGGAGCCAGTTTTTCTCTGTCTTGCAAAGTCACCGAAAGCTGGAATCCGCTCTGTGCAGTGGGGTTTAGGAAACTACAGAAGAGAAAGCTTTGTGTTTTCGGCTTAGTACTTTCTCTCTCTCTACAGGATGATGCAAATAAAAATGGTGGCAAGTGGATCATCCGACTACGGAAGGGCTTGGCCTCCCGTTGCTGGGAGAACCTCATCCTGGCCATGTTGGGGGAACAGTTCATGGTTGGGGAGGAGATCTGCGGGGCTGTGGTCTCTGTCCGGTTTCAGGTAAGCCCCCCAGCCAGAAATACTTCTGGTGCTGTCTCTGCTCTGTGCCCGCCTCCATCGTGCTGTGATGACTCTTCTGTCCCATGTAGGAGGACATTATCTCAATATGGAACAAGACTGCCAGTGACCAAGCAACCACAGCCCGAATCCGGGACACACTTCGGCGAGTGCTTAACCTACCTCCCAACACCATTATGGAATACAAAACCCACACCGACAGCATCAAGTACGTGCTGGGGGGACCCGGGCGGGCTGTCCCTGAGCTCAGCAGAAGTAGGTCCATAGTTGGGCCCAGAGGAGCTTGATCGGGCAGGAGACTGACTGGTGGAGAAGCAACAGGTCTCTCACCCTCTAGTGCTTCCAGCCATTTGGAGCAGTTCTGTCAGTGAGACTCCGTCCACCATACCCCGGCGGGCTCGCTGTGTCTGTACAGGCTGTCTCGTCCTACACTCACTCACCCCTGTCTGAAGTGAAAGACCAAGCCCTCTTCTTTCCTTTGCTGTTTTTAAGAGAATTCCCTGCCCTCTCCTCACCCGCTTCTGCATGTCTTCTGAGCTGCCAGCTTCTGTCTGTTTTCTTTGTTGGGGGAACTGACTCTTTAGGAGGAATGATAGCCCCGTTTGTTCATGGGTAGAGCAGGGACTGTAGGGAAGCAGAGCAGTATGTATAGGAGAACAGAGGACAGTGGAGATGGAGGTGTGAGTGACACAGGGAACGCCACTCAGCATCTCCCTAGGACGCCAGGAGGGAGTCACTGGCCCAGCTGGCACGTGCAGTGATGGACAGCAGCAGTGAGGGAGGGGCTCTGGTGGACAGTCGTGAGAGGTGACTGGAGTAGGTCAGGGCGTGTGGGTCCCTCTTCTGACCCTGATCACAGGCTGTACCTGTGGTAGGACTCACCTGCTCTGTGTTAGTTCTCCCTCTATAAAATGGGGGACAGGAAGACTTGCAGGGCTGCGGTTAGGCCAGAGTGGTCTCAGTGTGGATTGGCCTTCCTCAGAGGGAGAAGGGCCAAATACTGTTATGAGTGTCCTCTTGATGATTAGTAATAATGTAATCATTGGGTTCTTATTAAAGACGAGAGCATAATGATTGGGTGCAGCAGGCAGCGTTGGGAATATCCTGTCCTGCACTTTCTCAGATGCTGTGGGTGGGGCTGGCTTAACCAGCTGAGTGCCAGTTGTCACTGGGAACGCTGCCATCACAGTGGGTCATAGTCATGGCTGGGTGTGACTCGTCCTCGCCACTGGCTCTCGGCAGCCAGCCGTGACTGCTCGCCGTAGCAGGCCTGAGTGACACTCTTTTCCTGGCTGGTTTTCCTTACGCTTGCTCTAGCAGAGTGGTTTCTGCCCTGCATCCAGACCCAGTCCAGGCTGGAGAGAGCCTCGCCCAGTTTGTCTGGGGTTCTTCCTGTTGAGATTCCCAAATGGCACTTTCCCGAAAAGCCAGGCTCTTCTTCGCTGTAGGAAAGGGGAGGAGGTATTGTTCATCACCTTTCCCCTCTTCTCTCTTCTCCTTTCTCACACCCTGAGGCAGTTATTCCTGAACTTTGTAGAAACATGTGCCCCAGTCAAGGAGAACTGGAGGGATTCCCCCAGTCAGCTGGCAAGAATGGCCCTCTGCCCTGCTCTAGGAGGGGTCTGCCTGCAGTCATCGGCCCCTAGGGACCAGGAGCCTCCTGGGGACCCAACTGCTCCTTTCCCTTGCATCACCCTCTTTCCTCCCCCAATGTGCCAACCTTTTACACCCCCACTAGAATGCCAGGCAGGCTGGGCCCCCAAAGGCTCCTTTTTCAAAACCTCTGGAAGACGCGGGTGAATGTGCCGTGACCCTGTCCCTTTCTGGATGGCACCGTCACTGAAGCTGGCACCATCGGAGTCTCTTGTCTTGTTGGCGCGCTACCCGGAAGAGCCTTCTGTCCTGGACAAGAGGAGCTGGAAGAGCATTTGATGTTTTAAGAACAGGCTGACACGCAGCAGCTACAACCACTGCTGAAATCTCTTAATAAATGGTGCTAAACTGCCTTGTCTCCTGCTCTTGCTCTTTGTGGTGCAGCCAAGAAGTGGCCTTTCAGTTGCCTGTCAGCATGTGAAGGGATGGCCCAGACTTCTCGGTGCAGGGCCATCCAGGGATCACAGTCTCACTTCCATATGCCCATTGTCCAGCATCACATTCGAGAGTGACTGAGGGCGGACGTAATTCGGTGACCCTCTGCTCTCACAAGACCCCCCTTTTCTTGAACTTGATCTCCCCTCTAGTCAGGCTCCTGACAAGAACAGTGTTGATTGAGGATTCAGCTGCAGCCTTGGCTCAAGTTGGAGAGGGGGATCCTTGCCTTTGCTTTGCTGACTTTCCTGTTGACCTTTCCTTCCCAAAATCTCTTGCTTGGCATAAACCCCTGCTCCCGCCTGGATAGAGCTGTGTGTGTCCAGCTACCTTGCTTTATGCTAGCAGAGTTCCTCACTGGGGCCAAAGCCACAAGCTCTTTGCCAGCCTTTTCCCTTTGCTTTCCCTCCAGAGCCAGGTCCTCTTCCTCTTGGTGCCAGCCCCGCTTGCCCGGTCACAGACACAGCCCCTGTCAGTCACTCTCCCCAGCCCCAGCCTGTGCATCGGGGCCAGGTGGGAAGAGGCCTGCGAACTGTAACCACTGGCTCCTGGGATACCTGACCAGAGCACACTTGGCTTCTCACCTGCTTTGTAGCTTTGATGTATATGTCCTGCACTTGGCGTTGAGGCACCCTCTGCCTCCTCATGTAGAGGTGAACCAAGCCTCATGTTCTTCAATATTTCCTTAGATGCCACCGTGAAAACCAGAGGATTTTAGAGACTTTGGTCTGGTTGCCTGAGAGCGTTGGTGGCCGGGGATCAGTGTTGGGTTTCCCCAAGTGGCCTTTCTGCGGGGGCAGTGCCTTCTCTGCTCATCTCCTGCCTCCCCACCAGGGTCCTGCAGAATATTTTGAGACCATGTCCTTGCTGCTTCGTTTACTGCTTACCCAGAATTGGTCCAAGTACCAAGAACATGGAGGTTCACTGGAAGTGGAAAGGCCCTTTCTCTGTTTTCAGCCGTTGTCAAAAAGCTGCCTTCTGTTGGGCCTCTTCCTCTTGACTTCCATGATTATGACCACAGGGTGACCTTCATTCCCACTGTATTTGTAATTAGTCCTGAGGCTGATAGCGCCTTCCAGGTGGAGGCTGGCTCCGAACCATCACCCTAACCAGTCACACATGACAAGTTGGTGGGATCTGTCCTGTTCCACTCCTTGTGGTTCTTCAAAGGGTGACTTGAGGAGTCCCAGGAAAATGAAGAAAGGAAGACGCACCAGTGCATTGTTCTCCCCGAGTAGTAACGGTTAGGATTTGATTGTGGAGCTGGCGCGAGAGAATGTTCTAGGAGTGGCTTAGGCTTCTCAGTCAAGTGGTCCTGCTAGTGTTCCTGTGTGCGCCCATTCCCGTTCCCATTAGCCCTGGCCTCCCTGCCACTGCTCTGGCCTCTCCTGCTGCACTCCTTGGGAGCTGAGAACATGCTGCTGCGCCGGCTGAGTGACGTGTCCCTCTCCCGCTCTGAGCTTTGCCTGCTGGCCTCTGCCCTTGTTTCTTGTCAGCACATCCCCACCTGAGGGTGAACAAGGGCCCTGGAAAACCATCCCAGGTCCACATGCAGTTCTCAGGGGTTTGGGTCCTGGTGACCAGAAGTGCCTTATCACCATCTCCAGCCTGAGGTGTCTCACTCCCTGACCAGCTATGCAGCCCAGGGTAGACCACCAGGTCCAGAGTGGGGACAGGCAAGTCGCAGCAGTGTCTAGTGAGGACACCTTCTAGGAATGACCCCAATATCCTCTGTGCCGATAAAATGAATCCAAAGCTATGTTTTAACAAGCTCCCAGGTGATTCTTAGATCCCCAGAAGGTTTAGTGTGTACATAGGAATGTTCCGATGAGGATCTTGTTAAAATGTACCTTCTGATTCAAGATATCTGGCCTGGAAAGGCTGATCTCCAGTGCACAGTCAGACTGTAGTTTAAACACTGAACTTCATAAGCAAGGGGACTGTCCTGGCGTGGGTGTAGCCACCAGCAAGGTTGCTGCTCTGGCTTTGTGTTTCAGAAATGTGCCCCATCCTCCTACCCTGTTCAGAACAGAGCCTGGGTGAGAAGGGGGCTGCGCTGTAGGTCACTGAGGGCAGTGGGATGTAAGTCTGAGAACTAGGCTGGGATGAGGGTAAGGAAAACAGCCCATAGTGGAGACCTCGAGCTCTCAGAACTTCCCTACTGGGAAGTGACATGGGACAGGACTGATCTCTGAAGGGCCTTTTCAGTCTGTTCACACAGCTATTTTCATCTCAGGATCATTTTATTCTTTTCAAAACCTCTGCCATAGAATGCTTTTAGTATTCAGCTGCTTCTTAGATTTTAATAGAAGAGTGTAGTAATACTACTTACTAGGCCTGCCCTGCCACATTGCTCTAGGCAGCAGGTTTGCCACTGTAGCTAAGCTGTTGGCTTCTGAGAGTAAGAATGTACAGAAGAGGATAAGGGATTTTCTTTCTACCAAATACATGAAATGGAATTAGACAAGAGTCTTCACGGTCAGGCACAGCCATGAGTACAGCACTGCTGAGGAAACTGGGAGGGGACTGTCCAGCACAGGTGTGGACTGGACAGATGCTCCGAAGCGCTGCAGCAGGTCCTTGGCACAGAGAACTGCTCTGTTTGGGCCAGAGTCAGTACGGGAAAATGAGAGGAAAGTGCAGCAGAGCCGGGTCATTTTTGGACACCAAGCTTGTTTGAAATCTGAGAAAGGGCCTTTGCCCAGGGATCAGAGTTTGCCTTGCCCTTAATTTCATTTGGAGCAGAGTGGGATTGCCCTCTCTTGCAAAGGCTGGGGAACACTCTTGTTATGGAAGCTAAGTTGGTGGATTGTGACATACCTGTGTGACGCTCTCACATTTTGTCCATTGATTGTCACCTATAAGTGATGCTGTGAAGAAAAAAGCACGGACCACACATATTCTCAGTCTAGGAGGTAGATCACTAGCTCCTCAGTGCTGCTGTGCAGAGGCAGGAAATACTGATGGCCTGAGCGTCCACAGCAGGCCAAGTCTCTGTAATGTGTCCTTATTGAGGGCAGAGGAGTCCCGATGGTGCAGGGGTTAACAACTTGACTGATAACTGAGAGGTCAGTGGTATGAACCCACCATGGAGAAGCAGTGGGGCCATCTGCTTCGGTAATCATCGCCTTGGAACCCTGCTGGAGGCAGTTCCGCTCTGTCCCCAGGGTTACCGTGAGTCAGAATGTATCCAGATGCAGCTGGCTTAGTTTGGTATAGAGAGAAGGAAAGAGAAGTTCTCTATAGCAGGCCTGGTAATGACAGCTTTTAGCAGCCTTCTATGGGACCTGCAGTGAGTGAGACAGGGATTGTCACGGGGGTGCTGTGCCATCCCAAGAGTAATTGACAGTGAGAAACATTCATTTTAAAAGTACCAGATTACCTCCATTTTATATTTTATTCCCAGGGGGCTTACTGATAAAAGAAATGGGGCTGAGAAGAGCCAAGGGCAGAGGGGTAGCAGATGAGCTCCCCTGAGACACTTGAGGTGGGTGGGGCCTCCAGGGCTCTCCTTTCTCCTGTTGCTCACCCCTCGGAGCACCCTGAGACACCACCCACCCCTTCAGTATGTTTCTTTCTAATCCTCATTTCCAAGAGCTTGAGATCCTGACTTAATAAGCACGAAGGCTGCAGTGAACCTCGTTCCTGGGAAATGGGACCGGCTAACGCCCACACCACTGCAGCACTGAGAGTAGTTGCTTTGGGTCTTTTCAGAGCCAGGTGGGACGTGATGGAGACTGCGGTCCAAGCCCAGAAGCCTTAGGAGGTGGGGAGCATGAAAGCAGAGAGAGTGGTACTGCCTAATGGCATCTCAGGCATCCTGTAGCTGTTGGGCCCCGCCTGGAACCTCATGGTAGCCTGACAAAGATGCTTTTCACTTCCAATCTGCTGATGCCCAAAGCCAATGGCCTGGTGCCTCTATCTTCATAAATGGGAGGTGTTCTGGAATAACAATTTGTCTTTTTTTTTTCTTTCTTTTTTTAAATTTTTATTATTTTTGTGTGAGTGTACCGTCAAATCAGATCTGACTGGTATAGGAGGAGATTGTCCCTCCTTCCCCGGCAGAGCATCTGGTGGATTCGAACCGTGCGCCTCTGGGATTGTAGTTGCAGCTCCTTGCCACTAGGCCACCAGAGCTCCCCTGGAATGACAATTTGAACCTCACCTTTTGGAGCCTCATGGCTGCGTGGTTCTGAAAGTACAGTTGCAAGTGCTCGGGGCACAGGGAGGGCCTGCCCTGGTTAGTGGAACGAGCCAGAAGTGTCACTGAGCCCCCGGATCGCGCTGGCTGCCCACCTGCTGGGAGGACACTAAACAGACAGACTTAGCTGCGTATTTGCGGGTATCTGGGGGCCCCACTGGACTTGGAGGGTATATGAAACGGGATGTGGGTTATCGTGTCTCCTCTCCATTGAAAGCTTTTGACCTGAATGTGCTATTGTGTTTTTTGTCTCTGGTTTGCCAGGGCCTGGGAGGAGTTTCATGGCCTGGTGAACAGCAGCGGCCGCTGATCGGACGCTCCCCCTCTGTCTCTCACACTCAGGGTAGGGCCTGTATATCTTCTCTGTAACCCCATGATATGCCTCTCAGCCGTAGAACCCCACCCCTGGCAGGTGTCCTTTCCTGCCCGCCCAGCCTGACCTCAACTGAAGTCCGAGCCAGATCCAGAGAAGGCCCTGAGTCCTGGGCCAGCTGACGGGGAGCCCCCGGGAGGCTCAACTAGGTCACCCACCATTTTTTTCTAAGAAACAAGCACATGCCCTCCAAGCCCTCGGCTCCCTCAGTGCCACTCGCTGTGGGGAGGGACGTAAGTAGAGCGTCACTTCACTGTGGCTGGGTCACTCTGGCCATCAGCACATGCTGACCACAGGCCTGCTCATGGGCCCCACTGCTGCTGAGTGTTCACTGGTGATGTTGGTCAGGTCGAGTGAATGTGAGTTAACTTGGCATTACAGCCTGAGTGACCTGGAGGGAGCAGCCAGGGCTGTGCTGCAGCCGGCCTGTCATGAGGGTCCCTGCAGCAGATAGGTCAGCTAGAACATTCCCGTCAGAATCTTGTCTTTCTGTGAAGAGGCTCCCAAGCCAAGCTCTGCCTTCTTTCCACCATTTATTCTAAGAGAGTGAAGGTGGGGCCGCATGCCTGGCCAGCAGCTCCCCCCCACCCCTGTGGAATAATTGAAGCACGCCCCCTGTCAGCTAGGGTACTGCTTTTGGGACCCCTTCCCTGAGAGGGAAGTGAGGCTTTTCTAGAACTTATCTCTCCACCTTCGACAGGCCCACTGAGAAGTGATGTTGCCAGGGGGAACAACGCAAGTGGCCAGGGGTCTGCATGTCCTGTGGAGGAGCCAGGGTGACTGTAGAGCAGCGTCCCTACGTGCACACAGGACACCCTCCACGTCAGACGGGAGGTGGCAGGGGGACACTTCGTATCCTGGCACCTCTGCTGAAGGCTTGCTGGGGCCATTTCAGGGCTCAGGGCAAACAGGAGCTCCCAGTGTCTTGAAAAGGACTTCATGCTTCACCTCTGCCAACACCACTGCCCGAGAGAAGGGTGGTCCAGGAACTGTCGCTTTGGTGCCCTGACCCTCTGCCTTCTCGTCCCATGTCCCAGATAATGTGCTAGTAGAAAACCTTAAGTCCTTCTAGAGCTCTCTATCAGGGAGCTCTGATGGCCTCGGGTAAGAAGCTGCCCTGCACTTCTCAAGGTACACAGTTCAAATCCATCAGCTGCATCAGTCTCCTGAGCCATTTACTGTCACTGAAAACTTGCTAGAGGGTCAGCTGTGACTCAATTGCACACAGCAAGATAGCTGCAAGTGCCTCCATTTACCTGCTGTATTACGCTGTTGCACACAACTGCTGGCCTGCTCGCTAACGGAGGCCTCAGAAGCCCTCGGTGGCACCTGGCAGAGGGCTGCTACTCCCCAGAGCTGGACCAGCAGGCTGAGGCAAACCTTGCAGGTCAGGCAGCGGTCACTTGGTGTTCGGTGGTTCAGTGCCTTCGGCCAGTTCCCACCCGGGATGACCCTCGTATAATAGGACGGAGCCTGGCCATGCCTTGCTGTTTGAGCCCACTGTTGCAGCCGTCAGCCCTTGTCACGGAGCGTCTCCCTCTTTGCTGACCCTCAGCCTGTATACCCTCCTGCCCCTCAAAAGATGAGCCCTGGTGCCGCAGTGCTTAAAGCACTCATTGCCCAGCCTGACGATTGGAACCCTCCAGCTGCCACTCCACAGGGCAGAGATGAGGCAGTGCGTGTCCACAGGGTTCACAGCCCTGGAGCCGCCGGGGGCTGTGCTCCGTCCTGAGATTTGGAATCCGCTCCCCGGCAGGAGGTTCCCTTTTTGGTTAGGACCCAGGAAAGTTTACCGTTTTCTTTAACATGCAGGGAGGGAGAGGAAACCAGACCTGGCCAGGGGCTAGATGGCAAGAGAGTAAGAGCCTAGTGCCCAGAAGGGTGGAAGCTGGCGGGTGCACATCCCTCAGAGCTACACCTTAAGGCCGACCCTTCAAACGCCACCTCAGTTGGCTCCAGCTTTGACCAGAGGACATGGGATCCCTCTGGGATTGATCACCAGCATGTGGAGGGGCGCTCCAGGGTGGCGTAGGCATTCTGAGGGACCTCTTGTCAGGTCTTTCACCTTGGAGTATGTCTGCCTTGGCTCATGGCTCCCAGAGTTCGAATCTGTTGTCCATTGCTCTAGAGGTGGATTTGAGACAGATTAGAAACCTGATTCTGAGCATTCGGGCATCCATTTTCCTCTAGACTTCTGGGAATGTGACCTTGGAAATCAGTTTGCCTATGGGCTCTCTGATCTCTAAGGCCTCGTCATCAGGACGGAAGGAGGCGGGTCCTCGGTGTAGCTTCCACTGAGACTGCCAGCCCCGGTGACCCACCCAAACCCCATCTCCGCTTCCAGGGGGACTGGACCTAGCTTTCAGATGGATGCTTTAAAGAACAGGATCTCATGTTAAATCAAAAGTGGGCCTCTCTTCCCTGTCTCTGAGGCTGAGGTATGTGCCCAGGTGGTTGGAGGTGAAAAGATTTCCTCAGATTTAACTTGGTGATATCAAGCTTTTCAGTTCCCTTTCTGTGGAAATGGCAGGTCAGAGCCAGAGCGCCCCATGCCCGCAGCCTGCAGCAGCCTGTCCTTGTCAATGTGCCGTGTCCCCAGACTGAAGAGTTCAGCAGGGTCTCCTGGCTCTTCTCTCCTTGCATTTTGCCAATAGACCTGAGAATTGTGGCAGCCTGTTAGGTCTTCTGGCCATCAAGTCGTTGTTGTGTGGTACGTGATTGGTTCCTGCTCAGTGACCCCATAGTGGGTTTCACAGTAAAACCTTGCCTGGGCCTGCACTGTCCTTACAGTCACTGGGTGTCAGCCCTGAGATCAGCCACTATGACCATTCATGTCATTAAGAGTATTCCTCTTTTAAAGAAAAAAAGACAAAAAGAGTGTTCCTCTCTGACCCTCTGCTTTACCAAGCATGAGGTCCTCCTCCAGGCACTGGTCCCTCCTAACATGCCCGAAGGATGTGAGCTCTAGGATAATAGAATTGGAGGAAGTACTCAGTCCCTGGATGAGAAAGTGATGTGGAGCCCTTCGACTTTTCATCACAGAAGAGGTAGTTGCTATTCCTGACCCACCCCCAGCACAGGACCAGGATTCTCCCTGAAGATAAGACGGCTTGTTTCTGGTGCTCACTTGGCCTGAAGGTTTCTTTTTTTGCACCACCACCTGGCTGAGGGCTAGATCAAATGCCTGCCTGCCAGGCCGGCCACCCCAAGTTAGAGAAGTCAGAGAATTTTCTGATGCAGCTGCTACACCCCGCCTTCCTGTTCACTCTTCTTAGCCAGTTGTTGCAGGAGTGAAGGGTGGAGCTGAGCAAATCCTTTGTCAGTAGTTTCTTCATGATAATTGGAGGACGTGGGGTCAGGCATCTTCAGAGGGACTAGCAGTTATGGCCTCTACTTCGGCTTTACGTTCAGATCAGTTCCTTCTAATGTGTAGATGGACTGACTGCTCAGAACCTCAGAACACAGGGTGCCTTGGAGAGGTCTGTCCTTCTGAAAGGGCTCTTATACCTTTGACTTAAAAAAGGGACTATAACCTTTGACGTTTGTTCTGCTCTGCCTTTAGCTCCTCTGATAGGAATGATGACGACAAGCGGCCACTGGCCTTCAGCACCTGAGCCTGAGGTCAGGATGACACGTAGCAGAAGACCAGTCAGCCTGTAGATAGTCCATTTCCTCCAGGCCCACTTTTCACCTGCAGCAGCAGGGCTGGTGGTGTGCCAGTCCACAGCCACTCCCCAGGCGGGGGCTGTCCTGCTGGTCAGGTCACCCCATCCAGGCAGGGACTAGGCTAGTCAGTCTCAGGAGGACACTTGCAGATTGGCTGGGCTCATCATGACCTGTCATCAATGGGAGTTTTCCCCTCCAGAGTCATTTACTCAATGTCCGGCCCGTTGTAACACTTTTAAGATAGGTTAATGGAAGCCAAGTTTCTAAAATGCCCCTTTACAATGCAAATGGAATCATAATTCCAGAATCCTGGTTAATGAGATTTTCTGTGTCCTTTTAGGCAAATGTAAATCTTTAGCACTGGGTTTGTTCAATAGACTAGGTGATCTATGACCATGAACTGCTAAGAAGTCACTGGATTGTTTTCCCCTTCTGTCTATTTAGTCAGTTCCAAGTCATGGCAGCTCACGTATGTCAGAGCCGAGCAGTGTCCCACAGGGTGTTGTGCTGAGAATGTACCAGCAGAACTCACACCCAGCAGCACAAGAGTCCCTGTGGGGACAGTTCAGTGACACTGACTCTGCAGCCACTGTCCTGAGTAGCTACTTCCCTGTTAATAACTTCACTGACCTCTGCAGTTCCCCTCAGGCTCTGAAGTACTGCTGTCATTTGATCTGGTGTAGACAGTTCTCAAGAGAGCACAGTGCTCTAGACAGACTCTTGTCACTGGCTAAGTTCTGATCTGCTTTTTTTTGATTGGATTCTTTATTGAAGTTTTGATCAGACCGTTCAGTGGTGGTAGCTGGCACCATCCAAATTCTGGTCTCCTAGCAAAGGAGGCCATTGTTCATGGAGGCTGTTAGTAACTAGCTGTTTAATGTGAGCAGGCAAGCTTACTATTGGATGGTCATGCCTGTCCACACCCAGCAGAAGGCGACTGAAGGCTGCTGGTTAGTCCATCCCCCGGTCCCCAGCACATGCACACTCACACTTGTGTCATTCTCTTAGGATTTACAGCCAGCTTCCCAAAGCAAAGGAATCCAGAATTTCTCCTACACGCTCTTCTTTTGTAAGCAGCTGACTTGAGTTTTCGTTTGTTTGGTAATTAATTCGATTTTTTAGTAGATAGTGCAGTCAGATGGCCCAGAATTTTTTATATGTAGATGTACAAGTGTCTCCCACATTTTCATTCCCTCTGTCACTGTGTCACCATAACCCTGCCCCTGGTTTTCTGTCCATCTTTACAATTTCTCTCGTCCCTGTGAGCACATGTGAACATGCAGGCTGATCCTGCCCCTCACCTTCCACTCGTAGCTCACCTTACCCACCGTGTGTGAGGAGAACACTCTTCTGAACTTTTTTAAGCCACACAACGTCCCACTGTCTGGATGTGTCACAGCGTCACTATTCTCCAGCCCCCTGTTGAGTTGCATGTGGATTGTGTCTGATCTTGCCGTCGAGCCACAGGTTTGGAAGGGACCTGGGGAACAGGTGGCTTTTTTACCACTAGATTAGTATAAGAGAAAACACAGGGGTGTTTCTAGGTACCCCAAGCCCTGGGCCCAGGGGTTCCAGTGTGATGTGTGTTCCCCTGTGTGTGTGGCTGTGTGGAGGTGACCTCTGATTAAATGCCTTGTTTTCTCCCGTTTTCTTTTCTTTCAGGGACAATTCAAGCTTTCGAAATACAAAAATCACATTGTGAAAGTACACGAGCGGCAATAATCCTTTCTGTCTGTGTGTGTGTCCCAAGTGGAAGGGAGGTCTCCGGCCTGTCCTGCTCCTGATCGCTAAGGGACAGTCTTGAGGGGCCCTGTTTGCACTCCCTCCTGGAGGCTGGACTCCACGCAACACCCCCTCCAGCCTCACTGACTTTATAAAGTGGAGAAATGGAAAACAAGACTCTATAATAGACACATTTTGGTTTTAATGCGGTTCTGCAGGGAGGTCCAGCCTTCCATCTTGCTGTGTGCTGCCCAGATGCCAGTTGGGCGTTCTGTGCCCACTGTGCCCCAGCTAGGTGCCAGGTGTGAGGACCCCTGTGTACACCGTCACCGAGAGCAAGCAGTATTACGAATGTCTACACCCAGGAAGAGCTTGTCGGCGAGCCCAGAACAGCTGTAAATGCTCTCTTCTCGCTCTGCCATTAAATTATTTGGACGTTTGGCTGCTCTCTCTGCCCTCGCCCAGCCCCGCTCTCTGAATCCCAGCCTGTTTGATGGCTGTCGTGTCTTGCCCTCACACCCTCGACCCCGCCTGGGGGACCCTCCTTCCCTTGTAGACACCACTGCGTGAGGATTGTCCGTCGGGGACCACACAGCACCACTTGGCCATGTAGAAGGCACGCCTCGGTCAGTCACCATGCAGAGCCCAGCATGACTAAGGTGATGAGGATGTGCAGGACTACAGTCCATGCTCCACCGGGGCAGGACCAGGGCAGGCCTGGCCGTCATCCTCACGGACCTCGCCTCGAGGAGGGAGGCAGCCCTGTTAGCCGAGCTCGCCTCACCAAGTGTTCACTCCACTCACCAGGGTCAGCCTGTGGTCGACTGGCGGGCAGGTGATGGTGCCCATGTTCATGTGACTGTGCCTGTCTGCTAGGGTGCGTATGTTTGTTAGCAGTGTGTGCTGATGAGGGGCGTTCAGGCCAGAACTTCATGGGAGCTACCTCAGGCAGTCCTCAGAAGAGCCTGGTACTCCCAGGGTGGGACAGAGTCAGGCCAGAGGGCGGCTGGATTCCACACGGTGCTGGGCATGTCCTTCTGTAGCCTCCCAGAAGCACCCTCTTAGCTGACTCTTGTGAGCAAAGATAACGGTACCTTAAATGAAGGCCTCTCTTCAGACATATCCTTAGTGGCTCGAGGCCTTGGCTGCCTTGTCTTGGACTTCCCGAGAGAATAATGGACCTGGTTTTCTCGTGAACTGCTGTTACTTCTGCTTTCTGATTCCTGACATCCTGGAGCTGCCCCTGTTGAGTCAAGAGGGCAGTGTCAGAAAGGGGGTGACTCTTGCACAGGTGATGTTAGATCAGGTCGAAGCCGTGATTTAAACCATGACATTTAAATGGTTATGAGGAATGAATTCCGTGATGATGGTGAGGGCCTTGGGCAAACAGAGCAGCACTGACTAGAACAGGCACGAAGAGGCTTCCTGCGGTGGGCTCAGACCTCAGGGGGAGGCCCTGACTTTTGTCTAAACTCAGATTTGCTGTGGAAATTCCAGAGATCAGACCTTTGGATTTGCCCCCCTGCAGGTGTCTCTGACATGTGTGTGTGTGTGTGTGTGTGTGTGTGTGAGAGAGAGAGAGAGAGAGAGAGACCCCTGTGGCACTGGCGGTGGCTTAAGTGGAGACGCAGCAAGAACACACACCTGTGGGCTCTTTCCTGTGAAGGGGGCCGGATGCCCAAAATGAGGGCAGCTGCACACTCTGCCCCTCGGTGGTGGGTTGCCCATCTCTGCATTCCAGAATGTGTGGAATAGTCCAGATGACGCCATTATCACAGATGTGAATTTATTATGAAAATAGTCTCTAATTTATATTATCCCTTGTCATGTGGTTTTGGTTTGGTTTTTTTTATTGTTCCTCTTGGGTTTTTTTTTTTAATTTTATTTATTCATTCACTGTTACACGCTTTCTTCCCTCCCCCTCTTCTCTCTCAGCCTCCTTTGCAATACACCTCTTGTTTCAAATGTAGTCTTAATATGCAAATACAGTTGCTAATTTTAACTGTTCTCAACTGAGATACTAGATATTGGAATCAAAGGCAGCTCAAAGAATTGGATTTTAAAAATCAGTCCCCAGGCCTAAGCTAGAATTTCCCCCCCCCCTTTGAACAAGTAGACCAGAGGAGCCCCACTTGTCCTAACAGCTGCTCCCCAGGAGAAGGATGTGGTCGCCCGTCCACTCAGAGGATGGGGAAACTCCGGGAGGCAGTGGGTTGGGTGTGGGGTTTTGGAACGTACTCGGAGCATGGACAGGTGAGGCGTGCCGGTGATGCGTGCTCGTGCCAGGTGCCAGAGGAGACGGCAGAGACTGCGTTCTTCTTGTGAGGTGCCGTCGAGTTACGCACGACTCATAATGACCCTGCAGACAACAGCTCTGAACCCTCGCCCGTCCTGGGCCGTCCTCATCAGCTCAGCTCAGCCTGTCCGCTACAATCACTGTCAGTCCATCTCGTTCAGCATCTTCCTCTTTTTAACTGACCCACGTTTCCAAGCATGATGTTCTCCAGAGAACAGCCTCTCTTAGCAACATGCCCAGAGTATGTGAGACGGACCTTTGTCGTCCATCCCTCCATCAAGCATTCAGGCAGTACCTTCTCAAAAGGATTAAAACAGTGCTGTTCTGAGACTCAGTAAGTGTTGTTTTAACAGAAAATATGAGTCTTAAGTAGAGGCTAAGCCATGCAATTCACTTTCACAGTATTTCTCTCAGGTCTTGTTGAGTCGCCTACGAATCATCCTGATGCAGTGAAACAACAGGTCTCTGAGCCTCGCCCTCATCAGTACCATTCTCACCATCTCTGATAAGCTCAAGCCTGTTGTTACAGTCACTGTGAGGGTCTTCCTCCTTCTCTGACCCTCCATCTTTCCCAGTGGTGGTGGTGGTGGTGGTGGTATGGGCCGTTGAGTTGCCTGCGACTCCTAGTGACCGTGTGTACAACAGCCCTGAACCCTGCTCTATCCTGTGCCAACCTCGTCTCTGACACACAAGCCCCATTACTCAAGGCACTGAATCAATTCACCTTAACAAGGGTCTTCCTCTCTTGTGCTGTCCCTCCACCCTACCAAGCATGACGTCCCTCTGTAAGGAGTAGTCCCTCCTTGCAACATGTCCAAAGTATGTCAGATGAAGCTTCAGAATCCTTGCCTCCAAGGAGCAGCTTGGTTTCACCCTCTCCAGGACAAACCTGGTTGTTTGGGCAGTCCATGGTATAGTCACTCTTCTCCAGCAACATGATGTCTTTTTCCAAAGACTGTGTCCTTTTCACAACATACCCAAAGTATGTGAGACGCCATTTCACTCAGAATAGACCCTTAAATGTATTCATTCCTACATGTATAATTCACCGACATCCATGACACTCTTCAAGCTTTGCAACTGTTCTCTAGCTCCTTTTCCAAATTCTACGTCTCCTGCTAACAGAAACTGATTGCCCCTGAGCTTTCTACTTTTTTCATATTACTATTGCCAGTTTGATCCCAAATAGATGGGTTTTCAACGAGTACACAGCTCCAGACAGACTTTATTTACTAAATCAGGGAGAGCCCCACCAGGACCAGGCCCCAGGGGTCTCTGAGCCCGTTGCTCAGGTCTGCGCACACTGCAGTGACTCAGTGCCCAGCAAGTCTGCTGTCCTGGCCACTCATCTGGGTCCCCTTGATGGAATAATTCCATTTACTACACACACGCCCTGCACACCCGTACATACTGGGCACAACTCTGTCCCTGGACCTCTAAGACCCTCCCAAGGGCAGGGAATGATGGCCCATGGAGGGTTCCCACCCTTGGAGTCAGTTCTTGGAATCTCCCTGGTGGCTCTAGTGGGCAGCCAGCATTGTCCCTGCCCAGTACTGTCACTAGGGTTAGTGTCACGCACACCTCCCAACCCCAGCCCCACAGACCTTGTGTACTAGACCAGACCAGAATCCTTAGTAAAGTGTGTTACCAGCTTTAATCATAGAGCTTTCTGTGATACCTATCACAAGTTGCTTAAACATAGTATTTTTTAGATTATTGGAATGCTGCTGGCAACAAATTTTTTTTTAAAAATCTACATTTAATTACATTATACAACATTATGAGTAACTCAGCAGAAGCAGAAGCTTTTTAAAAATGGTTTACCTTAATTCCCTCTTCTCAAAAAAGCTATTGATACAGGTTCACAAAATACTGCGTATCACAATATTATAGTGAAATCATGAGAAAATTTAACAAAGTCAGCAACTATAAAAACCTGCAGCACCAAAACAGCAGCAGGTGCTCGTAGCATGTGCCAACAAGACCCAGGTGACTGAAGGTCACTGGAATTGGGTGGTCGTGACAGCACCGTCTAGAGCACATCAAAAGGAACTCCGGTGCTTAGTGGTAGGAGTTGTGCTGCTAACCCAAAGGCAGGCAGTTCAAATCCAGCTGCTCATGGGAGAATGACGTGCAGTCTCCTCCTGAGCAATTTACAATCTCTGAAAAAACTCTGCGTTGGTTCTGACTCAACAGTGCACGACAACAGCAACACCAGAGCTTTCTCAGATGGGGGTTGAAAAATGGCTCGTTTTACTTTCTCCTTTCCAATTTTAACACATTTTCTTTCTCTTCAATTGCATTGGTTAGCAATTCTAGTACACGATTGACGACTCCTGTCAGTTGTGTAACGCTGCTCTGAGTCAGGTCCTTAACCGAGTGGACAGACCTCCAGAGCTCCATGAAATGGGACACTAGTTTTAAGCTGGTGGCCTGCTTTATCCCTTTAAAGAAGAGAAGATGCAAAAGAGTTGATGAGGCAAAGTAAGAATGTGCCATCTTTTTTAACCGGGCCTAATAATGAGTGTTAGGGTTATTTCCAATCTTTTGCTAATTGTAGAAGATACTCAATGAGTAAGTCTGTGCATGCACCTATGACTTTGCTCATGTGCAAATTATAGGATAAATTCCTAGAAGTGAAATTTTTAGCTGCCTCAAAGTGTAGGTGCATTTGATAAATATTGACGGATTGCTCCCCATACAAAGGTTTCTTTTTTTAACTCCATTTGAGTTTTAAGTTTATTCTCAGCAGCAATGCCTCAGAGCACCTGTGTCCTCATAACCCTGTCAAAACAGTATATTATCAAATATCTATGTTTTTACTAATTCTGATTGAAAAAAAAAATAAGCCCATGTTGTTTTCATTTCGCGTGAGCTAGAGCGTCTTCATAAATCTGAAAACAGTTCAGAGCGCCGGCATCACAATAGTTGTTCAGCTACTAGCCCATCAATAGCCTGACTGTCGGAGAAAGACCTGGCACTCTCCCCCGTGAAGATCACAGCCAGAAGGTGGGCTCTGCCCTCTCACGGGAGATCACTGAGTGTGAAATTCACTTGACAGCACTCAGTACTAAGTTCATACTTGCTTTGCTTTTCACACCCTTGGCCACTTTTCTATTGGACTGTTGGTCTTACTGATTTCCGGGAGTTCCTTATATAGTAAGGAGATCCCCTCTGTGACATGAGTTTAGGAGCGCCCATCATTTGGAGAATAGCCTTCAGAAGGCACAGTTTTAAAAGGGCAGGTTTGGAGCTGGGAAAGTGAAGAACTTGAAAGGGGAAGGACTGAGTGGCTCCTGATGCCTCCCAGCATCCATGACAGGTGCTGAAGCTCAAAGGAAGACCGAAAACCAAAGTTTACCCACACCATCTTATGGTTCCAGACTTTGCATTATAAGGATCCGTGTCAGCACCAGACAATCTCTGATAGGTGAGGTGCAAGCATCAGGCGTTCTAATGATTCACAGTCCTAACGTACACTTCATTGTCACTCAAGAAAGCGAGTGTGAACTAAACCAGACTGAGATCCTGTCTGTTCATCAGGACCATTTCCTAGAATTTCACAGCCTCCACAAGGTCAGCCCTAAGCACAAGGTCAGCCCTAAGTTCCTGGTCCAGCCCTGGCCACGCCCCCTGCTCAGCCCTGACCCCGCCTCCTGTTCAGCCCTGGTCCCGCCCCCTGCTCAGCCCTGACCCCGCCTCCTGTTCAGCCCTGGCCCCGCCTCCTGTTGTCCCGCCCACCTGGTCCAGGCCTGTGTTGGCCCCGCCCCGTCCTGGATTTGTGCCAGCCCCACCCTGCTGGGTTTAGGTTTTCTGCCAATTCATATGGGTGGGTAGGCCCTTGAGCCTGGACTCAGAAGCACCAGTTAGGC
Organism: Elephantulus edwardii; assembly: GCF_000299155.1. Classification (NCBI taxonomy): domain Eukaryota; kingdom Metazoa; phylum Chordata; class Mammalia; order Macroscelidea; family Macroscelididae; genus Elephantulus; species Elephantulus edwardii. The sequence goes on along the minus strand of NW_006399877.1, from coordinate 7,631,024 downwards.
AGCATGTCAATTTATCCCCATGAGTCCAATGTCAGGTAGCCAAACGCCTGCCAAGTAAGGTCATGTGGAAAAGAAAGGCGCTGACATCACGGGAAATAATTGCGGTCTGTTAGAGCCGCCTGCACCACGTGAGGTTATTACTGCCATCACATCACTGAGGCTGGTCAAGCGAAAGGGAAGCCCAGTGCGCCCTGCTGGATAGGTGATGGGCGAGATACACATAGCAAGCAAGCCCGCTGCCGTTGAGGTGATGCTCATAGCGACCCTCCATCAGGTGTCTTAGGTTGTAAGTATTTTACAGGAGCAGACTGCCCTGTCCTTCTATGCTCTGCCCAGGATGGACTCTGGTTAGCAGTGCAAAGCGTAACGCACCCGACCTCCTTGACACATCCCAACTCACTGCCGTCCAGTCGAACTCAGTGACCCTACAGTGAATTTCCCACGATGTAAATCACACGGGAGGAGACAGGCATATAAAAAACTCACTCGCTGCCCCTGAGTTGGAACTGACCCACAGCTGGCTTTCCAGCAGGTTTTTGGAGGCGGTGGAATAGCAGGGGGAGGAGAGAGCCCATCTTTCTCCCACTGGAGCAGCTGGTGGATTTGAACCATTGGCCGTTGAGTGGACATCACAACTCCCTAGTGAGAAGACCACCATCAAGCCATCTATAACTGACTCATAAAGACCCTGTGAACCACAGATTTGAGCCTTGCCCTGTCCTGCACTGTCCTGCAATCCCAGCATCAGCTCATTGCCGCAGTCACCGAGTTAGTCCATCTAGTTGGGCGGTTTCCTCTATTCCTCTGATCTTCCACCTTTCTCAACACGGCGTCTTTTTCCAAGGACTCAGGCTCCTTCTGACAACATCCCCAGAGTATGTACGTGAGATGCCGTCTCACTGTCCTCGCCTCCAAGAAGCCTCCTCATTGCACTTCCTCCAAGATAGGTTTGTTCCTTTGGCAGCTCATGAGACATCCAGTACTCTTCTCCAGCTCCACAACTCAAATGCATCGGGGCTTCTCACATCATTTCTCACTGTCCAACTGAGAGGTTCGAAGGAAATGACTGAGAAGACCAGGCTTGGGTCAGACACACCTTAGTCTGTACACTGACATCATTGTTCCTTAGCACCTTGGGGAGGGCTTTGAGAGCAGATTTGATTTCTTGACTACTGCTACTCTGGGTGTTAACTGTGGATCCAATTAAAATCATAGATCTATAGGTTATGTGTTGTTATGTTCCACCGAGTCAGAACTGACTCATAGTTGACCCTCCAGCAGATTTTCAGAGGCCGTAAATGGCGCAGGTGGAAACTGCCTATCTTTCTCTTGCAGAGCAGCTGGTGGATTCGAACCAAGTGTCTTTAGCTTGGTGCCACACTTCATTACCACTAAGCTACCAGAGCTCCCTCATAGGTATTGTTGTTCTTATTATATACCATTGAGTTGTCTACAACACACAGCACACCTATGTATATTAGCTCTGAATCCTGCCCTATCTTGTGCCAGTCTCATCATTTCTGACAGACTTAATCCTATTTCTCCAGTCACTGAGTGACTCATCCTAGGTCTTCCTCTCCTGTGCTGTCCCTCCACCCTTCCAAGCATGATGTCGTTCCCTAAGGACTGGTCCCTCCTGGCCACATGCCCAAAGTATGTAAGACGGAGCCTCAAAATCCTTGCCTCCAGGGAGCAGCCTGGTTTCACCCTCTCTAGGATGAACCTGTTTGTTCTCCTGGCTGTCCACAGTATGTTCAACACTCTTCTCCAGCACCACAACTTAAAGGTGTCAATCCTTCTTCTCTCATCCTTACTCCAGCTTGCGGATGCATAACAAGTAATTGGCCTGGATCAAGCACACCCTAGTCTCCAGACTGACATCATTGCTCTTCAGTACTCTAGCGAGATCAGCAACAGCAGAGACTTTCCCAGAGCAATTAGTCTTTTTATTTCCTGACCACAGGTACCAATAGTGTTGACTATGGAACTATCAGCAAGCTGAAATTATTAACAACCTCAATTTCTTCTCCATCCATCATGAAGCTGCTAATCAACCCAGTGGTGAGAATCTTTGTTTTCTTGATGTTGAACTTCAGTAATCCATATTGAAGATTCCAGTCCTTGACCTTGTGCAGCAAATGCCTCATGTCTTCCTCAGATTCAGCAAGCAGGGTTGTGTCACCTGCAATAATGCAGGTTGGTGGTGACTCTTCCTCCAATCCTGATGCCACATTCCTCCTCACAGAGGCCAGCCTCCTGGATGATCTGTTCTGCATATAGATTGAAAAGGTATTTGATGCATACTTTTGCTGATCCTGAAGCATGGAGTGTGTCCTTGCCCTGTTTTAACTAACTACTGTTTCCGGCATAAACGCAGGTTATATACCTGGATTTCACCTGATGGCATGCATAGGAATCAGATCGATTACATATGTGGAAAGAACCGCTGGAGAAG
>NW_006399877.1:7596130-7626645 GCF_000299155.1 Elephantulus edwardii | reverse complement strand
ATTGGCACAGGACAGAGCGGAGTTTAGGGCTGTTGTACATAGGGTCGCTATGAGTTGCAGGCGACTTGACGGCACATAACAACAAACAACAACTGTTTCCTGGTCCAAGTGTAGGTTTCACATGAGCACAATTAAGTGTTCTGTGATTCCCCTTCTTCTCAAGGTATATAGGTGAATAAAAACAACCAAAACCTCCAAACCCCCTACTGTTGAGAAGACTCTGACGTACAGCGACTGTAGGATGGAGTAGAACTGCCCTGTCAGGTCCCCCCGTGTGATTTTCACAGAAACGGACTTCCTTAGCCTTTGTCCTCTGAGTGACGAGTGGGCCACTGACCTTTCTGTTAGCAGCCAGTCAGTTCATGACTGTGCCCCAGGACTCCTTAGACAGATCCAAACTCAGATCGCAAAGCTCACTGCTGGCAGCAACGCTCCACCGGGGCTCCGAGCCTGTACCTCTTACCCAGAAACTGTTCCTCCTCTTCCTGAAGAAAAGATGGTACCTTTGAGCCACTGGAACCACTCAGCCTTCCGGATAGTGGCCTAAGTCACTATGAATTAGTCAGGGGTCCTGGGAACAGCGCCGTCAGTTAGGGAGGGTCAAGCCCACAGCGGCTCCCTAAGGCAGATCTCAAGTCAGCTGTCTGCAGGTGCCTTTGGCTGCTAAGTTTGCAACGTAAGTGTGATGGTAACTGGAGGTGAGACCCACCTGGCATGAGGGGGACGTGTCAAACCTCAGGTACAAGCAGACCCACTGACCTGCCTGGCCCCTGGTGGGGGCGCTGCACAGAGAGGACACCTGCCCACCAGTGAGGTCCTTCTGGGGCAGGGGCTTCTCTAGATCTCAGTGGTGACTCTGGGTCTGGGGAGGGGTGATGGGAGCAGGACATCTGTGCTGCCCACGGGACAGCTGAGGCCTGGAGAAGGGAATGGTGACAGGGGACAGTGCTCAAATATCCTGATGATTGAGGGCAATGCGGTCACCTGGAGACAGGCTGCGGGTTCCAGAAGCACTTCCTGGTCATCTGAGCTGAGGACAGAGGCGTAGACTGCACCACAGCCCACAGGCCAGGCCGGAAGCCAGCTGCCCAGACAGCAGAGGCCTCAGCGGAGCCTGGGGTTAAGACCCTTCCGGCCCAGGAGCTGAGACTCTCAGAGCTGAGCTGCCCCTGGCCTGGCCAGCAGTAGCTGGCACTAGCGGGCACTGGCAGACAGCCAGTTTGGCCAGGAAGCTGCAAAATGTAGAGGCCTGCGAAGGCTCACAGGGTGTTCCTGAAAGGCTAGCTCAGAGAGCTATGCCAGGCTCAGGCCACCAGGGAGGGGACAGGGCACTGGAGGCCACCAGGAAATAGTCAGGAAATTCCTCAGTACACAGGTCACCGTGGAACGAGACGGGATCCCCCCCTCTGCACCTGTCAAGCTGTTGCCTCCCTCCGGGACCCAGCGGCTCAGCTGATCCTTCCATCCCTCCAGGGACTGCATGAACCACTCCTGTACATGCCCCACCACATCCCCTCCCATGAGCGACCCCTTCCGTCCGCCCTCCGTGTGCCTATGTGTCCTGAGCCACCACTCCAGGCACAGTATCTTTCTTTCCTGTAAATGGAAAGTGTTGGGTTTTGTTTTTCTTCTTCCCTAAGTGCTCAATACAAACGGGAGGAAAAGCAGATCGAGAATCATCTGTCACTTGGTTTACCGTCCTTACTACACAGCCTTCCTCTCTATCAGGCGATCCTGGACTGTAGAGTTTCTAGCTGTTGTCACTTTTTACCTGAAAATATTTATCCACTCACAGAACTCACTGAGTTAGGCCTTGTCACAGCAGCCCCGCAGGATGGAGGCCCACAGGGTTTCAAGGCTGCATCTCCTTAGAGCTGACGACAGCATCTTCTCCCACGGAGGGGCAAGTGGTTCCAACTGCCAAGCTTTCAGTTAGCAGCCATGTCCTACCTCACCAGCGAGCCCCCTATGCCTTTACCAGGAGGTGCACAAATAGCCTGGAGAGGCCACCGCCTGCTTCCTCAGATACCCTCATTTGCTATAACACAGCTTCAGATCCAAACCGGCCCACGGCACTGGTACAAGTAAAGGTCTGTTTTGGACCTAGGAGTCCCTGGGTGGTGCTTAATGTGCAGATGGAAAGGTTGTGGGTTCAGTTCATCCAGAGACGCCTCAGAAGAAAGGCCTGGTGATCTGTGTTTGGAAAGTCAACCACTGAAAACCCATGAAAAAGCCCTTCAGTATAGTTGCAAACCAAAAGGCTGAGGTTCTGCCCACTGGCAGCTCTGCAGAAGATGGGCTGTCCACTTCCCTGAAGATGGGGCAGTGGAAACCAGGGGTAGCTGTGAGTTCAGGTGGATCGAGCTTGCGAGATGCAGTAATTCTGCACCAGTTATCTGCCGTAGTCTTGACCATGACTCATGGTCAACAGCTCTGAACCCTGCCCTGTCCTGAGCCAGTCTTACTGTCTCCGACACACCCACTCTCATTACCCCGTCCATCCCATCCTGTGTCAGTCTATCTATCCCATCTGAGGTCCTCCTCTCCTCACTGACCCTTCACCCTTCGAGGCATGATGTCCTCCTCCAAAAACTGGCCCTTCCTGACAACACATCAAAGTAAATGAGACGAGCTTCAAAGTCCTAGCCTCCAAGGAGCAAGCTGGTTTCTCTCTCTCCAGGACAGACGTATTTGTTCTTTTGGTGGTTCACAGTTTGTTCAATACTCTTTTCCAGCTCCACAACTCAAAGGTATTGATTGGTATTTATCCCCAAATCCTTGTTGTTACAGAGGGCATCATTTGCAGAACACTAAAGGCCTTTCCTCTCCCCAAGGCCCCATCACTGGCCCCTGTAACCCTTTCAGTACTCTCGAGGCAGGCGATGCCTCATTCTTTCTTTTCTTTTTAATTTGAATTTATTATTAATTTCAGTAAAAATTTACAGAGACTTTGGATTTCCATTCATTCATTGTTGTACTTTTCTCCCCTCCCAACCCTATCTCCTAGTACATTCCCCTCTTGGAAAAGTAAAAGACAAATTCTTTCATTGTTTTCCAATCCCTCCCCCAGGTCCACTCCACTATGCAGCCTTCGCTCTTGACTCCTGTCATGACAAAAATACCTAATCACATAGCCCTTTTAAACAGTTTTCTCCCTCATCTGTTTCAGTGCAGTATACATTATTGAACCCATCTTTCTCAGTCTCCCCCTAACCCCAAGGTCAGTCTTGTTTTATAATGGTGGCACCATGCAGTATTTGTCCTTTTGTGACTGAGATACTTCACTCAGCATAATGTCCTCCAGAGTCATCCATTTTTAATAATAGTGCATGAGTGAGTTCCTTTGTTTTTTAATGCAGCATAGTATTCCATTGTGTGAATATACCACAGCTTCTCTATCCATTCGTTTGTTGATGGGCACTTAGGTTGTTTCCAACTCCTCGCTATTGTGAACAAAGCCACAATAAACATTGGTGTGCATCTGCCTCATTCTTGCTTTACCGTGACCACCTTGGTGTCCAAAAAGTTTTATACCCGACCTGGGGCCAGTGCAGGAATAGAACGCAGCCAGCGGGCATAGAACCTGGGCTGCTGACCCCAAAGCCACTGCGCAGAGACACTCCCTGCCCAGCTTCCTGGGGATGAAATCCTGTAAGTAGAACTGCCTTGAATCAGCTGCAGAAAGATAAAGAGCAACGAGCATCTGAACAAAACTTCTGTGCGTCGGGAAGTTAAACACTGGAGGGACCAGGCAGGCAGTGGGGTCAGGCCTGTTTTGCTGCCTGTGTGACCCTCGCCTGGGAAGGCAGCAGCCAGCATCACTTGACCGCCGCCTGCGTGGGCAGAGCTGTCACGTGAGGGTCTCCCGGTTACTGGACTAGACTCTGGGGGCAGAATGTCCTGGCTGGACAGTGCCATCTGGTGGTGACCTGTTGGCTACACCGCAGCCCAGCGTGGACCCCGAACCAGACTGAGACGCAACCACAAGGGAATTTGTTCTAAGGAAAATCAGAGATGTAGACCAGCACGCACAGATGTAAAGCTGCCACTTCAGATGTTACTTTGAACTGGACAACCAGATGCAGTCCACAAACCCAGCAACAGGAGGAGAAGGGTTGAAGGAAACATGGCCCGTCCATATAGCAGCAAAATGTTAACGTTTAAAAATCACAGGGAATTGTATAACATTAGGCATAAAACTGCACTATGTGACATGACACGAAAAAGAAATGTATGAAGAAGTTTCATTCAAGTTTTAAATAATTAAAAATAGGAAATAGGTTGAAAGGAAAAAGATTTTTTGAAGTAGGATTTTGAGGTAATGAAATTAGCAGCAAATTGTTATTTTTGTTGTATATTTTTTTAGATTATAAATAGGTGGGTTTTGAAAATTCATTTGCATACAATCATTCACATACTTCATGTTACAATATTTTTCTTGGAGACAGATTACTTTTATAATTCAAAAATAATTTCTTTTTAAAAATTTTATTTTATTAATTTTTTTTAAATGGGAGAAGGAGCCAAAGCAGTGGCTAGTCTTTATTAGAAAGAAGGAAACATTCCAGCACATTTAGACCACGTCAGTGGGAGCATGAGCACAATTAGGGGCCCACTCAGTGAGCTAACTGGTGGGGCACCAGCTTGTAATGGGTCCCACAGTTAGGGCATCGCTGCGCATCGCCTTTGCGTAGCCAAAACCAGATCACAACATTGCTGTCTTCTTCACAGATGCAGCCTACTGTTCGCTTATTGTTGATGGAGGGAACTAAATTAGGCTCTTCCTTAGTGCCTGCAGCTGCCTTTGGAGCAAGCATACTGTATGGATCCTGGCCTTTCCGGGCAGCCGTCATGACCTCCCGCTCCAACCCTGTCGCCTGATCATCATCGGTAGGCACACCACCTCCAGACGCCATCGAGCGCACGACGGCGACGCCATTGGGACTGCGGGCCCTCAAGGCCTGAGCGGCCGATGCTCCAGCTCGACGAAATAACCTTGAAGCCATAACGCCCGCAACCACAAGCAGCAGCCGGGACTGAAGGACGCTCAGGAAAGGCAGCTATTTTATTAATTTTAATGAACATTTACAGAGATTTTTTTTATTTCCATTCATTCATTCATTGTTGCATTAAAAATAATTTCTTAAAATTCGTTTTCCTTTTAAAATGCTTACAGCAGACATTAATAATGGAGCTCTGAGATAGGGTCCTGCTCCTTGGACCCCTTGTTTTTCTGTGTCCCCTCCTAGGGCCTGGGGGTCCAGCTCCCCTGCTGGTGAACACATGACTGCAATGACCTTGGCCCTGAGCTGGATGAATTCCACTCTTGGTATACCACTGGCTACTTCCCAATGTCTTACTGTTTCCAAAGTTGTAGTTTGGTGAAAAGTATTGAATATACCATGTCGGTGTATATTTTTCAGTCAGAACCCAGACATAGCTGATCCTCCAATAAGTTTTCAGAGGCAATAAATTGCATGGGAGGAGATTGTCCATCTTTTTCTGCCAAAACGGCTGGCGGATTTGAACTTTTGGGTTGGCAGCACAACGCCTTAGCACTAGGCCACAAAATCCTCCTGAATATACCACTGACTTCCAAAAGAACAGCTCTGTCATGGAAGAACTGCAGTCAGAGTGCTCCTTCGAAGCAGGGATGTTCACTGAAGCGAAGAGATGGAAACAAGCCAAGTGCCCATCAACAAACGAATGGATAGAGCTGTTGTATAGTCACACAGTGGAATACTACGCAGCACTGAAACACAAGGCACTCATGAAATATTATGCAAAACGGGTGACCCTGGAGGACATTATGCTGAGTGAAAAAAGGATAAATACTGCATAATGCCACTGTTAAAAAACAGGACTGAAATGGGGATTGGGTGGGAACTAAGATGGGATAGATGAGTTCTGGTGGCCTAGTGGCAAGAAGCTGCCCTACAATCCCAGAGGGTGAGAGGTTTGAATCCTCCAGATGCTCTGCTGGAGAAGGAGGAACAATCTCCTCCTGTACCAGTCAGATCCAATTTGACGGTACACGCACACGCACACGCACACGCACACACAAAATTAGTAATAATTAAAAAGAAAACAGAGGATAAATACACAGCACTGGAACAGACTAGGGAGAGAACTGTATAAAAGGAATATATTATTAGATAGTATTGGTATGACAGAGTCCAGAATAAGAGGTGCATAGCAAAGTGGACTGGAGGGGGGGAAGCAATTGTACCAACAATTAAAAAAAAATTTTTTTCAAGGAGAAAAGCGAACTGGGTGGGGTTGGGCAGGAAGGAAAATGTGCAACAATGAATGAATGGAAAGGAAAAAAGAAACAAGGATAGGGAGGTTTTTGTTTCATCTATTTGGGGCATGTTATTAAGAGAAAGATTCTCAACCAGGTGAATTGAGGCAGGGTCTGCGACAATGGACTCAAACACGGCTGGCCTGGCAGGACAGTGCAGGGTCAGGCAGGGTGTAAGGGGCCCGCTGAGTTAGGCGCTACCACTCCTACCATTTAAAATGTTAAATTCAAGGAGCTCAGTGGACACCCGCTGGTGTTCGGCAGAGGACGCTCCAAACCAGGTGCGCTCGACCCGCTGTCCTCACACGGACAGCAGCCAGGCCCAGCCCCAGACCTGGCGCTCGGTCAGTGCACACTGAGCGTGTGAGACTATTCTAACCTGGGCCTGGTTCCCTTTTCACTGCTGCTGTGAACTAACCCACAGCTGACCCTCCAGCGGGTTCTCAGAGACAGTAAATCAAGGAAGGAGTCTGCCCATCTCTCCCCCGGAGGACAGCTGGTAAATTCGAACCGTGTACCTTTGTGTTGGCAGTGCAATTCCTTACCCCAAAGAAACCAGGCGAGGCTGCTCCTGGGAACGGAGGGACATCGTGCTTGAAAAGATGGAGGGTCGGGGAAGGAAAGGAAGGAGATGGGATGGACGACACAGTGACTGCAGCAGTGGGTCTAGTGTGTCAGAGATGATGAGGACAGGACAGGGTTCAGGGCGGCTGGTCATAAGGTCACTCTGGACGGCAGGTAACAACAACAAGCCAACAGAGCTGCGTGTGTGTGTGTGTGTGTGTGTGTGTGTGTGTGTGTGTGATGACTGACGTGGAAGTTTTCACTCCTTTTCACTACCTGTTCTTAATAGCACCAGCCTTTTGGACCCAAGTCCGTGTAGCTTAATCTCTTCAGGTTATGGGCGTGACCTTGAGGTGCTGACCTTTGAAAGTGGGAACTTCACCCCAAAAAAACCATAACCGCCACCCAAGCAGATATATGCACACCCATGTTTATTGCAGCTTTGTTCACAATAGCAAGGAATTGGAAACAACCAAGTGCCCATCAACAAACAAATGGATAGAGAAGCTGTGGTATATTCACACTGTTGTAAAACGGTACTGACATCGGGGTTGAGGGGGAGATTGAGAAAGTGGGGATAAATAATGTATACTGCATTGAAGCAGAGGAGGGAGAAAATTGTTTAAAACGGATATGTGACTAGGTATTTTTGTCCTGACAGGAGTCCAGAGTGAAGGCTGCATAGTGGAATGGACTTGGGGGGCGGGGGGAGGGATTGTATAATAATGAAATAATTTTCTTTTTACTTTTCAAAAGAGAAGAGTGAACTGGGGGAAAGGGATGAGCAGGGAGAAAAATACATCAATGAATGAGTGAATGGAAATCCAAAGTCTCTGTCAACTTTGCTTAAAATTAATAAGAAAAAAAAAGAAAGTGGGAACTTCATCAGATTAAAATGGAAAAGTTGCTAAAGTTGCTTCTTTTTTATTTTTTGTGCATGTACCGTCAAATAATATCTGACTGATACAAGAGGAAATTGTCCCTCCTTCTCCGGCAGAGCATCTGTAAAGTTGCTTCTTAAAGCTCCTGGAAAATTCTATTTTTAAACGAAAGGCAGTCCATCTCTGTTCCCTGGGACGCGGTAGTTCCCCAGGACGCCACGAGATGGCGATGCAGTGTCAGAATCCCTGCCTGGCGGGAGGCTTCAAGTCACCTTCTCTCCAGCCCACCTTCAATTTGTCTTCACCCAAGTCAGGAAAAGGTAACGAAAAGCCTGTAAAACACAGCTCCAGCCCACCTTCAATTTGTCTTCACCCAAGTCAGGAAAAGGTAACGAAAAGCCTGTAAAACACAGCTAGCTTTGGCAGTCCTGGACACCTTATTTTTAAAAATATTTTAAATATTTTTAAAATAGAGTTCCAACGTCCCCACTCTCATGCCAGGAAAGGCGGAGGGGTGAGAGGAAGACTCTTAAGATGTATCCACACAGTCACTGAGAGATTTTGAGGCAGGTTCAGAAGAAGGCAACGTTCAGGTCCACTGTTCAAAGGGTCGCTATGAGGCGTAGTCAACCCAACAGCACCTAAAACCAACAATAATAAAGTCGGGAGCTCTGGTGGCCCCGTGCTTGGGCACTTGAGCTGTCAACCCAAAGGCTGAAATAACACCAGTTGCTTCTGGGGACAAAGGTGAGCAATCCCCTTCCACACAAGGTACAGCCTTTGATGCAGCTACGAGTTCGTTCTGACTTGGCAACTGTGCGTGTCGTTGCTGCTACGAGCTGTCGAGTAGAATGTGATTCAGAGTGACCTTAGGAACAGCTGACGTGAACCCTGTCCTGTCCTGTGCCGTCCTCATCATCTCTGACACACTTGTACCCACTGCTGCGGACATCTGTCTAGTTGAGGGTCTTCCTCTCCTTCGCCATCCCTCCACCTTTCCAAGGATGTCCCTCTCCAAGGAATAGGCTCTTCTAGCAACATGCCCAAAGTGGGTGAGATAAATTATTGTCATTCTTGCCTCCAAGAAGCATTCTGACTTCACCTTCTCCAAGACATTTTTTTTTTCTTTTGGCTGTATATGGGATCTTCATTGCTCCTCCAAGACCACAGCTTGGAGACATCAACTCTTCTTCTGTCATCCTTATACACCAACCAGCTTTCATATGCCTAGCAAGTGATTTGAAAGACCATGGCCTGAATCATGTGCACCTTAGTCTTCAAACTGACACCATTGCTCTTTGGTAATTTGGAAAGGTCCCTGATAGCAGACTTGCCCTATGCAATAAGTCTCCTGATCTCTGACTGTTGGTACCAAGGCATCCACTGATTGTCGATCTGAGTTACATGAAGTCATTGACAACTTCACTCTTTTCTCCATCTACCATTATGTTGCTTATCCATTCAGTGGCGAGGACTTTGGTCTTCTTGGCACTGAGACACAGTCCATATCGAAGGCTGTAGGTAGTCTCTGATCTTTAGCAAGTGTTTGAAGTCCTCCTCACCTTCAGCAAGCAAGGTTGGGTCATCTGCATACTGCAGGGTGCTGGTGAGTCTTCCACCGATCCTGACTCCACGTTACTCTTCACAGAGTAGTGAACGAGGGACTAACAGGACAGACGCTCTGGTCGCAGATTCCAGAGGCAGTTCCTCTGGCAGCTGGAATGCAGCAGGTGGTCTGTGGGAGAAAGACAGACAGTCTCCTCCTGTGAGATGCACAGCCTTGGAGTCGGCTAGAAGTCAGCTCTGACTTGGCGGTAATGGGTGCTTGAGTGGGCAACTAATATAACATCGTCTGTTACTGGGTGGGGGGAATACTTGGCTAAGGGTGCAAACAAAAAGGAAAGGAAAACCAGCTAACTGCAGGGCAGATTCTCAAAAACATGTAAATTACAAGGACAGAGGATCCTAACCTCTGTTTCACAAAATATTTGAGTGGATCACAGCTGTCCATACAAAGTCACCCATGTGAAGAAGTCTGGCAGCTCCTCAGGAAACTGAAGCATCGAATTATACCCCCACCCGCTAAAATTCAGCTCCTGAGCAAGTCCCCAAAGATTTGAAAGTGGGAACTAAAACAAAAACTAGCTCACCAGTTCTTTTTTTTTATTTTTAAAAATTATCATTAATTTTAATGAAAGTTTCCAGAGACTTTGGATTTCCATTCATTCACTGTTTCACTTTTCTCCCTGCTCACCCCTCCTCTTCAGTTCACTCTTCTCTTTGAAAAGTAAAAGAAAGATTCTTTCATTGTTATACAATCCCTCCGCACAAGTCCACTCCACTATGCAGCCTTTGTTCTGGACTACTGTCATGACAATAATACCTAATCATATATCCTTTTTAAACAGTTCTCTCCCTCATCTGTTTCAATGCAGTATACATGGTTTATCCCATCTTTCTCTGTCTCCCCCGACCCCAATGTCAGTCCCATTTTACAATAGTGGCACTGTGTAATATTTGTCCTTTTGTAACTGAGATACTTCACTCAGTATAATGTCCTCCAGGGTCACTCATTTTGTATAATATTGCATGAGTTCCTTGTTTTTCAATGCAGCGTAGTATTCCATTGTGTGACTATACCATAGTTTCTCTATCCATTCGTTTGTTGATGGACACAGGTTGTTTCCAACTCTTTGCTATGTGAACAAAGCCACAATAAACATGGGTGTGCATATATCTGCTTGGATGTCAGTTATGGTCTCTTTGGGGTATATTCCCAGCAGTGGAATTGCTGGGTCAAATGGTATCTCTATTTGCAACTTTTTGAGAAAGCGCCACACCACCTTCCACAGTGGTTGCACCATTTTACACTCCCACCAACAGTGAATAAGGGTTCCAGTTTCTTCACAACCTTGCCAGCATTTGTTGTTTGAGCTCACCAGTTCTAACTGCAGTGTTATTCACAACAGCCCGAAACTGGAAACAGACTGCATGCCTATCTGCAGAGGACAGGAGAAAGCAGCTGTGTATCCTAACAATTAAATATTTGGCCAACAAGAGGAGGGAGGTTCTGGTACATGCTGCAACAGAGATGGGCTTCAAAAACATCACACTAAAAAAAAAAAAAAAAAAAAAAACAAAAACAACATCACACTATGTGAAATAAGCCAGATACATGAAGATGAATACGATATGTTTCAATTTATAGCAACAAGGGAGCTCTGGTTGTCTTGTAGTAAGGAGTTACACCACCAGCCCGAAGGTACAAGATCAAATTCACCAGCAGTTCCACAGGAGAAAGATGGACAGTTTCTGCTGGTGTGATTTACTGCCTCTGAAAACCTGCTGGAAGGTCAGCTATGAGTCAGTTTTGATTTGATGGTACCAAACAATTTATAAAAACTATCTCAAAGAGGAACCTTCTCCATACCTATTTAATATGTATGCTGAGCAAATTATTTGAGAAACTGGACTCTGTGAAGAAATGTGGCATCAGGATCGGAGGAAGACTCATCAATACCCTGCACATTATGCAGATGACACAACCTTGCTTCCTGAAAGTGAGGGCGGCTTGAAGCCCTTGCTGAAGAAGGTTAAACACTGCAGCCTTTAATATAGATTGCACCTCAGCACTGAAGACAAAAATCCTCACCACTGATAGGTCACGATAGATGGAGAAAAAGATTGAAACTGTCAACAAGTTCATCTTACTGGATCCACAATCAATATACTTGGTATCATCAGTCAGGAGATGTATTCCACTGAGAAGTCTGTAGTCAAGGACCTCTCCAAATCACTGAGGAGCAATGAGGTCACTCTGAGGACAAAGGTGTGCCTGATTCAGGCCATGGTCTTTTCCAGCACTTGCTCTGCATCCGACAGCTAGACAATGATTAAGGATGATAGAAGAGTGGATGTCTTTGAGCTGGTGAGGAAGAAGAGTGCTGAAGACCCCACCGACTGCAAAAGAACAAATATGTCTTAGAGAAGGAGCAGCCAGAGTGCTCCTTGGAGGCAAAGATGACAAAGCTTCGTCTCACATGCTTACATGCTTTTGCATTGTCAATGAAGCACAAATAAACATTCTTCTAGCATACCCAGCTCTCATGCCTTGTGTTTTGTGACTGTGACCGCACTTACCACAACAGAACAGCACTCTTCCCCTTTCCTCCCTATGTCTCCTATTTTCACTTATCCTTATTTTTTTTTCATTTCCCCCCATTCATCCTTCTTTACTAGCCTTTCCAGCCTTCTGTACTTGAGCTGTGTGCAATGCTGTCCTTTAGATGTTGTTGTTGTTCTTGTTGATTGCTATCGAGTTGAGCAGGACTTGTAACGATCCTGTGGACAAAAGTCCTGAAGTCCCTCTATAACTATCGTCATTTATCAATGTTCATAGAGTTTCCAGAGCATGTTGTTTAGGACGTGGATGCCACTTCTGCTGGGCTTTAGATAGTCCATGGTGTATTCACTATCTCTCACCACTACAATGCAAAGGCATGAATTCCTCCCTCTTCCTTTTTAATCGCCCAGCTTTCTCCGCATTTTGTACATTTCATTACAGTACTTTGCCTTCCCAAGCTGCCCTTTAAAATCTTCAGTTGAACTCTTACTTCATTATTTCTTACATGCACTTACGTTTTCTACACACTAGAGCACCTTTCAGAATGTCTTCGGACATCAATTTAGGTCTTTCTCTTTTGACTCTGTAGTGAGGAGGGTCGTGTATGGAATGTTTGTTTGGTGTTTTTTGGCTTTATTTTCATCCACAAGTAGAGGGTCAGTGGATTGGGGTTCTCTGGTTTATAGCCCACCAGCATTTGGGCGTGCCTGAATTTAAAAATGTGGTAGAGCCCTCTGGCCTGCGGCCCTCAGGACAAATGTGAATTAATTTTGGGATGAACATTCTTTTAAGCGGTACAGCAGTGGTCTGTCAATTTGCTGTACTGAGGTAACTTGGAGTTGCTGAATTGCTGAAACAACTGTGCCATGTTGTTGTTGTTATTGTTGTTGTTACATGCTGTTGTGTCACAGGCAACTCATAGTGACCCTATGAACGAAAGTCCTGGACACCTCCTGTGTAACTTTCCATCCTTTCTCTAGGTTCATAGGGTTTCTGGAGGCAAGCTACTGTGGAAGTGGGTGCCACTCCTGCTTCCAAGTTTATTTTAATTGGGGAACTTCACCAAACACTGTCCACCATGGGTAACCGTTATCATATTTGACACAACAGTGTCACAGTGTTCAGCTTCACAGAAACCTCGAGTTACCTCTGTACAGCAAGTGGACACACCAGGGTTACACGACCTAGAAGAATGTTTCACCAAAAACAATTAAAGGCAGGCCCGAGGGTCACGGAGTAGAGTCACCCTGTACCATAGGTGTGTCAAATGCCATAATGTCCAATGTCCATGGACAGTGTTTGGTGGAGCTCTCAGATTGATTCAGGTTGGGAAGCAGGAGTGGCATCCACTTCCTAAACCACATGCCTCTGGAAGTTGTATCAAGTGGAGAAAGGAGGATAGTCAGAGAAAGGCGTCAGGCCTTTTGTCATCGGGTCACTATAAGTTGTCCTCAGCAATCAACAACAGCAATGACCTTTTGCTTTCTTCGTGAATGATGCCCTGGATTCATCACACAGCTTGTCTGCTTGTTTAATGTCTGTTGAGATGGTCCCTCAAGTCAAGTGGGATATACTCAGGGAAGAACATCACGTTTAGAGGAAGCCCCCCACAAAGAGGTGGACTGTCTGCCACAACGGGCACCCGCAGAATGGCAAGCGTGCGGATGGTTCAGGACAGGGCAGTGTGTCTTCTGTCGTACACAGGGTCACTATGAGCCGGAGCCTCTCAAGGAGAGACAGCAGCAGCAATATTCAGGCCACATTCTGGAAACAGCTGGCTGCAGGAGTGGACACTCAGCCTCGTGTGAAGGGTGTGTGGTCTACCCCTCCATTCAGGTCCTCCTCCTTCCGGCACGGTTGATTCTGTTTGTCCTCCACGCCAGGCGATTCCAAGAATGCAAGTTGTTGTCCCTAAGTTAGGACAGTACTGCCCTGCTGCCAACAGGAAGTGCCCACAGGCAGGAGACAGGTGGGGGAGCTCCACCTATTCCAGGGCTGCCCCTGGAGCCACCTGCTATTCACACAGTGTCCAGGAGAAGGCAGTGTGTCCGAGCCCACAATAAGGCACAAGCTTCTCACCACACCACACTCCCTCAGAGGACACCCATTCAGACACAGAAAAAAGCCAGTGGCCTGCAGGGGCCAGCCTGCCTGACCCAAAATGTGGCCCCAGAAAGCAAACAAAAGAGACCCAGCGAGGTGGCCTGTTTCACTTCTGGGGACAGGGTCTATGTCGTCTCCGCTTTCTCCTAAATTCCCAGGGAGACCACGTCAACTGAGCGAGTGCTCACTTTCAGGACTGTCTGCACACAAGATGGACCTGGGGCAGGGACAGCAGAAGGACAGAGTCCACTGGCCCTGGCAGGAGCGCAGCCGTGATGCCCCCTGCTCAGGACCACTCTGGAAGCACTTTCTCCAAAGACATATCTGTTGACTCTCTTGGACGTCCATGGATTATTCAGTGTCTGCTCCAACACCACAGCTCAAAGGCATCAATTCTTCTTCTGTGATCTTATTCAATGTTCATCTCTCAGATGCCTAGCAAGTGATAGGAAAGACCATGACTTGAATCAGGCCCACCTTAGTTTTCAAACTGACATCATTGCTCCTCAGTAATTTGGAGAAGTCCCTGACAGTGGACTTTCCCCAGTGTCATGAGTCTTGATTTCTTGATTGTTAGTACCAAGGGTATTGATTGTGGGTCCAGGTAAGATGATGTCCTTGACAATTTCCATCTTTTCTATCGTGATGTTGCTTATTGGTCCATGTGGTGAGGACCTGTGTCTTCTTGAAGTAGAGATGCGATCCACATTGAGCTGCAGTCCTTGACCTTCTGCAGCAAGTGTTTCAAGTCGTCCTCACTTTCAGCAAGCAGGGTTGTGTCATCCGCATAACGCACAGGTTGTGGATGAGCCTTCTTCCAATTCTGATGCTACATCCTTCTTAAAGAGTCTAGCTTCTCCAATGATCTGCTCGGCACACAGACTGAATACGTTTGGAAAGGTTACAACCCTGAGGCACACCTTTCCTGATCTTAAACCGTGTAGTGTTCCCTTGCTCTGTTCAGACAACAGCTTCTTGGTCTAGGTTAGGTTTCGTTTGAACAGGAGTTGACAAGCCTTACAAAAATCCACCAGCTGCTTTGCAGGAGCCTGATGGGTAATCCCCCCTGTGCAATTTACTGCCTCTGAAAGAGCGCGGAAGGGTCAGCTGTGGGTCAGTTCTGACTTGATGGTATATAACAATCTTCACAAAGCAGATGCCACGTCTTTCTCCCATGGAGTTAGTGGGTCCAAATTGCTGCCCTTCCAGTTAGCAGCTAGACCTTGACCACCAGGGCTCCTTGTCTGCTTTATACTGTGTTCAGGGATTTTTAAGCTGTGCAGTATTCCGTTGTTCTGTTCGCATGACAGCCTGCTGGTCTAGGTAAAGGTTTTGTTTTAACACAATTAAGATACACTTATACTGTCATACTGTCTGCAGTCAGGGACCTCTCCAAATTATTGAGGAGCAATGATGTCAGTTTGAGGACTAAGGTGCATCCAATTCAGGCCATGGTCTTTCCTATTACTTACTATGCATCTGAGAGTTGGACAATGAATAAGGATGACAGAAGAAGAACTGATGCCTTTGATCTGTGGTGTTGGAAAAGAGTCCTGAATATCCCATGGATGGCCAAAAGAACAAATAGATCAGTCTTGGAGAAGGCACAGTCAGAGTGCTCCTCGGAAGCAAAGATGATAAGGCTTCATCTCACATACTTTGGGCATGTTGCTTGGAAAGGCTGTTTCTTAGAAAAGGATATCATGCTTGGGAAGGCAGAAGGTCGGCGAAAGACAGGAAGACCCTCAACCAGGCGAATTGACAGTGTCTGCTGCAGTGAGCTCAAGTGTGTCAGAGAATGGTGAGGACGGCACAGGACAGGACAGGGTTCAGATCTGTAGTTCATAGGGGCACCATAGGTCATACTTAACTCTACAGCACCTAACAATAACAAATACTATCATACCTTTCTTAAACTCAACATTGTCTTTTGAATTGATGTCTATACCTGTAATTCGTTCACTTATGTTATTCCCAGTTCCCCACTCCTGTCTCAGTTTTCTTGGGCTGCTGAGACCCCCAAACCACGGAGCAGATGGCTTTAAACACAGACACATCTGTTCTGGCACATCTGTGGGCCCAGGCACAACTCTGTAACAGGCAAGAAAGTGGTTTTCAAAAGGGGAGAGGAGACGTGCCCTTTTGGCATAAGGGACACAAGTGTTTTTTTTAAAAATTTATTTTATTACTGGGTGGCTCCTCGGAGGCAAGGATTCTGAGGCTCCGTCTAACATACTTTGGACATGTTGTGAGGAGAGACCGGTCCTTAGAGAGGGACATCATGTTTGGTAGGGTGGAGGGATGGCGCAGGAGAGGAAGGCCCTCTATGAGGTGGATTGATTCAGTGACTGGGATAATCGGGATGGGAGTGTCAGAGACAGTGCGATTGGCACAGGACAGAGCAGAGTTTAGGGCTGTTGTACATAGGGTCGCTATGAGTCGCAAGCGACTCGACAGCACATCATAACAACAACAACAACAACAACAACAACATGTGTACCGTCAAGTTAGATCTGACTGGTTGTTGTTGTTAAGTGTCATCGAGTCGCAGGCGACCCTAGGAAATTGCTCCTCTTTCTCCAGCAGAGCATCTGGTGAATTCAAACCGTATACCTCTGGGATTGCAGTGCAGCTTCTTTCCACTAGGCCACCAGAGCTCCCTTAGTGTGACAAGTTTTGAGGCAAGCCTCCTTAACAAGTTGGATGGGTTGTTTACCTCCAGCCTGCAAGCTTTCTCCTCTATTAGCATGTGACCTCTTCACTCCCTTCTGTTAGCATGTAAGGACCTTTCTCACTCCCTTCTGTTAGCATATGGGGACCTCCTCACCTGTGTCAAGGATTACCTTCTCAGGGAGTGTTGTTGTTGTTGTTGTTGTGTCCAGTCAGTCAGAGCTGGCCCATGGCTGGTGCTCAGGTGAGTTTTCAGAGGCAGTAAATCATTCGGGGAGGCACTGGTCCTCGCTGGGTGAGTGGAACCACCGCCCTTGAGACTGCTGTGTGCCTTCTCACCACCAGGACACCAGAGCATCCTCTTCCAGGGAATAAAAGGGAAGGTGTTAGCTATTTTAGATTTTAACTGGGTTACTACTAGGTTTGCTCTGAATGACAAGCTTTGTTTTTCCTGCCTCCGTTTTCTTTTCGTCATATTGTGTTGAATGAATGTATTTTTCCGAGAGGGTTGAGGTCAGGAAAGCCAGCATTTAGCTGATGCGGACATTTCTAGACCCAAGATCACACCCTGCAGGAGCAGCTGAAGTACCTTCACGTGCTCCCTCTGCACAGCCTTTAACTCTGCTCTGAGATTCAGGTGCCCTGCCGGGTGTGTGACCGTCTGTGGGGGCCGTCTTGAAAGACCACCTCCCTGATGTCCAAGAGCCTCACCTGGAGATGCCTACCTTTCAAGCTACACACCTGCGGTTCCTTAGGACCACCAAGTCTGCTGTCAAAACCTCTCCAAATTACTGAGGAGTGACAATGTCAATCTGAAGATTATGGTGCGCCTGATTCAGGCCATGGTCTTTTCAGCTACTTACTGTGCATCTGAGAGCTGGCCAGTGAATAAGGTTGACAGAAGAATTGAGGCCTTTGAGCTGTGGTATTGGAGAAGAGCACTGAATATCTCATGGACTTCCAAAAATCAAACATATTTCTTGGAAAGGTGCAGCCGGAGTGCTCCTTTGAGGCAAGGGTGATGAAGCTTCACCGCACACACGTGTGGAGAACGACTTGCAGGATCGCCCCCTCCCGTGGTGAGTGGGGACCGGGTGGACAGAGGATGCGGCTGTTTAAGAAGAAGGATTTGCTGCTACTCGAATGAAACGCTGGGCTTGACTCAGCCAAGGAGGGGAGAGAAGCGAATCGCCTCACCTCTGCAGCAAACACTCACCCAGGCCCAACTCCCACTCGGGCCCACCTGAGTATGGACATGGGCAAGGAGAAGTGGGGAGGGACAGAGGTTCTGGAAGGAAAGGGCTCCAAGGGGGCAGGGGTGGGAGGGGCTGCTGCGTGGGTTTTGTCTCTGAAAGGTGAGTTGCGTGAGGAAGTGGACTGTGAGCAGACAAGTGAAGAGGTGAACCCGGCTGAGGAGGTGAGCCCGGCCGAGGAGGTCGGCCCGGGTGAGGAGGTGGGCCCAGCTGAGGCGGTGGGTAGGTTAGGATCATTTTTTAATCAACAAGTCAGGGCCCCTGAACGTGTAGACAGGGTCTGTCTCTCATGCCCTCACTACTATAGGATTCATTCTCACCCACTTGGTTTTTTGCTGATCTTGTCCAGTGAAGAGTAAGAAAGACATTTTTTAGTCACCTTCTTATCTAAAGCCCTCTTGTCCTCCAGCCTCACAGGTGGGGAATGCCCTGGGGAAGCTAGATCTGAGTTAATTAGTCTCTTGGAGATTCTCTGGCAAGCGCCCAGACCCCCAGGCACTGGCCTGCGCCCTCAGACCGCAGACATGGATGTCCTCAGCCAGCGGGCTGGACACCTGTCCTCTTCTGAGCCTTAAAGACTAAGGGTCAGAAGCTGTGGGTGGAACCTGTAGTCTGGAGTTGAGAGTTAGATGCTGTGGGACTTGCTCCCGGATTCTCTGGCAGGAATTTCTTCCATGGTGGAGCCTGTGCCGGCTGCCAAGTCCTGTTGCACACAAGGCACCCTGGAAGTAGGGTGCGGTGCAGGGGGGCCCCTGAAGGTGTTGGCTGATGGTTGCTGGTGAGTAGCTCCAACTCATGGTGACCCACATGTGTCAGAAAAGAACTTTGGTTCAATGTGCCCTGGTGTTCTCCGTGGCCAAGCGTTTGCAGATACCATGGCTAGACTTTCCTTCCCAGGTGCTGCTGGTTGGATGTGAAGCTGCAGCTCTCTGGTTAATAGCCAAGAGCTTCAGCTGTACTCCCCAGGGGTTCCTCACTGAGCTGTCACTGCTGCTGGCTGTCCTTGGAGCAGACTGTGGCTGTGGTTACCTCGTCTGTAACAAGGATCGCTGCCCTTCCCGCACCGTACTTGTGGTAACCATCGCTCTGAAGGTGGCTTTCATGTTTCGGGCTTTCTGCTTCACGTGCTGCATTGGGAGGATCTGCTCTCACGGACCGCTTCAACGTGTGGAGGAAGGATGTTGGTTTACAGAGCAGGGTACACCTGATCCGAGCCGTGACATTTCCTTTTTGTTTTTTCTTTAAATAATAATGCAATTTATTTATGTCACATCTACAAATATTTTCATAACTCTTTCATGACTTTTTAAAGATGTTAGTGAAGATTTGGAGAGCAGAATACACTTTGGAAGTTAAACTTTAAAAGCAGACATCCTTTTAAAAAAACAAAACAGGGGAGCTCTGGTGGCCTAGTGGCAAGGAGCTGCAACTACAATCCCAGAGGCACATGGTTCAAATCCACCAGATGCTCTGCTGGGGAAGGAGGGACAATCTCCTCCTGTACCAGTCAGATCTGATTTGACGGTACACTCACACAAAAATAATAAAATAAAAATTAAAAAAGAATAATCCATAAAAAAAACAACAAAAAAAACCAAAATAGTCAAGCAATCTGATCCCATATTTAATTTACAAATGGAATTAAGTTAGTTTACAGTAGCTTTTTTTTTTTTATTTCCCGGTATTTTTCTTATTACTAATTTTATTGAACGTTTACGGAGACTTTGGATTTCCATCCATTCACTGTTGCACTTTTCTCCCTGCCCACCCCTCCTCCCCAGTTCACTCTTCTCTTTGAAAAGTAAAGGAAAAATTCTTTAATTGTTATACAATCCTTCCCCTCAACTCCACTTCAGTATGCAGCTTTCATTCTCTGGCGCGATGACCTTTTCAAATGCTTCCTAAACCCCTGAAAGTTGGATAATGGATGAGGGTAATAGGAGAATCGATGCCTTCGAGTTGTGATGTTGGAGAAGAGAACTGAATACGCCACGGACTGTCCAAAGAACAAGCTTGTCTTGAGGGATGTATACTGGGGTGCTCCTTCCTTAGGGGTAGGTGAGGACAGGGAGGCTTGTTCTCACACACGCTGGGCATGTTGTCAGGAGTAGTCAGCCACAGAGAGGCGTTGTCCTGAGGAGCTGTGCCAGTCGCATCTCCTACTCTGAGTGACCATGTGTTGGTCATTCAGAGGACAAGGTGGGTCGCCACTGGGCCAATGGCAACATCGTGATAGTTGGGAAAAGGATTGAAATCATCAATGATTTCCTCTTTCTTGGGTCCAAAATCAATACCCTTGGTACCAGCAGTCAGAAGACATATTACATTCGAAAAGTCTGCTGTCAGGGACCTCTCCAAAATACTGAATAGCAACGATGTCTGAGGACT
This sequence comes from Elephantulus edwardii, assembly GCF_000299155.1. Lineage (NCBI taxonomy): Eukaryota > Metazoa > Chordata > Mammalia > Macroscelidea > Macroscelididae > Elephantulus > Elephantulus edwardii. The sequence goes on along the minus strand of NW_006399877.1, from coordinate 7,606,362 downwards.
AAGGTCTACCTGATCCAGGCCATGGTCTTTTCAGTACTTGCTAGGCATCTGAAAGCTGGACAATGAATAAGGATGATAGAAGAGGAATTGATGCCTTTGAGTCGTGGTGTTGGAGAAGAGTGCTGAACATCCCATGGACGGCCAAACCCCAGCTATATCTTGGGAAAATTGCTCCCAGAGAGCTCCTCGGAGGCTCGGTTGGTAAAGCATCCTCTCTCCTGCTTTGGGCCTGTTACACCTTGTGGGGGTGGCATAGCATGGAACGGGGTTCAGAGCTTTGGTTCACAGGGTGGATATGAGTCGTTCTTGCCTCGACGACACCTAACATGCTTGGAGAGGGACATCATGCTAGGGGAAGGTCAGTGAAAGAGAGGAAGAGCCTCGAGGAGATGGGGTGGCACAGTGACCGCAGCAATGGGCTCCAGTGCGTCAGAGATTGTGAGGACGGCACAGGGTCGGACAGGGTCCAGGTCTGTTGTTCATGGTGTCACTAGGAGTCATACTCGACTGGACAATACTAACAACAACAACAACAACAACTTAGAGAGTAGGAGATCCAACTGTCAGGAAAGGCAATAAGGTTGATTCTAAAGACCCAGCCCCACTGCCATCAAGTCCGTCCTGATTCATGGCTTCCCGGTGGGGCTGAGCTGAGCCGCCCACAGGGCTCCCCAGGCTGCTTGGCGTCTTCAGGGACGCAGCCTGACCCACCTTTCTCCCTTGGAGCAGCTGGTGGGTTCAAACCTCCTTGTCAACAGTCAAGGGCTTTAACCGCTGTACCACCAGTGCGCCTTTCAGGTTTTAGGGTAGGTTCTCTCACTGCCATGCACTCAGGTCTGGTTGACCGTGGCCCTCTGTTGGGTTCCCATGGCTGTATGGACTTTAGGAGATTAAGGAGACTGGAAATGCAGTCCATAAACCCCAGTCACTATTTTCAGAATCGGAAGACGTCATGTGCTTTCTCCATCGTGTTGACAGTAAAAAGATTTACAAAAATGTCAAACAGTGCCTCTCTTGGCACACACGTATTTATGTTACAAAGTCACAGATTTAGTCTTGTGATTTGTTAAAAATAGAGGAGTTGTTGTGATATAATTCTCATAGCATCAAATTCATCTTTTTAAAATAGACCCTTCAGTGGTTTGGGGTGTATGTTCTCTAAGTACCTGTGTGATAAAGGATCTGCTTTTAGAATATTTTCAGTTATGGGAGAGACTGACGAAGGAAGCTTTTAGAAGGAGAACCTAAGGGGAGCTCTGGTGGCCTAGTGGTAAGGAGCTGCAACTACAATCCCAGAGGCGCATGGTTCAAATCCACCAGATGCTCTGCTGGAGAAGGGGTATCTCCTGTACCAGTCAGATCTGATTTGACAGTACACTCACACAAAAATAATAAAGTAAAAATTTTTTTAAAAAAAAGGAGAACCTGGCAATTAAGTGATTCTCCGTGTCCTTGGATGTCCACAACTTTCCACCTTCTTCCTCTGCCACCCCCTCTCCCAACAAGCCAAGGGCCTGTGTTCCGAGAGAAGTTGACAGCCCAGAAGTTGTCAGGAGAGAAGACCTGAAGGGCTAGGACCTCCCCCCCCCCCAAGTAACTTTCTGCTTACTGAGACTTCCTTTTCTAAACTTTTCTGTTCTCAGACTGCTCTGCTCTTCAAAGATATGACTAGCAGAAAGTCACTTCCCAGAGGGCCTGGAGACCCAGCAGCCCAGCAGGGTTAAGACTCACCGCTGTTGTGCAGATGTCATAGAACTGACTAGAATAGGCTCTGGCCTGCAGGGGCTTTCACGGGGAGAGCTGTGAGGCTGTCTTCCTAAAATAGCTACCATGATAATTACCTGTCTCACATGGTCTCCTTACCTTAAGGCGCTGACACTCCTCCATGGAGAGGTGGAGCCTCTGGTCCTCTCCTTGAACCGAGTTGGCTTTTATATATTATGTATATATAGGTGGTGACCGCCTACAGCAGTGAGAGAGGAAGCCCCAGAGCAGCTGGACTGACACAGTGATTATCACAAGGGCCAAGCGTGACACATCAGGAGGACGGTGCAGAATAGGGCAAGGTTCAGATCGGCCGCACTCGGGGCACTAGGAGTCACAGTCGACTCCATGGCACCACCAGGACTAGGCTGTTAAAGGTGATAGAACTTGGGCCTGATTCTATGCCCTTAGGACTTAACCTCCATGCTGGGAGGAAGCCCAGGTCATACGGGGGCCCCAGTAGAGGTGTCCCAGTGGCATCGGCCAGCATCAACTGCCAGACTGAAGAGGGAATGAGGCTTGGAGTGGCCCCTCAGTGGCTCCCAAGGGAACAGAGGGGACTTTTCCTCAGGAAACTCAGCCATATTGCAGACGTGTGAGCAAAATAAATGTTGTTTGGCTCCATTGCGCTTGGGCGTGTTACACAGCCGTAGAAGACTGAACTAACCCAGCTGTGAGCATGGCCTCTTGCTTTCCCCTCCTTTAAAGCCACCTCCTTCAGCTGCCACACAGGAACGTCAGTGAACGGCCGCATGAGACGACCCCAGACCAGTTACCATCAGCTGCTCTGCAGCTGAATGTCCACTTCCCATTCATCTTCACGGGAAAGTAGAAATTTCTTTTCTGATGCTAATAAGTCATTTCCAACCTGTGGAGACTATTGGTTGAAAATCTTCGCAGGAGGAGCCTGTCTTACCTTTCTCCTGTGGTGAAGAGCCTGACGGATTTGAACCACTGACCTTTTGATACACAGCCCAACACTTATTATGCCACCAGGGCTCATCTGTTTACATATTAAAGTGTGGAAAGTTGGCAAACACAAGAATCAGCTAAGAGACTGACAATGCCCGGGGACTCTTAGCACTTAAAACTGTTAGCAATCTGGCTCCTTTCCTTTTCACCTTGTTTCTATGTGCCGAAATTTCGTTTCTAAAATTGAGTGACACATCTGCACAGTGATGTGAGATTGGTGGTGCACACACCAAACAGGACTTGGGTTGTTTTAGGTTTTTTACTCATTGTTACACATTTTCTTCCCTCTCCATCCCTCCCCACCTCTCAGTGCAAGAGTCTCAACACACTTCTTATTCCATACATTTGTTGTTGTCATACATTTAATGCCTAATCATAAGTTCCTTTCAGACAGTTCTTCACCTCATGTGTTCCAATGCAGTGTTCATTAACTAGTCACCCTTTTCCTATTCTCCCAGCAACCTCCTATGTCTGTCCTATTTTATAACAATGGTGGTATGCAGTATTTGCTCTTTTGTGACTGAGATATTTCACTCAGCATACTGTCCTCCAGGCTCCCCCACATTGTGTAATGTTTTACGAGTTCATTGTTCAATGCTGTGTAATATTCCATTGTGTAAATGTACCATAGGTTTTCCTATCCACTTGTTTGTTGGTACTAGGGTTGCTTCCATCTCTTTGCTATTGTGAATAATGCAGCAATAAACATGGGTGTGCATACATCTGTTTGAGCTGTGGCTCTGGTTTCTTTAGGGTATATTCCCAGTAGTGGAATTGCTGGGTCAAATAGTATTTTATTTCCAAATTTTTGAGGAAACTCAGACCACCTTCTATAGTGGTTGCACCATTTTCCATTCCCGCTGGCAGTGAATAAGAGTTCCAATCTTTCCACAACCTTGCCAGCATTTGTTGTTTACTAGCCTGTTGAACTTTGCTATTGTTGCTGGGGTGAGATGTTATCTCACAGTGGTTTTGAGGTTTGGGCTTTTTAAGAATTTGAAACTTTATGAAGCTTATTAATTTTTAATCATTCATACATATTTTCTTCACCTATCTTAATAAGTATTATCTATTAGTTCATTTTCTACTCCGGCCCCTCCATTCTTCTCCCTGGTACCTATCCTAAAATGCTTCTCCTGTGTGTAAACTTGTCCTTCACTTTTGAGATCAGTGGCTTAGTCAATACTTGTCCTTTTGTAACTGGTTTATTTCACTCAACATAATTTCCTCTAAATTCTCCCGTGTTATTTCATGAGTTCTTGTTTTTCAGTGTTTCATCGTACTCCGTTGTGTGAGTGTTCCATAGTTTCTCTATCCATTCCTTTGTTGAAGAACCCAAAGGATCTCTCTTTGATAGTCTGAACAATGCTGCAATAAACACGGATGTGCATATATGTGTTCACGTGGCAGCTCTTTCGGCTGCATATCTTTAGAATATATACCTAGTAGTAGAATAGCTAGATCAAATGGTACTTCTGTGCCTCCTGAAACTCTATGAACTTTGGTAAATGTCAATAGTTATAGAGCTGCTTCAGGCCTTTTGTTCATAGGGTCACTGAATCGTGCTCGACTTGAAGGCAATCAACATCAATAAGAAGAGAATAGGGAGCTCTGGTGGCCTAGTGGCAAGAAGCTGCAACTACAATCCCAGAGGTGCACGGTTTGAATCCACCAGATGCTCTGCCATGGAAGGAGGGGCAATCTCCTCCTGTACCAGTCAGATCTGATTTGACGGTACACGCACACAAAAATAATTAAAAAAAAAAAAAGAAGAAGAGAATAAAATAGACGAATGGGACCTTCTAAGAATCAAATTCTAATGCACATCAAAAATCTTCTCCAGCAGGAAACCCATAGCCTGGGAAAAAATATTTGGCAATGACATATCAGATAAGGGACTTCTATCTAAAATTTTAGAATACTCCATCACCTCAACTAGAAAAAGGTAAACAACCCAATCTGGAAATGGGCACAGGATATGAATAGACCACCAAAGAAGACATTCAGATGGCAAATACATGAAGAAATGTTCAAAATCCCTAGCTCTCAGGGAGATGCAAATTAAGACAACTATGAGATATCATCTCACCCAGGAAATAGTAGCAGCAGGCCGGCAAACAACAAATGCTGGCGAGGTAGTGGAGAGATTCCAACTCTTATTCCTGGATGGTGGAAATGAAAAATGGTGCAACCACTATGGAAGGTGGCCTGTGCTTTCTCAAAAGGTTAGAAATAGATCTGCAACTTTCTAAAAAAGCTGGAAAGTTGACTCATTCCACTCGTGGGAATATATCCTAAAGAAACCAGAGCCACAACTCAAACAGGTGTGTGCTCGTCTGTGTTTATTCACAATAGCACAGAGATGGAAGCAACCCAAGTGTCCATCTACAAAGAAATGGGTAGGAAAAACTAGTACATTTACACAATGGAATATTATACAGAACTGAAAAACAATGAATTCGTGAAACATTACACAACATGGAGGAGTCTGGAGGAATTATGCTGAGTGAAATATCTAAGTCACGAAGGGACAAATACTGCATAACACCACTGGTATAAAATAGGACAGACGGGGAATTGGGGAGAGAATGGGAAAAGAGTGGCTAGATAACGAACGCTGCAATAGATCAGATGAGAAGAACTATCTGAAAAGAGTGTATGACTGGGCTTTATCTGTATGACAACAACCTGGAGCAAAGGCTGCATTGCAGGGAGGGATGGGGAAACAGGCGAGGGGAAGAAAAGGTGCAACAATGAAAAAAATGAAAACATTAAATGAAAAAAAGTGATATTTCTATCTACAACTCTTTGTCTTAAAATAACACACATTTATTCTCTTACTATTCTATATGTATATGTTAGAAAATAAACTCAGTTTCACAGGCCTGTTTTATTTCTTTTAATGAATGTTTACAGAGACTTTGGATTTCCATTCATTCAGAGTTGTACACTTTCCCACCTCTCCTCCCAGTTTGTTTTTATCTTTGAAAAGTAAACAAAAAACAGCCCTAAACTCTGCTCTGTCCTGTGCCAATCGCACTGTCTCTGACACTCCCATCCTGATTACCCCAGTCACTGAATTAATCCATCTCATAGAGGGTCTTCCCCTCTTGAGCCATCCCTCCACCCTCCCAAGCATGATGTCCTTCTCCAAGGACGTCTCACCTCACAACATGTCCAAAAGATCAGTGGCTTAGTCAGTATTTGTCCTTTTGTAACTGAGATATTTCACTCAATATAAAGTTCTCCACGGTCACACATTTTGTATAATATTTCATACGCAAATCCAAGAGCCAACATTGTTCTCAATGGAGAGAGATGAAAGGCATTCCCTTTGAGAATAGGAACGAGGCAAGGATGCCCACTATCACCTCCCCTATTCAATATTGTATTGGAAGTCTTAGTGATAGCAATAAGATGAGAAGGAAATAAGAGGTATCCAAATTGGCAAAGAGGTGTATGTAGATGATATGCTAGCTTACTTAGAAAACCCTAAAGACTCAGCAAGAAAACTACTGGACCAATAGTTGACCAATTCAGCAAAGTGGCAGAATACAAGATCAACATGCAAAAATCAATTGGATTTCTCTACAGGACAAAGAGAACACAGAGCTGGAGCCAAGAAAAATAATACCCTTCACAATTGCTGATCACAAGATTAAATACTTGGGAGCAAATCTAACCAGAAGCACAAAGGATCTATTCAAAGAAATCACCAAACATTACTACAAGAAACAAGAGACCTGGAGAAATGGAATAATGTACCTCGCTCATGTATAGGAAGAATCAATATTGTGAAAATGACAATACTATCAAAGGCAACTTACATATTCAACAGAATCCCAATACAAATACCAATTACATTCTTCAACGAGATAGAAAAGGCAATCTCCAATTTCATTCGGAATGGAAAGAGGCCTCAGATAAGCAAAGCACGCCTTAAAAAGAGACACAAGGGAAGAGCCATCTCACTCCTTGATTTCAAATCCTACTACATCCTTTCTATGAAGATGGCGCCGAAAGCCAAGAAGGAAGCCCCTGCCCCTCCCAAAACTGAAGCCAAAGCAAAGGCATTAAAGGCCAAGAGGCAGTCCTGAAGGGCATCCACAGCCAAAAAATAAAAAAAAGATCCACACGTCACCCACCTTCCCGCGGCCTAAGACACTGAGACTCCGAAGACAGCCCAAATACCCCCGGAAGAGCGACCCCAGGAGAAACAAGCTTGACCACTATGCCATCATCAAATTTCCCCTGACCACTGAGTCAGCTATGAAGAAGATAGAAGATAACAACACACTTGTGTTCATTGTGGATGTCAAGGCCAATGAGCACCAAATTAAACAAGCTGTAAAGAAGCTCTATGACATTGATGTGGCCAAGGTCAACACTTTGATTAGGCCTGCTGGAGAGAAGAAGGCCTATGTTCGACTTGCTCCTGATTATGATGCTTTGGATGTTGCCAACAAAATTGGGATCATCTAAACTGAGTCCAGAGGGCTAATTCTAAATATAAATTTTTCTCACCAAAAAAAAAAAAAAAAAAATCCTACTACACTGCCCTAGTGGTCAAGACAGTGTGGTACTGGGACGATGACAGACACATAGATCAATGGAATAGAATTGGGAACCTAGAAATCAGCCCGTGTACTTCCTGTCAACTGATTTTTGACAAGGAGATGAAATCAGTTAAGTGGGAAAACGACAGCCTTTTAAACAAATGGTGTTGGCAAAATTGAAAAACTATAAAACTATAACTTTTTAAAGGAAATGTCAAATGCTTGCTGTTGTGGTTATACCAACCAAATCGATCTGGAGTTCCATCTCAGGTACCCAAGCTGGGCTTTGGAGAAGGGAAGCTGGAGAGCAGGGCCTTTTCAGCGTCATGGGACCTGAGGTTCACCCGAGAGGCTGGGACTTCATTCTGGGATGGGAGGAGGGTGACTGAGTGTCACCGGCAGGCGTAGGGAGTATCCACACCTTTGCTGACTGGGATGGGCCCACGTGAGGAGGTGCCCACACCAACCTGAGTGCCAGGGAGGCTGATGGGGCGCCTGGTGGGCACAGCCCTCAACCTGTGCCCATTTCAGGTGAGATCCTTTCAGGTGTCCCCCGTGTGCCTGTCCTCTTTTTTACACAAATGCGTTAGACAAAAGGTACTTTGTAGTTTCTACATACCATTGAGTTCCATCGCTGATCCTTCTGCAGGTTTTCTGAGGTTGTAAATCCCACAGGAGATTGCCCATCCTTCTCCTGTGAAGCAGCTAAGGGATTTGAACTACATACCCAGTAGACACTTACTCCTTTGGAAAAATGTTTGTGAAAACATTTACTCTCATTTATACAAGAATGTTCAGCATTCACTAGTGACAGAGAAGGAAGAACCCTTAAATCCACTCTCACAGAGTTCAAGGAAGCAGAAAATCTTTATAGAGGAGTGGCTGGTGAATTTGAACTGCTAACCTTTCCATTTGCAGTTCAGCACTAAGCTGCCAAGGGTTTGTTAAGAAGGCTCTTTTTATTTAAGTTGAACTGCTGTGAATTTTAGAATGTGAAACAATACTCTGTGGTAACATTTTTGTTGTTGTTATGTGCCTTCGAGCCCCCTGTGACTCATAGTGACCCTATGTACAGCAACTCTGAAGCCTGCCCTGTCCTGAGCCAGTCTCACTCACTCTGACACACCTACCCTCATTGTCCCAGTAACTGTATCAATCCATCTCACGTGAGGTCTTCCTCTCCTATGCTGTCCCTCCACTCTTCTGAGCATGATGTCCTTCTCCAATGTCCGGTCTCTCCTTGCCACATGCCCAAAGTACATGAGACAGAGCTTCAAAATTCTAGCCTCCAAGAAGAAACTAGAAATAAATAACCTTTTGATTGCCTACTTGGGTCAAGGTTCCAGTTGGTTCCACTGCTGTCCAGTGCTATCTGACCACAGTGACCATCCTCAGGGCACCTTCAGGGAGGAGGGAGACAGCCCATGGGTCTCCCTCAGAGAACTTGGATTCAAATCACTGACCTTTAGTGGTTTGGCAGTCTAAAGCTATACTCCAGGTTCCTTTCTTGTTGATGGAAGTGATTAGATTTTTAAACTAAAAAAAAAAAAAATTATGAAGTGATTAGATTTTTAAACTAAAAAAAAAAAAAATTATATGTCACATACATAAGAGGTTCGACACAAATGCTCCACTCCATGGTTTAACACAAAGCCATTCCCAGGTCTAGGGCTCTAAGAACTCAGCATTTGAAGGGCTTTGCGGCTTCAGAGAACTTCATGGGCACTGGAAATAGAAAACTTACAAAGGTTATCTTTGCAGAGTGAGGCAAGTTGAGAAGATTTTCTTTGCTTGATTTAAAAAATGTCTAATGTTTTTCCTAATGTCCTTTAACAGGGAGAAAAGTGCAACAATGAATGACTGGAAACCCTAAGTCTCTGTAAACTTTTACTAAACCTAACTAAAAAAAAAAAAAAAAAATTGCATTTCTTCCCCATCAGAGCCATACAGATAGATGGCCCAGCTCCCTTGGAAGATCACTTCTGGTCGTGTTAAAGGCTCCCTGGTCTCAGGCGCCAGGCGGTGGGGTGACAGCCTCAGCCTAGCCAGTGGCATCCGTGGGGTCAGCGCAGCGGGGCGGCCAGGCCGGGGGGTGTTTACCAGGCTCCCCACGCAGGGATGATGTAACAGCCACTGACAGAGTCCTCTCAGGGGAGTCTGATTCTGCCCTTGTTTATACTGCTCGTGAAACATGCTGCTTGCTTTATTCTCAAGCGCCCTTGTCTTTGGCATGTTTTACAGCAACCACAGGGTTGGGGGGAGGGGGCGCGGATGCTGCGCCTTAAGGAGATTCCCAAAAGCACGCAGTCCTGATACTCATTTTCTGTTCAAAGTGCGTCCTTGAGGCTACTACATTTGTCTAACTAATCTTTAAAAAATAAATGTCACAATGTGTCACACCCGGCTGGGTGCTAAGGGTGTCTCCCCCACTCAGGTCCGCCGGGTACCACCCCGGGCTCCTCGCTCGTCTCCCAGACTGCCGAGGCCGCGAGCGCCTCAGAAAAGAACCGCATCAACCGTCGTGCAACTATATCCTGCCAACATCTGTCCGGGGTCCCCAAGGTCCCAAGCTCCCCAAGCTCCCCCGGACCGGGGCGCAGGCGCAAGGCCAGGGTCCCTGGGAAGGGGAACGAACTCTAGGGGGCCGCAGGGCAGAGGACCGGGCTGGAGCCCCAGGGGTCCCCGGGGGCGCTGACCAACCACCTGCAGCCCCGGCGGGCGGGCCCTGAGCCTGCGCCTCCTTCAAGTCACCGCCCCGCCCCGCCCCATCCGCCGCCTGCGGAGCTAACACCAGCCCGCGGCCGCTCGGAGCGCAGAGCAGCCGCCGCTCAGAGCGCAGAGGAGCCGCCGCCCGCTTCCCGTCCCGCGCCGTCCGCGTCCCGCGCCGCCGCCATGGCCAGCGAAGAACTAGCGCGCAAGCTGCAGCGCCAGCTGCGCCGG
>NW_006399877.1:7585353-7596030 GCF_000299155.1 Elephantulus edwardii | reverse complement strand
CGCGGCACCCGAACCCGCGCCTTCTGCGCAGTCCGCCCGGGTGCGGGCCGCCATCGCCGCCGCTGAGCTCCGCTCGCAGCTGAACCGACCGCTGGACATCCAGGAGGGCGCGGCGCGGCCCCGTCGCTACAGAGTTTTCAACCCCTACACCGAGTTCCCCGAGTTCAGCCGCCGTCTCATCAAGGACCTGGAGAGCATGTTCAAGCGGTGAGTGCCTGCGCGCCCGGGGTCCACAGCGCGCCCGGGGACCCAGTGGCGTCTGAGGGGGACTCACACCGCGCCAGGGACCCACGCCACACCCTGGTGACCCACACCACGCCTCGGGAACCACGCTGAGCCCGGGACCCACACTGCGCACTGGGGACCCACGCCGTGCCCCAGGACCCACCCCGCCCCCGGGACCTACACTGAGCTCTGGGGACCCACGCCGAGCCTGAGCCCCACACTCTGCGCCCTAGGGACCCACGCCGCACCCTGCGCGCTCGGGACACGGGGCGGGATGGCAGGGGTGCCTAGGAGCCCTGGGTCCCGTCTTGGTGAGTCAAGGTGGAAAGAGGTGTGCAAGGGGTTATCCTTTACGTTCGATCCAGCGTTCCCAGTGCTGCGCGCAACGGGGACACCAAATTGGACTGCAGTAGCGAGGCAGGGGCCTTGCCCTTTGGGACCCAGTTCCGATATGCCCGCTGGAAGGTTAACCCGCGCCCTGGCCCCGGGAAAGGAGCCGGCGCGGGTCCCAGATTTGCTCCAAGCGCAACTTCTAGGAATGGAGACTGCGCCACGCCTGAGGGCTTTTAACTTTATCTCCCTGGGGAGAAACTTGCTCCAGGAGCCCTTTTTATCTGATCCAGCCCTGGTGGGTGGCACTGCGGTTAAAGCAGGCGGTTGCTATGCTGGCGAAGGATCTGATAGTTGGCTCCTGAAAAAATCCGCAGGTTTGGAAACTGGGTGCGTTCTTCTCTGTCCTACAGGGTCTCTGAGGACCGGAATTCTGGCAGTGCGATTTGGGTTCCCTTCCTCCCCCTTTAATATTTTAAAACAAAAGAGGAAAGTTAATACTTGGGGCACAGTGTGTTTCAAGGCAAGAACCGAAGTTGAGAACTGGGCCTTGTTAAACTGGTAAAATCAGGGCGTTGCCGGAGTTAGAGCACCAGGGGAGCTCAAGAGGCGACAGATCTTCTTGTTCTCTCTAGCATGTCCCTGGGGAAGAACCGAGGTTGGGGTGGGCTTGGTACTACCCACCTGGCTGCCCGGTTCCGACCCCGAGGCTGCTGGCCCTTCCTGGACACCGGGCAGTGGATACCAGGTGCACAACACCCCACTGACTGCCTACTACCTCTTTGGACCTTGTGTCCTCATGTGGAGAATGAGGGCAGTAATGGTTTCAGCCTTTTAAGGCCACAAGTGCTGTGTACCGGGTAGCGGGTAAGCGCCTAACTGAGCTATTAATATTTCCAGAATTGGGCCGGACCGGAAAACTGCCTGGGGTAGCAGAGGCCGAGGGCCAGGTCGTGCACAGAGCGCTTTGAAAAGTGCATGGAATGTATTTGTCTTCGTTGTAGAGGCTCTATTTAAAGGCGCTGTGGCCAGCGACGTGTGGCTTCTGGTGCCAAGGCAGTCCCCTCATTCCCTCCATCCTGACTGGCCAGCGCCCTGGCTTTGAGGCTCTCTGACATCCCTCATCCCCTCCGTCCGGACTGGCCAGCGTCCTGGCTTTGAGGCTCTCTTCTCTGACATTTACACCTGGTGTGTGTATTTTGGGCAGTTAACAAGCTGAGCTGGTGGATAATGGGAAAGGTGAGTTTGCCAAGGCCCCTTTGATGATGTGGTGGAGGATACCTTTCACGTGGAGACTGTCCTGCCCCAGTTCCACCCAATGCAAGAGGACATCCCAAGGACTGTGGACCCTTCAATTGATAGGTTACTTGGTGGTTACTAGAGTTTCATTAGTTTTTCCTGCGTAACAATCTTCAAAGGCTAGGTTTTTAGTTGACTGCTTAAGAAAAAGCAAGAAAATCTTCCAGAAATCAAGCAGAAACAACATAGGCAAAAGGGTGTGTTTTGGGGTTTCAAGAGAGCTGCCCGTCCAATTCTGTGATGGAACTTCTCCAGAACTACTGTGGTGAACAGGATTCCAGATCAGGACTCCTGTAACTTACAGGAAAATTCAGCATGAACTGAAAGGAATCACTTGGCTCCCTTTTGATGATTTTAGAGTCAATGTGGCTTCAGGTATGGTTGGATCCAGGAACTCAGATGTCAATATTCCCCTTTTCGTAAGCCACCTGTCCCCGTTCTCAGGTGGTGGCAGTGTGGCCAGCAAGTCCAGTGGGAAAGAGTAGCCAGCAAAGGCCTTATTATGTTTGTTTTTTGTTTTTTTAGCTTTACTATTGTGTTTAGTTGACTCTGAACTAGTTACAAGAAATTCATTGCCCTGATTGTGCAGGCTTGGGCCATGTGTCCTTTCCCCCGGGAGTGAGAAGTTCAGTCCTACCGCAGGGGTCTGGAGATGGGTGAGGGTAGATGCCCATTCTTGGACCTTGACCTTGAGTGGGGTTGCTCAGAGCTGTTGCTTGGTTGACTTCATTCTCAGCCATGAATTTCAGGAAGCAGGACTCGGTAGTTGTCATCCGGGAGTGGGATGTGAGCGGCAGCTGTTCCAGAGACACCTTCCTGGGGACAGGATGGCACAGATAGAGCTTCGCATACAATTGACTAGACCTGGCCTCCTAACTGTGACCTTGGGCAAGCCACGTAAACCCCTTTGTTTCCTTGCTGGTAAAGTGGGCACAAGTAACCCTTCCCTGGATTGTTCAAAGCGCCTGGTGTGCTCGGCTGTTTACGGAAGGGATTCTGTTCTGGTTCAAATCTGTGCAGAAGCAGCTCGGAGGAAAGGCCTGGTGAGGTCTGTCTGACCAGTCGGCCATTTAAGGCCCTGAGGAACACGGTTCTGCTGACCCTCACGGGGCTGTCTGGAGGAAGAATTGGCTCAAGGCCAGTGCATTTTCACCACTTCCCTTGAGGACTGGTGGCTGCCAAGATGTCAGGAGCAGGTCTCGAGGGAGGAGGGACACTTGGCGAATGCCACATTGACTCCTGCTACTGTGGTTAGGAAAGCCAGAATTGATGCCAGAATTGAGCGGCCTGTCCTGCATTTGGGGAGCAGGGGGTAGGGGTTGTGGTCATGCGCAGGTCACTTAATCACTCCTGTCTTCTCTGTAGGGACATTGGTCCTTTTATGGGGGTTTGTGAGAATGAGGGGAGGTGTTGGGTACCAAGGGAAGCAAGGACACAGCAGGCCTCTGGCCCCCATGTGGCACTGGTGGACCACGTTTACAAACCTCTCAGACCTGGTACCCACACTTTCCCCTCCTCCACCTGCAGGCTCCCCACAGCTATGGAAATCGAGTCTCCCAGGGCCCATGCCTCCCTACACTCAACCACCCCTACCTGAACTCACAGGTTGGCCTCACCATGGACTATTGGGTGCTCGTGTCCGGGTGCTCTGCTTAGTCCTGGCCCACTTTGGTGCCCAGGGACTGTAGTTGATGGATAGGATGGTTCACACACACCAGGTCATCAGGTCAGGCTAGGGCTGGCTCTCCCTAGCCCCTGGCACTGCCCTTCCTGACCCGTCTGAGCAGCTGCTTCCTGCCACCCAGCTGGTTTTGGGTCCTTGTCCTAGAGCTGTACCCAGGCAGCCAGGATGACCACTCTGCTGGGCCCTGCTGCCTGTCCTGTGGTCCACACTCCCCAACCTGCAGAGTCCTCAGGTCCAGCTGGTCTCTCGGCTGCTCTTCTCTGTTGCTTCCTTTTTCTCCTGCCCACTGCCCTATGTGACTTTATTTTTTTTAATGATGAAGCTTTTCTTTCTTATTTTTTTTAAATGTATCTAAGTACTTTTGAAGACCTGGTGGGTCACGTTTTCTGAAATCTGTCACCTTACTTCATGTCCCTTCCATATGGGACCACTACCTACCAAGGCTCTGGGCCCACATGTCTCGTCTGCTGCCCGAGCTGCTGCCCCAGAGCCCACCCCAGCCATGGCACCTGGGTGGGCCAGCTGGCCATGACCACTCTCCGTCCTAACTGGAGTCTAGAGTCTCCCTCATTTTTCTTTTTTCTCACTTTTAGACTCTTGAGTCTCTGGATGGTGCAAATGTTAAGTGCTTTTTGTTTTTTGGTTTTTAATTTTTTTTTTTAAGCTTTTTGGGTTTGGGGTTTTTTTTAAATTTTATTTTTTTATTATTTCTTGTGGGTACTGTCAAATCAGATCTGACTGGTACAGGAGGAGATTGTCCCTCCTTCTCCAGCAGAGCATCTGGTGGATTCAAACCATGTACCTCTGGGAAAATGTTAAGGTGTTAAGCTATTACTGGAATAGTTGGCAGTTTGTATCCACCACGAGATGTCTCGGAAGAAAGGGCTGGCAGTCTCCTTCTGTATCGCCAAAGGACATCCCACAGCTTGTTTCTCACCAAATTACTTTCTCAGTTTTACTCACTGGTGCAGTATTGTGAGGCCGAATCAGAGTGTGAATTCTGAAGGCGGACTTGCTGTGTTTGAAGCCCGGTTCTGCTGCCTGCTACCTGGCAGCTTACTTAAAACTCCCACAAAATGGTGATAGAATGGCACCTACCTCGTGAGGTAATTGGGAGAGTAGATGAGTTAACACCTGGGAAGTGCTTAGCTCCCACTTTGGCCCTTCCCGAGGGGCCTGGGTGTTCTGGTCTTCGTCTTAGCACGGAGCTGGGGTTTTGCTATGGTGCACTCTCAGTACTGTCCTGTGTAAATGTCTAGTAGTTCATGAACGCTTTGGCACGTCGCTGCCCTTTGAAGTTGGCTTGGCCTGATGTGTTAGCTGTGTAGTGTGTCCCTGGCCTCGCAGAATGACTGGTCCATGGGACAGTGTGTCCTGTGGGTTGGTTCTCTGAGGGAGGGACTTACTCACTCTGGTGCTGTTCACTCAAGACCCTGTCAGCCTTCGCTGCCTCACTTCTGCTGGGGAGTCGGTGGTGAGGTGGCGGGCTGAGAGATCCTTCTCAGCAGGAATCCTGGGGTTTCCTCTTTGTGTTGTTAGGTGACATTGAGTTGACTGTGACTCACAGATCTGAACGTTGTCCATCTGGCTTCGCCCTCACAATCTGGGGTTTCCAGGGTGAAAATCACTGACTTAGCTGACCCCTAAACCAGTTCCAACTCAAGGCAACCTCATGTGACAGAGTAGAATGGCTCCATAGGGTTAACTTTGTCGAGATGTTGTCAGAGAAGCCTTGGTGGTGTAATGGTTAAGCACTTAGCCGTGAACTGAGAACTGGCAGTTGGAACCCAGGTGTGTAGGAGGGAGATGAGGCTCTCTGCTTCTGTGAAGATTGGGCAGTCGAGTCGGACTCTTGGTGACCCTATGAACGACAGACCTGAGCCCTGGGCTGCCCTGTGCCACCCTCATCACGGCTGACATGCCACGCCATTGCTGCGGTCACTGTGCCAACTCGTCTTGTCAAAGGTCTTTTGTTTTTTCACCATCCCTCCACCTTCCAAGCATGAGGCCTTTCTGAGGAAGAACCTCTCCTAGCAACATACTCCGAATGTGTAAGCTTTGCCCTCTGCCTCCTAGGAGCACGCTGGTTTGTTCTTTTGACAGCCCATGGTACTCACCTTCAACATTACAGCTCAAAGGCATCGCTCCTTCTGTCATCCTTTTTCATTGCTCTCAGATAAACAGCAGGTGATTGGAAAGAGCAGGCTTGAGGAAGGCACACCTTAGTCTTTAATCTGACACCCTTGCTCTTTGGGACTTTGGAGAGGTTACCCTGACAGCAACCTTTCCCAGTGTCTCTCCTGCTCTCCTGACTGCTGGTACCATGGGTGTTGATTGTGGATGGGGACCCCTGTGAAACAGTTCTGCTCTACCCTCTTGGGCTGCTGAGTCAGAGTCAAGTCGATAGCAGTGAGTCTCACAATGTTTGCAGAATCAGGTGGCCAGGACTTTTCCTCTGCCTGCTGAGTCTTTTGAGTCAGTTGTTGTTTTCGTGCAGACCCAGGAACCAGGCTTTCCAAAGTCTTAATCCATGTGGATTCATGGTCTTATCTAAAAAAACCCCCACCAAATCCCAAAACACAAAACCGACAGAAAGCCCCTGGCTTGTGTGCCAGGAGCGAGCTTACTCTCAGGAATATCCACATGCTGATGTCGCTGTCCGAGCCGTCCAGCCCCCTTGCAGAAATAACCTGCCTTGCCCTGCACAAAGTACACCCAGTTTTTGTTTGAGGACGGCTAGATTCATGCAGATACTGCGGTGAAGCCAGCTTTGAGCTTTAAAGTTGCACTTTTCCTTTTTTTGAAAGCACTTTGCTTTGGAATTTCCTTAAAAAAAAAAAAGAAAGAAAGAAATCTGGGGCCCTTGAAGTGGATATATTCATCTCTGTACCCCAGGGGCCCGCACAAGTGTGCTTGTCTCCTAAATGGTGTGTCTCGGAAGAAAGAATTTTCTAATGCATTTGGGAAGCTAGGGGCAGCCAGCAGGCTGGCCAGAGAAAGTTCCTTCTCTCTTTCCAAGCGTGTTACTGGATAGCTTGAGCTCAGAGAATAGTGGCCTGATTTTAAAAGAAGACTGAGAGGGCTGAGGAGAAACTGATTCTAGAGCGTGTCTAGCGTTGTAAGGAGAGCTGGCAGGGCGCGACCAAGGTCAGACAGGGAATTTTAATTGCCCGGACTTCTCTGGAGGCCACTTCCAAGGGGACGTAACAGCAGCCCCTTTAGGACAAGCACAGCTACAATCTATCTAAGTGTAGCTGGACTGTTTTTGCAGCAGGCTAAAAGCTTGGGCTTGAATTCCCCAAAGAGAGGGTGGGGAGGGCGCGTTCAGCTTCAAGGAGGTTGTCTCTTGTATTAAGAATCCGAGATGGTGATGTCACGGGCGTCCTGCCAGCTCCTGACTCCTGCGTCACCACTGACACCACCACCACCCCGAAGCCCTCATTTCTCGCTCCCTCCACCCTCTTTCTTTCCACCCGTGTGGTGGCTCAGTGGTAGAATTCTCACCTTCCCTATAGAGACCCAGGTTCGATTCCTGGCCGTCCCCCTTAAGAGCAGCCACCACTGCCGGCCAGTGCGGGCTTGTGTGTTGCGATGACGCTGAACAGGTTTCACTGGAGTGCCTGGACGAAGGCAGACTAGGAAGAAAGGCCTGGTGATCTATGTCTAGAAAGGTACTGACTAGGATTGGAGTGACTAGGAGAGACTATGGTGGCCTACTGGTAAGAAGCTGGGCTGTAGTCCCAGAGGCATGCAGTGCAAATCCACCCAGCAGTCTGTGGGGGACTGGACAGTCCTCTCCCGGGTCATTAACTGCCACTGAAACCCGCTGGGGGGGGGGGGTCAGTCCGACTCCACAGCACTCAACAACAAACTCAGGATTAGTTTTACCTGAGCTAGAGAAAGGTTCCCCTGGTTAACATGGGGGTCCTGTTAGCTCCTATGTACCTGTCTGGGGTTTTGCATGCATTTGTGGTGCGTTTGATGGTAGATCTGAGTCCTGGAAACCAGGCACAGGCGTCTCATTAAAGGGGGGATTCCTGAATGCCTGAATATCGAGTCTTTGTAATATAATTTCTGTAATTTTAATTATCGTTCTGTGGATGCTTCTCTGGGGGGTAAGATTTTTGGAAGCTGGGATGCACCAGGGTCAGTGTGTTGGCACCTGGTGTATGGGGTATCACCTGTCCCAGGCAAACTTTTGGACTCCCCCCTTGTCCCCTCCCACTTTCCAAAGAGCCCAACATCGCCAAAGCCCCTGCCCATCTCTCTGAGCTTGGACCTTCTGGTTTTCTTGGACAGACTCCCCCATTTATCCTCCTCTACTCAGGATACCGGCCACGGAAGCCCATCCATTTTTTCCACCCCTCTGTACGTTCTTCACTGTCATGGTGTCTGTGCCTCTGACTCTTATTTCTAGAAGGGTCTTGGGGAGAGGAGAGGACAGTGCCAAGGCCAGCTGCCGTCTTCGCTGGTGACCAAGGCTGCCTCTGTCCCTCTCTGTGTCTGCCTGATGTCTGTTGCCAAGGGCTCCCCTCTAGGCTTGGTGAGCTCTGTCTATATCCTGCATATGTCAACATAGGGGGTCAGGCCTGTTTTTACTTCCTTTCAGTCTTCCCTCAGCCTGTCCTCAGTGGTGCTGAATGGAATTGGAGACTTTTGTTCTGGGGGTCAGGCCTGGTTGCCTGGGATACCAGCTGCCACCTCACTGCTAGGTGTTAGCCAGTCGAGTCCATGCCAGGGTGTCATCTAGAGGGCAGACCTTCCCCTCTTGTTGGCCGAGTGGCCTCCTGGGCTCTTCCCCAGGCAGCTGGGCAGGGAGACAGCCAGAGTCAGTCTGGATTGCAGGGGGTAGGAGGACTGTGCTAGGGCTTGGAAATGGTCCCTAGCCTGGCTTCCTGGGGTAGAACAGGAGGGGCCAGGGTCTGTAGTTCATGCCTGCCTGGGGTTGGAGGACTTGAAAACCCTTTGAAAACCCTGTTCACATTCCTGCTCAGAGCCACTCCCTACCTTCCCATCTGTCCTGAGTTTTGTGACCAGAAGGACCTTGTTTGCTTCCTTCTCAGAAGGCTCCCTGCTGCCCAAACACCGAGTCTGCATCCCTGCTGCCCCGAGGTCAGCTCCAGCTGGTCCTTGGTGGTACGTTCTCCCACCTCGGGTTCCTCAGCCCGGTACACACCCTGCTCGACAACCTACAAAATCCCTCCCCCACCTCCAATTTCTGATCACTTGTACTTAGATCTGTTGGGTTGTTGTTGTTTTGTGCCATCAAGTGGCCTCCGACTCATAGTGACCCCGTGTACAACAGCTCTGAACCCTGCTCTGTCCTGAGCCAGTTTCCCTGTCTCTGACACACCTACCCCGTTACCCCAGTCACTGAGTCATTCCTTCTCATCCAGGGTCTTTCTCTCTTGCACTGTCCTTCCACCTTTCCAAACATGATGTCTCTCTCCAAGGACTGGTCCCGCCTTGTAATATGCCCGAAGCATGTCAGACTGAGCTTTATTTCTTTGTTTTGTTTTTAAAGTTTTAATCTGAGTGAAAGTTTACAACATAAATTGGTTTTCTTTCCCTTTTTTTTCCAAGTTGTTTTTCGATTCAACTGTCCATTCATACCTATGTTTAAGAACATGCATTACAGAAGCCACACATTGTGATCACTTTCCCCACTTCCTCCCTATGACTCTATTGTCCCTTAATCCCCTCTGTTCTATCCTCTCCTGCCTTTTGGGCTTTATCCTTGGGTGAATAGCGCCCTTTTGGCTTGTGCGGGTAGTTATTCTAAAGTGTGCGTTCCTCCCTGGTGCTGCGGGCCACCTCTCAGGCCTGTCTGTCATTTATGTGGAAGCTGAACCCATGTCTGTAGGTTTTTGTTGGTTCTTGGGGAAGTGCCCTCTTTCTGGGCAGCGTTTGCTCTGGAGAAGCAGAGGGATGGAGTCTTCAGGGCTGAGCGGCTTCCCAGGCCTGGTCCAGAGCCACACACGGAGCAGGGACCCCTTGGTCACTGTCGGAGTGCTGAACTCTTGCAGGTCACCAGCCCCTGATGTCTGTCCAGCAGGAGCCCTTCGGCTCACGGTGACAGCCGGGGTAACTTGAGCCCTGCGTAGGGTGTTGCACCTCCTTCCCCGAGCCACTGACCCACACAGCACAGGCCCTGAAGCTAAGCTCCTGTAAGTGAGATGTGGAAACGGTAAGTGACCCTTTCAGGTTGTCCCCGGACCGCGTGACTGCGCGGTGGAGACCTTAATTAGGTCGCCGGGTTCCATCCTGGTGTTCTTTACACTCGTGAGGAAGCAGCGGCCATGTGTTAGGAGGGGATGAGCCACCGCAGCCCCCCACACCCCACCCCAGGCCCTGCCTCGCTCGTTCAGCCACACTCCAGCTTCCCTGGCCTCCTCCGCTGATGAGGGGCCAGTTCTTGTGCACTGGAACTTGTCACTGGGTGCGACCCGACTTCAGGGTGCCCAGGTCTTCTGCACCATGGGCCTGTTGGCGTGTTGCCGATGGAGTGTCCCTTTTGGGGTGCTTGGTTTCTACACCTGGGTTGCTGACATAAGGGGGAGTGTGCTTGTAGCAGCTTCACTCCTATTAGAAGCAGTTAGGGTGCCCCAGGCCGAGGGGCCAGGTGCTCAGCCTCTACCCTCACCCCAGAGGCCGCTGGCTGCCCCTTGCAGGGGCAGGGCACTCTGATAGCAGGCATTCGGTGGTCAGGTCAAAGCAGATTTCACTCCTTATCATGCAAGCCTGTGTCAGGCGTCTGTTCTGCACCCCTCCTCCCCTGCCCCACTGTGTAGATGGGGGGTGCACAGGGCGCTAGCAGGGTGCCCTAAGCTCTGCCCTGCCCCCTCAGCTCTGGTTATGGGCCTCCTGGCACAGTGTACAACTGCAGGGAGCCAGGGCTGCCCTTGGGGGACACCCATCCTCCCCTAGCCGCTCACCAGAAGGGGAAGAGTGTGCTCAGCGGTGCCCTGTGAGTGTGTGAGTGAGTGTGTGTGAATGTGGGCAAGCCAGTGAGTATGAGTGTGGTACGAGAGCGTGTGTGAGCCCATCAGAGTGAGTAGATGACTGACTGAAGAGACGTGAGTGTGTGAGAGAGGATGTGTGCAAGTGTGCACGTGAGTGTGTGTGAGTGTGGGTGTGAG
>NW_006399877.1:7578756-7584977 GCF_000299155.1 Elephantulus edwardii | reverse complement strand
GTGTGTGAGTGTGGGTGTGAGAGAGCTGGTGTGTGAGTGAGTGAGTGTAAATGGTAAGCATGTGTAGGTGTGAGAGGGCTGGTGTGTGTAAGTGGTGAGTGTGTGTAGGTATGAAAGCTAGTGTTTGTGAGTGAGCATGTAAATGGTGAGTGTGTGTAGGTGTGAGAGAGCTGGTGTGTGTGTAAATGGTGAGTGTATAGATATGAGAGAGCTGGTGTGTGAGTGAGCATGTAAATGGTGAGTGTGTGTAGATGTGAGAGAGCTCGTGTGTGCGTGAGTCCGTCACGCCCTGGGACAGAGGAGAGAGCTGTGGGCCCAGCAGGGCCTGGAGCAGCCTGAGCCCCAGTGGGCAGCTGTGTTCTGTGGTCCCACACTTGACGCAGGGCTGGGGCGGAAAGCCCTGGATTCGCGGTCTGCCGTGGGTGGGAAGGCGGGCAGGTGGTGTGGAGCTGCTGGTGGTGGCAGCTACCGCTCTGTGGTGGCGACCTCCGGTCTCTGTCCACGAGGATAAGTGTTGCCATTGTTGTGACTACTGTGTCCACCCCCCTCATGCAGGGTCCCCTTGCTGTCACCGATCCTCTGCTCCCTCTGCTTTACCAGCCTTCGTCTCGTTTTCCAGCCGTTGGTCTTTGTGCGTGGCGGGTCCACGGTAAACAAGACAAGGTGTGGCCCTCCTCAATTCTCGGAGCTCTGTGTCTCTCCTAGGACTAAGGCAGGGCGGCATGGAGGAGCAACAGGTGCTTTGACCGTAGAGTCCCCAAGAGCTTCTGGACGAGTGCAGACAGGGACCCCCAGTGCATGGCCTTAGTACTTAAAAGTATGTCATCAGGGAAGAGTCTTATTAAGTGCAGGTCCGCACTCGGCAGGTTTGTGGGAGGTCCTAATAGGGTGGACCTTCGTGACCTGCTGCCCTGCAGAGTAGCTGGTGCCTGGCTGAAATGTCCTGATTCCCATAAAGAAGAACCTGAGGCTCCTAGTGGCCCTGGGACCACAGGCAGCTCTGTCCTCCACACCAGGCCTTTTCTCGGCACTGCCCCTTCTGAGAACCTTTCCTGAGGATCTCTGGCAGGTGGCCGGTGGGCAAGCTGGGTCACTCTCCAGCAGACAAAAGCTGGCGCTGTCTTTCTTCCTTAATGGCAGGATTATTCTGCTGAAAACTCAGAAAGCCCAGGGGCTGTGAATGGTGGAAGTTGAAAGAGTTTGGGATCTGGGGAAGAAGCCTCTGACACCGGACACCGGCCCTGCCCCTTGGGAGCTGGTTCTGGTTGGTAAAAGGGCTACATTTAAAAGGGAGGGAGTTTTCCCAGATAGTGGCCACTCACCCCGGCAGTCCAGGGTCTCAGGCCCATCAGCACTTGCCCTATCACCAGCCATGGTGCAGTGTCCACAGCCACAGCCCAGGCAGTGGACGAGCCAGGTGTCCCTAGGCCTTCTCTCACCCAGGAGTGGCCATGCGAGCCCCTCAGTGAGTGCACCATGGACACGAAGCTCAGGGACTGGAAAGGTTGTGGTTTTGGGGATTCACCTGGAACACCCTTACCTGGGTGGAAGCTGTTTGGGACCCAGACAAGTGTGTGAAGAAAAGGCCTGCTTCCTCTCCACGTTGGCTGCAGGTTGATTTCTGACCTATGGCGACCCCTTGTCAGACCTGAGATGTGCCCCACAGGGTTTCAGGGGTCAGTTCCTCAGAAGTAAATTGCCAGGGCCTTTCTTCCAACGTCCTTCTGAGTGGTCTCAAAATGCCAACCTCAACATCAAGTCAGCATCAGTCATCAGTCAAGGTCAACTCAACATTAGCAACCTGAGGGCATCTGCCCGCTGAGAGATTCCACTCTTGATTCAACCAGGAACAAGGTGGGAAAGGAGCTGCCATCCGCTGACAGTCACGTGCTTCCTGGTGCTAAATGTAGGAACCATGTGCATTCTCGACCTGGGCAGCCTCATTGACACAGACCACTGTTCACACTGGCCTGCAGGGCTGTCCTCAGACCAAGTCCTCCCAGAAATGAGGGCTGGCTTGAGCCAGGTGAGTCTGCAGATTCTGAAGGTATAAACGGACCTCACCCAGGAGAGTCGACATTAAGACAATGAGGCACGTGAGTTTCAGGGCACAGGACACTGTCCCTGACCTAGACAAGTGCAGCCAGAATGCTTAGTGGATGCAAAGGTGGCAAAGTTTGCCACACGTACTTTGGCCATGTTGCTAGGAGAGACTACACCTTAGAAAGGGACATCGTGCTTGGAAAGGCGGAAGGTCAGAAAGGAAGATCTTCAAACAAGATGGATTGTTACAGTGACCGTAGCCATGGGCTCAGGTGTGTCAGAGAGATTGTGCGGATGGCACAGGAGAGGACAGGGCTCAGAGCTGTTCCGAGGGTCACTGTGAGTCGTGCTCGACTCAACCGCCCCTAACAACAGCAACCCAGCACAGGAAAGGTCAAGTCCAATCCTTGGGTCTTCCTTTAGTTTTCAAAGCTGGGAATCTTCATGGCCTACTGCTTTTCTGAGGCAGGGTTCTGTAGAGAAGCAAAAGCAATGATAGGACGTCTGGGAGCTGGCTCCGGTGCTTAGAGAAGAAGTCCCACCAGGTGGGTAGGTCGCAGGTCTGGAGAGGCAGGTCTCAGGCTGCTGGCTTTAGAGACAGAATCTAGACCCCTGAGAAGACCTCATCTTCATCGATAAGACCAGATGGTAAAGAGGTTCCCTCAGTCTCTTTGGTGTTCACATAGGACCGGCTCACAGCTGACCCTCCGGTGGGTTTCCAGGCCACTGTAGGAGAGGAGGGTGGATTTGAACTGTCAGAGAGGCATGACCTTTCAGTAGCAATGCAACTCCCTAGCTGGACTACACCACCAGAACTCCCTGAAGATCACAGCCGAGAACCCTGGGCACCGGTTCAGGAGTGGAGTGGTTACAGAGCCCAGGTGCTTACCAGGAGGCCTGCGGGGGCCTGCGGGCAAAAGCGAGGCCACGGCCTCACACGCTGCAAACCCCGTGGGCTGGTCGGCTGTGACCTGCAGGCTCGCTGAGTCAGAATTGACTTAACAGCAGTGGTTTGGTTTCTGAGTTTTCCTTCAACCTAACCCTGGCGACCCTGGCAGACAATTTAGGACAGTGTCGCCCCTCCAGCCCCTTTGATGATGGAAGCCCCCTCCTCTGAGGGGTGAGCTTGGGCTTAGCTGACAAGGAAGCTGAGACCGAGGGACGAGCTGAAGGTCACTCAGCTCAGTGATGTTAACTAGCTAGTTAGTTTTGTTTGTTTTTAAATTTTATTAGTTTTTGTGTATGTACTGTCAAATCGGTCCAAGAGGCAGTAGTCAGAACAGAGCAGGGTAACACTGCATGGTTCAAAATTGGGAAGGGTGTATGCCAGGGATGTGTCCTATCTCCATACCTTTTCAACCTGTATGCAGAGCAGATTATCTGGGAGGCTGGGCTCTATGAGGAGAATTGTGGCATCAGGATTGGTGGAAGATCTGTTAACAATCTGCATTATGCAGATGACACAACCCTGCTTGCTGAAACTGAGGAGGACCTCATGCACTTGCTGCAAAGGGTCAAGGACTGCAGCCTTCAGTATGGACTGAGGCTCAATGTCAAGAAGACAAAGATTCTCACCACTGGACCAATTGGCAGCGTCAGGATGGATGGCGAAGAGATTGAGATTGTTCACAGCTTCCGTTTGCTCTGCTCCACGGTCAACACTCTTGGCACCAGCAGTCAGGAAATAAAAAAGCATATCGCGATGGGAAAGTCTGCTGTTGGGGACCTCTCTAAAGTACTCAAGAGCAATGGTGTCTCTCTGGAGACTAAGGTGCTCCTGATACAGGCCATGGTCTTTGCAATCGCTTGTTATGCATCAGAGAGTTGGACAATGACTAGGGAGGACAGAAGGAGAGTTGATGCCTTTGAGTTGTGGTGCTGGAGAAGAGTACTGAATGTATCATGAACTACCAAGAAAACAAACAGATCCATCTTGGAGAGGATTAAACCAAGCTACTCCTTGGAGGCAAGGATTCTGAGGCTCCGTCTAACATACTTTGGACATGTTGTGAGGAGAGACCGGTCCTTAGAGAGGGCCATCATGCTGGACAGAGTGAAGGGACAGCGCAGGAGGGGAAGACCCTCTATGAGGTGGATTGACTCGGTGACTGGGGTAATCGGGATGGGTGTGTCAGAGGCAGTGTGGTTGGCGCAGGATAGAGCAGGGTTTAGGGCTGTTGTTCATAGGGTCGCTATGAGTTGCAAACGACTCGACGGCACGTAACAACACTGTCAAATCGGATCTGACTGGTACTGGAGGAGATTGCCCCTCCTTCTCCAGCAGAGTATCTGGTGGATTCAAACTGCACACCTCTGGGATTGCAGTGCAGCTTCTTGCCACTAGGCCACCAGAGTTCCCTTAGCTAGTTGGTTTTGATGTTTTTGTTGTGCCCACGAAATGCCCCTCAAAGAAATCCAAAAACACGTCTGAAATTTCAGGAGCGTTTATTATTTAATTTTCACGTGTGAAGGCTTTTCTCCTTCCCCAGGAAGGTGGTGAAGGAAAAAGGCCCCCAGTTTGCCCTCCCACTTGCTTTTATAGCTCTTTTGAGTGCCCCTGTTGCCATCCTGGTTGGTGGGTTGACTTTTGATGGACTGGCTACTTGGCCCGCCTTTACTTCTTTGTGTCCTTACTTTTTCAAGGACAGACTAGGTTTTGCCCGGGGCTCTCATATTTGCCCTAAGCTAAGAATTTTTATGACCCGCTTCTGCCTCCAGCGCTAATGGGGGTTTATAAAAAAATGGGGTTTCTGCTGCTCTTTCAGTTTTGTGCTGTTGGAACCAACTCTTTGCAGGCCCTCCAGCGACTTTTCAGAGGCTATGAATCAACTGGGATATTGCCCATCTTCCTCTCAAGGAGCCGCTGGCAGGTTTGAACCTCCTGTCTTGGAGTTGGCAGTGCGACTCCTTACCCAGGAGGCCCTCAGAGCTCCGTCAGTCTCTCCTAGAACTTTCCAACTCATTACTGTCGTCGTGTGTCATCGAGTTGGGACTGACGCACAGCCGACCCTCCTGCAGGTTTCCTACTGCAGTAAGATGCACGGGAGGAGACTCTTATCTCCCACAGAGCAGCTGCTGGATTTGAACTGCTTGCCTTGCAGGCGCCTCTTCCCGTGTGGAGCTGCTCCACAGGATTTCCGATGCTGTAATCTTACAAAGTGCCAGGCCTCTTCAGGCCTCTTCTGCTTCGCACTTGGACGTGCTGGTGTGTTCAAAGCACCCCCCCCCTTTTGATTAGCAACAAAGCGTAACCGCAGGGCTCCTTTGAAGGGCACTTCGTAAAACTCAAACTTGTTCCTTTCTCTCTGCTGAGCTTAGCACCTGCTTTGAAAGTCCCTAGAAGAGTTTGGGCAGGTAGAGCCACCAGCGCTTGGTTGGCTGCGCCCTTGAGTGAAGCTCAGGCCCCCACCCATGGTGTGTGTCTCGTCACTAATAAACGGAGGCGGCTGTTATTAATTTTTCCCAAGACTGTGGTGAAGATCAGAAGGAGTGACAAATCAGACAATGTGCTGGGAGCTGTAAAACAGGCCAGGGGGAGCTGCTGGACGAAGCATTTTGAACTCTGTACCAGGTGGGGTGTAGGCAGCTCAGTGCCGTGATCTCCTGGGGCGTGTGTGTGTGATGTTTCCTGCCCGGCTTGGAAACCAGGCCCTGGAGGAGTGACTGTAGACAGGACGTCTTTAAAGATGGATGCTCCTGGATTATAAACCCTGACTCCACCTGGATGGGATGTGTGCACACTTTATAAACCCACCCAGGCTTAAAAGACACCCAGCTGGTGAGGCCATTTTTGAGCATACAGTTCTACTGTGTGTGATGTGTTCACAATATTCTATTTGATCACCCTTCAAAGAAATTTTATACCCATTAAATAATACTTCGCCTTCCTTACCCTTTTCCAGTTCCTCGTAACTCCTAATCTTTCTCTGGATTCACCCGTTCTAAGTGAGTGACTTCTTGACATTGGGCCTCAATCCATATTGGACCAATTGGCAGCATCAGGATGGATGGTGAAGAGATTGAGATTGTACACAGCTTTAGTTTGCTTAGCTCCACAGTCAACAGTCTTGGCACCAGTAGCCAGAAAATTAAAAGGCGCATTGCCATTGGAAAGTCTGCTGTTAGGGACCTCTCCAAAGTACTGAAGAGCAATGGTGTCTCTCTGGAGACTAAGGTGC
>NW_006399877.1:7563371-7578366 GCF_000299155.1 Elephantulus edwardii | reverse complement strand
CAGTGCGATTGGCACAGGACAGAGCAGAGTTTAGGGCTGTTGTACATAGGGTCGCTATGAGTCGCAGGCAACTCGACGGCACATAACAACAACAAGTGAGTGACTGCGGGATTGTACAATTCTTTGTCCTGGTGTCTGACTTTTTCACTTGACAGTGTCATCCTGTGTGTTTAAGGTTCCTGACTCCCAGCAATCCCATGAACAGCAGATGGGAACTTGCCCCGTCTTGCACCGTCCTCACAATTGCTTCTGTGCCCCAGCCCATTGTGGCAGCCACGGTCACTCCATCTCATTGAGGGCCTTCCTGTTTTTCTGACTGTCCATTTTACTGGGTGTTATGTCCTTCTCCAGGGACTGGTCATTTCTGATAACACGTTCAAATTATGTGAGAAAAAGTTTGACCTGCCTCGCCCCGGTGGCCCACTCTGACGGCACATCATCCAAGGCAGACTTGTTTGTTTTTTTGGCGGTCTACGGTGTACCCAGTATTCTTTGCTGACACCACAAATCAGAAGCCTACCTAGAAGAGAAATAAAAGTAGGGTAGCCTCTCCAAACCCCTGGCACTGCCCGTGGCCTTGAGTGGCAGGCCCTTGGTGGCTGGGCTGGGGAAGTGGGCCCCTCTCTCATAGGTGAGCTGGGAAAGCGTGCTTCTCTCTGAGGACAGATTCCTGCCTTGTTTCCTGACCTTTCCTTATCTGCCCATCCTCCACAGGGTCAGTCTGTCTCCTGTTCCTGGGGCCGCCTCTCTGCTGGCCCTTTCTTCACACTTGGGCTGTCAGCTTCTCTCTTACCCCTTCGCTTCTCTTTCCTCTCCACTAAACCTGACTCTGACACCTCGGTCCTGCGTGCAGAATGTCTGTCCTGCGTGTAGAATGTCTGTCCTACCTGCAGAATGTTTTGTGCGCAGAATGGTTTGAAAGATCATCGTTTCAGCCTCCGCTGCAGTCAGTTGCTAACTGCAAGGGTGTGGATTCAGGTCCTCCAGTTGCTACGTGGGCAACAGATGGGCAGCTCCCTCCTGCTAGGGTCGCCAGCCTTGCCGTCTGCTCGATGCCACTTTCTTCAGTCGTCCCACATCTGGCTTCATCTGACGCCAGCCATGTCCACCAAGCTGCCCAAGTTCAACCCCAGTGAGATCAAAGTCATGTACCTGAACTGTGCCAGTGGGGAAATCAGTGCCATGTGCCCTGAAGGTTGGCCCTCTGGCTCTGTCTTCAGAAACGGTCAATGATGGCATTGCCAAGGCCACAGGCGACTGGAAGGGACTAAGGATCTCTGTCACACTGACCATTCAGAACAGACAGGCCCAAATTGAGGGGATGCCTTCTGCCTCTGCCCTGGCCTTCAGAGCCCCGAACGAACCACCCAGACAGAAAGCAGCAGAAAAATAGGAAACTCAGAGGGAAGGCCACCTTTTTTCGCGTCTTCTTTAATGAACAGGTTTATTCAATCACAGTCTGAATTCAGGGCACTGGCTCTGGGGAGAGGCCGCTCTGTCAGTCTTCCCCCATCTCTGCCAAGGTTACTGGGTTTTGGTTTTGGGTTTGTTTGTTTTTGTTTGTTTGTTAGCAAGACAAGTAAAAATGTTTCTTAAGACAGAGACATAATGAAAGGCAGACCACACAGAAGAGTTAAAGTGAAAAAGAAAGAAGAGAGGGGGAAAGCGGTTTCTACCAGGGAAGCAGGTTTTGGAAGGCTTAACACTACGACTAATAATAGCCCTCTACTTCCACGTGTGGGTCATATCCTCTCCCTCCTTCTACCCCCAACCTCACTTAGGGGCTTGACTCCCCTCCTGAGTACTTCCTACTGGGAGTCCCCTTGAAAGACAGCGTGCTGTCAAACCTTACATCATGCTGTCAGCAGAAAAGGAGCAGAGAGAGAGCTGGCAAGACCACTTAAAAAAATTTTTTTTTAATTTTATTTTATTATTTTGTGTGTGTGTGTGTGTGTGTGTCTGTACCGTCAAATTGGATCTGACTGGTACAGGAGATTGCCCCTCCTTCTCCAGCAGAGCGTCTGGTGGGGGAAGACCATTTTTGGCGAGACGGTTGGCATTGCCCAGCAGATACGACACCGACTGTTAGCCAGAGAACTTCCTGGAGCAGTGAAAGGGCTCCTGGGAGCTGCCCCGTCTGTGGGCTGTGACGTTGATGGCCACCACCCTCCTGACATTGTAGAATACAGTGGCACTGTGGAATGCCCAGCTAGCATGCAGAACAACAGATGAAAGTATTTCAACAAAGGGTCTTCGGTTAACCAGTGGTAGGGGCAGTGGAGGGTCATGTGAGTCAGAATCAACTAGGTGACGAGTTTCGGTTTGAGAAGGGGCCGTTCATTAAGGGTCCTAGTGGTTAAAGTGCCGGGCTGCCAACAGAAAGGTCAACTGTTCAAACCCACCAGCTGTTCCCTAGGAGAGAGATTCCATAGACTTATAGCCTTTGGAAACTCTGAACCTGGTCTACCCTCCAGGGCTGCTAAGCGTTAGCACTGACGAGGGCAGTGGGTTAGGTCTCAGGTCGGGGTCATCGGGATGGGCACCCCTTCTAATGCCGAATTACGGAGAGAA
This sequence comes from Elephantulus edwardii, assembly GCF_000299155.1. Classification (NCBI taxonomy): domain Eukaryota; kingdom Metazoa; phylum Chordata; class Mammalia; order Macroscelidea; family Macroscelididae; genus Elephantulus; species Elephantulus edwardii. Next base: position 7,575,795 of record NW_006399877.1, on the reverse strand, counting down.
GTGCTTTCCAGGGTGTTTGTTTGGAATGCTGGGTTGTTAGACTGTGTCTCCTCCAGTGGAAAAACCCGGATCAAGGCAGAGGGCTGTGTGCTTGCTTGGCTGAGTCTCTGTGCTGTTTCCCTCCTGTAAGATCCAGACATATTACCATGTGGAAAGCTCTGGAAAGTTCCACACAAAAGCATTGTTTACTTTGACCAAGAATCCATGTCCCAGAGGCCTCCCCTCCAGCCTGTGGGCCTGTCATGCACACTTTTATGACAATGCAGGTCTGATTCTATGGGCTGCTATTTGCCAGCCAACCCTTCCTTGTCTTCTTTTTTATTTTATTATTTGTGTGTGTGTACCATCCAATCTGATCTGGCAGGTACAGGAAGAGATTGCCCCTCCTTCTCTAGCAGAGCATCTGGTGGATTTGAACCACATACCTTTGGTATTGCAGTGCAGCTTCTTGCCACCAGGCCACCAGAGCGCCCTCCCCCCTTGTCTTCTTTAAGCTGCAGTCCTTCTGGGTCATTAGCCCAGTCCTGGTTTTCCAGGGCCCCTGGAAAGTGGAGGGGCACAGGTGTTTTGTGATCAGAGGCTAACCTCAAAGGTGACAGTTCAAACCCAACCAGCAGCGCTGTGAACGGAAAGCTGGCCATCGACTTCTGTAAAGATTACATGTCCAGAATCAACTCGAGGGGCACAGGTTTTGGGAAGCTTAACCCTGTGTCTGATAACAGTCCTCCACTTTCAAGCGTGGGTCATATCCTCTCAGTCCTTCTAACCCCCTATCCTCATTTAGGGACCCGACTCCTCTCCTGAGTGCCTCCTACTGGGCAGCCCCACATTGACCATCCCAAACCCTTTGTTCTGTATTCATGCCTTTATGTTCCTGTCCACAAGAGAGCTTTTTAAAATCTTTGTGTTTTGTAATGGCAAAATATGCATAATGTTAACTTTTAGCACATTAAGACATTCTCAAATGCCCCATCCAGGGACAGTAAGCACATCCACAATGCTGCCCAGCCATCCATGCCCCATCCCCGCCTCCCACCAATGCTGTTGGATCCATGCTAATTCTTTTTAATCACCCCAAACAGGAAACTCTGCCTGTGGGCAGTCACACACACCCCAGCTCCCTGGTGACCACTACCTACTTCCAGTCCCCTGAACTAGCCTAGTCTATATATGTCCTGTATGAGTCCATTTATATGAAATGTCCAGTGTGAGTGCATCTGAGTCAGTCTGTGGTGGCCAAGGGTCAGGAGTGGGCACAGATTCCTTTTGGAATGATAAAAAAAAAAGTCCAGAAATGACATCGCGCCCAGCCTCGTGACATTCTGAAAAGCACTGAATTAGATATTTTTTTAAAATGGATTAATTTTTTGTTTGAGTGAAAGTTGGTAAATCATATGGTTTTCACACACTTCGTGCGTAGATCTCGGCTGTCCCTCAGAGAGGTAGCTGGCTCCCAGGGAGAACCCAGCCGGCTGGCCGGCCTGGCTGCCCTCGCTGCCCTCGCTCTGGCTTGGTGAGATGAAGGAGAGGGGCCTACTGCCTACAGTGGAGGGACCCAAGTCATTTCTCTTGATCCCATGGGAATCATGCTTCCATGAAATGCTCCAAAGCATCCTTTGATAATGCTGGAACTCAGAGGGCTGTCTTTCTTAGGTTGAACACTCTGCCTGCCTGTCTCCTGGGACCCAGAAGCGCCGTGCTTGCCTCCAGTCCTGGCCCACGGGCTCCTCAGAATTCACACTGCCTTCCAGGGGTCTCAGGGCCCCTTGGGTGTAATCCTTCCAGATAAAAGAGGCAGCCCCCATGGTGCGCCCAGACACTGGGTGCTGACAGAGCTCTGGGAGACCGGGCAGGCCACGGAGGGAGTGGTCATCTGGGTGGGAGGAAAGGCATGAGGCCAGCTCATGGCTGGAAAAGAACCCCCAGGCAGGGCTTCCTGACCCCTGGCTCTGAACACCATCAGCCCACACTAGCTCATTCCTTATCCAAAGGCTACATTTCTTGGGTGGTGGGTGGTGGTGTTGGTTTCCAGCATTGGAGAGTGTTGTTGAGAGAGAGGAGGAAGAAATGGAGAATGAGGAACCTGCTTTGGTGTTCAAGTTAGGTGTCCATGCTTGAGGGGCAGGGCCTCTGGGATGTGGTCCATCGCCTGGGTCCAGGGAGAGTCCAAGGTGCAAAGGACAGGAGAGGGTTCCAGCGGGGCTGCCTTCCTCTTCGGGGTGTGGTGGGGGGCCTGGTGTGGCTTGTTTTGGGGGACGGCGGCGCCCTGGACTCTCTGAAGCTGAGGGGCATAGAGTATGGGTTTCATCCGTGAGAATCTTGGGACCATCAGAGACCTGAAGACAAAAGTGTCCAACCAGATCTACTCTGCGTAGTACCACATCCAGATAAACACCTCTGAGGAGAGATGCCTTCCCCCATGAGGTGACCAGTGGCATTACAAGCCGGACTCCAACAAGTCTTCAGTAAATGAGCCCTAAGGAAACGTGCCTGGGAGGACAGCGTCGCGAGTCCTGGGTTTTGGCCACCCCTCACCTGTGCCCTTCTTCTCACCCTGCAGGTACGACGCCGGGCAGGATGGCTACATCGACCTGATGGAACTGAAGCTGATGATGGAGAAGCTGGGGGCCCCTCAGACCCACCTGGGACTCAAGGGCATGATCAGGGAGGTGGATGAGGACTTTGACGGCAAACTCAGCTTCAGAGAGGTAACTGTGCACCTGCTGGGGCTCCCCCCCCCCCCGTGGGTGTGATGCTCTGACCCATCGGATATTTAACCCTTGACTCTGCTTTAACAAAACCAAAACATCTTTTTTTTTATTATCTTTTACTCAAAGTGAAACAAGTGCTACTATGTTTTCAAAGTTCTCTGTCAAAAGCCAGTCCCCAAAATTCTATCTTAAAAATTCTAGTTAAATACAATAATACCTAATCATATATTCCTCCTAAATAGTTCTTCCCGCATCTGTTTCAATGCAGTATACATTATTTATCTTCTCTTAGTTTTGCCCCAACTCCAATGTCAGTCCCACTTTACAACAGTGGCACTATGCAGTATTTGTCCTTTTGCGACTGAGATATTTCACTCAGCATAATGTCCTCCAGGGTCACCCATTTTGTATAATATCGCATGAGTTCCTTTTCAAGGCAGCATAGTATTCCATTGTGTGAATATACCACAGCTTCTCTATCCGTTCATCTGTTGATGGGCACTTAGGTTGTTTCCAACTCCTTGATATTGTGAACAAAGCTGTGATAAACATGGGTGTGCAAATATCTGTTTGGATGTCAGTTATGGTCTCTGGGGTTTACTCCCAGTAGTGGAATTTCTGGGTCAAATGATATTTCTTTTTGCAACTTTTTGAGAAAGCGCCATACAGTCTTCCAGAGTGGTTGTACCATTTTACACTCCCACCAACAGTGAATAAGGGTTCCAGTTTCTCCACAACCTCATCAGCGTTTGTTGTTTGCTGTTTGTTAAATTTTGCTCTTCTTACTGGAGTGAGATGATATCCCATAATTGTTTTGCAAAACATCTTTAAGGAGGATCGTGGATCGCAGTTTGGCATGACACACAGGGCAAGGTTCAGATCTGATGTACAACTCTGAGTCACAGTGGACCAAATGGCACCTAACAACAACAATAACAACAAAATATGAATTGTTGTCAGTGTTGTTGTGAGGACTAACTAGGAAGCAGGGGTTTGGTGTGGTTTGGCTAAGTACAGGCCTTCATCCAAGCGAGGTGAAGCCATTTATGCTTTTCTGGGGGTGCAGTGGGGTCTCTCCAGTTAACCTGCCAGCCACCAGGACCTTCCCAGCAGGGACGAAAGCCGAGTGGTCCTCACTCTTGACATGCTTCCCACGGAAGCACTCCAGACCATCCCTTCTCCCTCCTGAGCGGGCAGATAAGGAGACGGCAGATCACAGAATGCCCGCCTGGGGAATCACCTTCCGGAAATTCTCTGGGTTCTCCTGGTAGAGAGCCACAGGGCCAGAGCGTGGACACTTGCCTGGTCTCACGCCATACCACATTCTTCTTTGCATCCCCGCTGGTTCCCTCGCTTCTCGTTTGCTTCCCCTGTGTTGTTCACACGTCCTGCAGGGCATTGGTCCTTTCCAACCTGGATGCCCCAGTGGTGGTTTTTTTGTTGTTAAGTGACGAGAACTGGTTCTGACGTGCAATGACACCTGTACTGCAGCGCAGACGCTGCCCAATCCGAGGCATCCCCACCCTCTCTGCTGGGGTTCAGCCCTGTTTGTTACAGCCACTGTAATCCACTCCTTCACTGACGCTTCACTTTCCAAGCCAACACCATAGTTCTTTGCCGACACTGTAATTTGAAAGTGTCAGTTCTTTTTGCATCCTCCTTATTCATTGTCCAGCTCTCACATACTAGTTCAAATTGAAGCTGAAGAAAATGAAAAGTCCGTGGGGCTTTTATTCTGTCTGCTTCATCTTCTCCTTCTACCTAGAAGGCTGCCCCAGGACCTGCCCAGATGGCTGCCTGTAGCCCTTAGGGTCACGTTGCCCAGGTCCGCAGTCCTACCTACCCCAGCATAGTTGTTGTTGTTGTTATTGCCTCTGAGTAGAGCACGACTCATAGCGATCCTATGAACGAAAGGCTTGAAGTCCCTCTCTCTGTAACTATCGACATTTATCAAAGTTCATAGAGTTTCCAGAGGCATGTTGTTTAGGAATTGGATGCCACTCCTGCTTCCAAATCCCAGGATAGAGGGATTCCTTATTCTGGATTTCATATTATTCTTAGGAGAAGGCCTCTGATTGGTTCTATGTGATCACTTGTGCACCTCCTGGACCCATCATTGCATTCAGAGTACCACAATTGGTTAGAACTGGGTCATACGCGCCATCCTTGAAGGCTTGAGGTAGCTAGACAGAGTCGTTATTTCTTTCCTCAGTTCTTGGTATTTCGCCTCAGTGCTCAGTGGATGTTTCTTCCTTCTCTTTGGATTAACTCACCACACCTCGATAGAAGCGCTTGGTACAGAAGGTTGTTGCTGCTGTTGTAGTTGGGTGTCCACAAGGACCCATCACAAGGCTGAGAGACTTGAGGCCAGTGAGGGCTTGCACTGTCCTTGGCAGATGAAGGGTCTAGCCTGAAGCCTTCATACCCTCGTCTGTCCTGGTCTCTACCCGGTCCATTATTTTGGTTACAGGTGGTGGACGAGGGTCACGTGGTGGGCTTACAGGAGAGCACCTCTGCTGGGAGCTGTGGGCCCCTTCACGCCCCCCACCCACCCTCCTCAGAGTGAGTCCTGGAGGTCAGCTTGTGCTAGCCATGCTTGATGGATCCTGAATGGGCCCCTGGCCAACTCAGGCCTAGCCAACCCACACTGGATACACCACCTTCGAGTCAGCACCGCCTCAGCGACCCGGCATTGGGTTTCTGAGATTTCTTTATGGAGGAAACTACTTCCCCTTTTTCCTCCCACAAAGCAACAGGTGGATTCAAACCACCGACCTTTCAATTAGCAGCCTAGTATGTACTGTTCTACCAGGGCTCCTGGGACCCCTCGTCAGACTGGGCCAGGGGAATCTCCTACTCTGGAAATTTGACATTGGTTCTGAAATACTGTGATTGACTCGGCACGTGGTGGGTTCCTGAGAAGGTCACTCACGGGGCCACCATGCTCTTCCTGTGTTCCCAAAAGCTTTGCTGCCCCCGCACCAGGCCTCTTGAGGCCTCTGCCTCCCACCGTCCAATCTTTGGTACATGATATAACGATTGCTTCCTTCTCCTTAGGCCACCACATTACTTTTTGTCATGGGCAATCAGAAAGTTCCAAGTCATAGAGGAGAAGTGTCTGTAACTAGCCAGAGCCGTGAAGTTAAAAATTTCCTAAAATTAACAGAAGCGTTTTCTAGCATGTCACGGACAACACTTTCTCTTTGTTCTTTCTCTGTGTCTCTGTTCTCAACTCCCTACCCCCTCCCCTCCTAGTCACAGCTAGGACGTGTTCCAATTCTCCCCAACATATCAGCCTTTGTGGACTATAAATAGGAAGACAAACAAGGCCGAGTGGCTGGGCAGTGGGAGAAGGTGTCCTGGAGCCGCGGTTAGTGATTGTAGTAATACTGAGGGCCAGAGCCTGGCCGCCTTTGTGGGCGGCTGGCCATTTCAGATGGAGGTGGATTTCGGAACTTTTTCTTCTTACATGGGCTGGTGCAGGGGGACCCGTGGTTGATGACAGGGCCACTGTTGGTCATCTTCTGAGCTGGTGGAGGTGCGCCTCAAGTCTTGGGTCCGTACCATCAAAGGGTCCGGGAAGAACCACTCTTGAGAAGTCTTGTGAGGAATACCTTGAATCATTTCCTTTTTTTAAAAAAATTTTAATTAATGAAAGTTTACAGAGACTTAGGGTTTCCAGTAATTCATTGTTACACTTTACTCCCTGTTTTCTTTTTTTAAAAAATATTTATTATTTCTAATTTGGTGTGCTGTTGAACTGGATCCAACAGGCACAGGAGGAATTTGCCCTTCCTTCTCCAACAGAGCATCTGGTGGATTTGAACCACGTACCTTCAGGATTGCAGTGCAGCTTCTTGCCACTAGGCTACCAGAGCTCCTTGAATAATTTTTAACAGGTAGAATTCTTTGCTTTTCTGCTCCTAGTATAAGAAATCTGAACCAGCTGGTAAAGAGGGGCTCCTTGTTCTGGGTTTACCCGAGAGAGAGGAATCGTGAGGTTGGAACCTTCTAGCAATGAAACACTTTGAAGGATGGGTAGGGTAAGGTGCCCGGGAGTAATTCATGGAGTCCCTGTGTACGACAGGGACGCTGCCTGGTCCTGCGCCGTCCTCACGACCTCTGCCCTTGAGCCTGTTGTTGTAACTGTTGGGGCTGCTTCTTTTTCAATAACACTCCACTTTCCCAAGCATGACGTTCTCCTCCCAGAACTGGTCTCTCCTGATCATGTACCCCAAGTGTGTGAGGCCAAGTTTCACCGTCTCATTTCCAAGAAACATACTGGCTGTGCTTCCTCCGGGACAGATTTCTTGATCATCTGACGGTTCCTGGTATTCAGGATTCTCACGGACACCACAGTTCAAAGGCTGCAGTTCTCGGAGTTGAGGGGTGGGGACTTCTATACCTTCCCTCCCCTCGAGGCTCGCTGCTGCACAAAGTCTTTACTGCTGACATCTCTGTCTGGAGAGTTTGTGATACAAGAACGTTCCCCCGCTGCCATAACCTATCTTCATTGTGTTCCCGAGGCTGTAAATCTGTTCAGGAGGAAACTGCCCATCTTTCTCCCAAGGAGCAGCTGGTGGATTCAAAGCACTGACCTTTCCCTTAGGAATGTAGCACATTGACCAGGATGTTGTTGTTGTTGTTAGGCGCCATTGAGTTAACTCTGACTCGTAGGAACCCTGTGACATAGATCAGCGTGTGTCTGTTCCTGTACCGTCTTCAGCCCATTGTTACACTCACCATGTCCGTTTGTCTCCTTCGCTGAACGAACCTCTGCCTTCCCCCACATGATGACTCCCCGGGGACGCCCTCTCCTGACAACATGTGAGATGCAGTCCCCTCGTCCTTGCCTCTAAGGAGCACCTGGGCTGCATTTCTTCCAGGACAGATTTGCTTTGGGATTTTTTATTTTTTTTTTTTTTTTTTAGTTTATAGTATTTTCGGTCCTCTGCCAACACCGCGATTCAAAGGCATCAATTCATGAAGTTGTTTACTGTCGAGTAGGAACCAACCCATGGGTGACCCTCCCGTGGGCTTTCTGAGTCAGTAAATCACACGGGAAGAGATTGCCCGTCCTTCTCCCATGAAGTGCCTGGTGGCTTATTGTTGGTAGGGACCATCGAGTCTAGTGAGACGTCATGAGCGGGTGACCTGAGCCCTGCCCTCCCCGGTGCCGTCCTCATCATCTCTGACCCACTGGAGCCCACTGCTGAGGTCAGTGTCAGTCCAGCTTGTGGGGGAGGTCCTCCTCTCCTTCGCTGACCTTCAGTCTTTCCAAGGATGATGTTCCCTTTCCCAGGAATAGCCTGGCTAGGTCTTTGGCCTCAGTCTTACTCTGCAGGACCTCATGGCCTACTTGGCCGAGGATTCTCTCCTGCCAGTATCCCCTCTGCAGCAGTCTGCCGCTGCCTGTGCTCGCTGAGTCTTTGCTGGCCTCTAGTGAGGGAGTTAGAAGCTGCAGGCGGATAAACGTGGCTGAGCGGACAGCACCCTCCTCAGAGCTCAGAGAGCTTGAGTATCTTACCTTACCCCTTGGGTGCTGATTGGCAACATAGGACACCACCACCCCAAAATCCAGGAAGGTAAAGCCCCAAAATCCAGGAAGGTAAAGCCTTGTTAGTCAAGTGTTTTGGACTCTGCTTGCTGCCATGGTTGAGATTTGTGCTTGAATGAAACACACTTTGTTCTAGGAATTATAAGATGTGGCAGTGAGAAGTACCCAGTTGGAATTTGGAAAGTCGTTTAAGAGCATGGCCTGGTAGTGTTAATGCCCTGGCTGTTCACGGCGCAACTCCACCAGCCGCTCTGTGGCAGAAAGATGAGCAGTTGCCTCCTGTTAGTATTTACAGCCTCAGAGACGTGACAGAGGTCTGCTGAGTCAGAACAGACTGAATGACTGTGAGGTTCTTGTTTGGTGCGATGCTGTAACTGCTGCCCTTTCCCTCAGGGGGAGTCCTATTTCAGGAGAGAGAATTGTCAGCAGAAAAACCCTGAAATTCTTGGCGGACTGGCAAAGTGTACCTTGAATTTATTTTTTCTTATCTTGTTATGTACTGTTTGAGTTGGATCTAACTGGCACAGGAAGAGATTGCCTCTCCTTTCTCCAGCTGGGCATCTGGGGAATTTGAACTGCATGCCTTTGAGATTGCAGCACAGCTTCTTGCCACTAGACCACCAGAGCACCGTGGTTGTACCTTGAATATGAATTCAAGGGGTCTTGTTCTTTCTGGCTGCTGTTGGGGTCAGCACTGTCTCAGGTGTGAGTCATGGAAAACCCCATGAAACCCGGAATCCTGCACAATTTAACTTTGTAAAAATTCTTTCAACAAGAGAACCAGATAAAGACATGACCTTGAGGGGAGTGAGGAAAATGGGGGTTCTGCCAAAAGTTTGTTCTATTTTTTATTTAAACCTTCAGTCTTTGGAAGCCTCAGTACAAGTTGGCTTCAACAATTTTTTCGCTCACATTTTTAATCTGGAGGGACAGGATGGATTATTGAATAAATGATGAGAGGATTACTGACTAACCATTTTGAGAAAAATGAGATTAATGATCAGCTTCACAGGATTGAGTTTTAGAGATTAAATATTTAAAGGCAGGTGACATGCAGTTAAGTGTTTAAAACAGCAGGTTCTATACAGATCTCTTCAAAAGCAGTAAGAAATGTAAACTCAAATGTGAAAGTGGGGCACACATGAACCCAAAAGTGGAAACTGTAAAATTATTTCATTAAAAAATAGCTATCTCTATTTGATCTTTCTCTCAAGGCAGTAAACTAGGTTGTTGGCACTTTCTTGCTTTTCAAGATATATTGCTTAATTCTTTTTTTAAATTATGATTTTAATGAAAGTTTACAGAAAAGTTGGATTTTCATTCATTCATTGTTGCACAAAAAATATTCATTCATTGTTGTGTAATTGCTTAATGTTTTTTGTCACTTGAGAACCAGCTTTGCAGCGGCTAGTCATGACCCTTATTTCCAAAATGCCCCAAAAGACTGAATCCATTTATACTCTCGCCACCTAAGAAGGAGGGTGCCTGTTTGGCCGTGTCTTGGTTGACGTTTGGCCGTGTTTTGGCTGACAGTGTGGGAGAGCCTGGGCTACTGGATCATTATTGTCCTTTCCCCTGTTGATGGTGGGCCTGCACTGGGTCCAGAATGTTCTCTCGTTCTCTGACTCAGCCTCCCTCTTGTCCACACAGTTCCTGCTCATATTCCACAAGGCGCGTGCCGGCAAGCTGGAGGCAGACAGCGGGCTGATGGCGCTGGCCAAACTCTCGGAGATTAACGTTGCCCAGCAGGGCGTCAGGGGTGCCAAGGTCTTCTTCGAAGCCAAGGTAGGTGCCTCTTTGCCCTTGTGCGTGTCATCTGGGGACCTGGAGCTTGCTCACCGCTGAATTGTCTCATTAACCCCTGGGGCAGAGCAACAGTGGAGACAGTTATAGGAAAATGAGAGAATGATGGCGTACCTGTGTGTGTGCCCACGTAATCTAGAAATGAAAATTGAATGGTGAAATATCCAAGCCTGGTTTTGGATTCACATGGGTTTGGGGTGCAGTGCCAACTCTGGATCCAGACTTTTCCAGAGAGTTCTTCTCCACCCCAAACCACAGCTGTGTTGCTCCAACAGCTATGTCCACTTCTGCACCTGTGTGGTATCCAGTGGACAGTGGGGTGGATGAGGACATCTCTGCTCTGCAGACAGTGGTCAGGAGTTGAGAGGGTCTCTCCCGTCTACTGTCCCACAGTCCTGGGTTTCTCAGTCTTCATGCACCCCTATGGTCCTTAAACATTTCTAGAGGTCCTTCTGCCGGGGTGCTGCTGTCATCACCTGCACAGAGCACACCTGCAGAAGGTGGGATGTGGCTGGTTCTCCAACCTCTTATCCACCTGAGCTGTAGAGAACAAGTTCAGGAGCCAGTTACTTTGTTACTGTGTAACCTCAGCTTCCTCACCTGGAAGACGGGGTATCTTCTAGAAAGGATCAAATGAATAATGTGCGTAGATTGTTTGGTAAGTGTCTCATATTTATAGGAATTCCTTGCTGGATATGAGCTGTTGGGACCTCCCATAACTCCAGGCAGGAACCAGACCTCCTGGTGGGATTTTTGCTTTCTTGTGAAGGCCGTCCACAGACCATTGTCCTTGGTGAGCTAGCCTGTCCTGCCCAGGACCCTAATCAGGAGGCGTCTTTCTGCAGAGATGCTGTTTACAGACAGATTCCAGCAATTGTCCACCAAGGTCTCCTCTAGTCCTAATGCCACATTCTTCATGCAGTCTGGCTTCTCAGACAGGTCTTTGGAGAGGGACATAATGCTGGGTAGAGTAGAGGGACAGCGCAGGAGGGGAAGGCCCTCTATGAGGTGGATTGATTCAGTGACCGGGGTAATCGGGATGGGTGTGTCAGAGACAGTGCGATTGGCACAGGATAGAGCAGGGTTTAGGGCTGTTGTACATAGGGTCGCTATGAGTCGCAAACGACTCAACAGCACATAACAACAACAACAACTACTTTTTATGTGATGTGGAGTCATAACTGACTCAAAGCTGACCCTCCAGTGGATTTTCAGAGGCAATACATCTCATGGGAGGAGGTTACCCATCTTTTTCGATGCCTTTGAATTGTGGTGTTGAAGAAGACCACGGACACCAAGAGAACATGCAAGTCTGTCTTGGAGGAAGGGCAGCCAGCGTGCACCTTGGAGTCGAGGAGGGTGACACTTCATCTTACATGCTTTGGGCCTGTTGTGAGGAGGGACCAGTCCTTGGAAAGGACAGCTGCAGGGAAAGGTGGAGGGTCAGAGAAAGAAGACCACCACCAAGACGGACCGCCTCAGTGACTATACCAGGGGCTGGAGTTTATCGGAGATGGTGAGGATGGTACAGGACAGGGCGGTTCAGATCAGCTCCTAATGCTGCTGGGAGTTGTAGACTCAGTAGACCTAACAACATCAACTGCCACAGAGCAGCTGGTGGATTCAAACTGTGTGCCTTTGTGTTGGTAACACAGCTCCTTACCGCTAGGCCACCAGAGCTCCCTTATTGCATAGTGAAGGGTTTTATAGCAAACTGTGGTTGTTTTTGTGTGCTGTCATATTGGGACTGAGGCATAGCTGACTCTGCTGTGGGTTTTCAGAGGCAGTAAATCGCACGGAGATTTCCCGTCCTTCTCCCTTGGAGTAGTTGAATTTGAACTGTGTACCTTTGGGATTGACGCGTGGCTTCTTGTCACTAGGCCACCAAAACTCCATATAACGAACCATTAATAAGGACTATGTCTGAGGGACAGCTTTTAGATTTTTAAAAAGTTTATGATCTTTACATGTGCACTGTTTTTACAGTCAGGCAGAAACATGAAAAGAATAACAATAAACTTTCTCAGCGTGCCGTGTTTATGTGACTCCCTTCTCGCCCAGACTCGAGGCAGCGGGAGGTGTACTATCTTTGTAATTACAGGGCCCAGTGGATAATGGCCCTCAACAAAGGTTTGTGTGCATGACGAACAGAAGGAGTCATCATTTGGATTTGGGACAGAGCCATAAAGGCGCTGGCGTTCGTGACTGATGCTGTGAGACGAAGGACTCGCCTTGTCATCAAAGGAGGGGAGGCGTGGGAACCTCTGGGTGCAAGGCGTGTCCCGCTGGGTGGGAGTCAAGGTGAATGGAGCCCGCCTGTCCCACCTTTGCGAGGCATGTCCCCCTGGGTGGG
>NW_006399877.1:7550798-7563271 GCF_000299155.1 Elephantulus edwardii | reverse complement strand
GGTGAATGGAGCCCGCCTGTCCCACCTTTGCGAGGCATGTCCCCCTGGGTGGGGGTCAAGGTGAATGGAGCCCGCCTGTCCCACCTTTGCGAGGCGTGTCCCGCTGGGTGGGAGTCAAGGTGAATGGAGCCCGCCTGTCCCACCTTTGCGAGGCGTGTCCCGCTGGGTGGGAGTCAAGGTGAATGGAGCCCGCCTTTGCCGTTGCTCCGGTGGTGGGTGACAGGCGTGCTGCATGCTGGGAGTCTGGCCCTGCCCACCGTGGTAGGATTGGTGAGTTGTTGATACTACATCCAGTCAACTTCCACTCCCAGCGGCTTCCTTCAACCTTCTAGAAGCCAGTTTCAAAGTCTGTCTTCCACGGCACCTCTGAGCAGATTCAAACCAACAACCTTGGAGCTAGTGGTTGAGCACTGACCATCTGTGCCGTCCGTGGACTCTGTGGGTTCAATAGTGTCCATAGCAGATTCAAGAGACCTTACTGGGCAGTAGGCCTCACAGTTGTAACTAAGTATGGTGAATATGAAATCACACTTTCATATTGATTGAGGTAGGCCCTAAATCCACAGTCAGGAGCATCAGAAAAGATACAGAGGCCTTGTGGTGACGGGCAGCGATGTGGCTTTTTGGTGCCACAGCTGAGAAGGGCCACAAGGGCCTGACAGAGGTGAGGAAGGATTCGCCCCTGTGTTCCTCGGTGAGAACGCAGCCCACTGATGCCTTCAGCTCAGACTCTGGCCTCCACACTGACCCAATGTGTTTGTGGGTGCCAGGCCTGTGGTAATGTTACCTGTTACTGGCGGCCACCAACTCGATGCAGACTTGTGGTGCCTGTGAGGGAGAGGGGCTGAACCGTGCTCTGCTGGGATTTCTCTGACTTATTTTGGGGTGTAGAACAATCAGGCGTTTTTTTCAGGCCACCTCTGGGAAGATTCGAACCTCCAGCCCCCAGCGGCTGAACGTATGCCACCACCCAGGGACTACAGATAAGCTCCAGAGCATAGATGATTGTAAAATGTAGTAAAATTCATCGGGAAGTGATGACGCTTGTTATTGTTGGTTTTTAATGTAATTTATGTCAATTTATGTGGTTTCAGTTTTAATAAGGAGTACTGGTAGCCGTGGGGATAAGGAGTTGTGCTGCAAATCCAGAAGCACATGGTTCAAATCTCCTTGGTTCTCCACAGGAGAAAGATAAGCAGTCTCCTCCCGTGCAATTTACAGCCTCTGAAAAGCCGCTGGAGGGTCAGCTATGAGCTGGTTCCGACTCCGCGGCAGTGAGTTGAGCTGCATTTTGAGTAACGGTGATTTCTCACTGTCATCGAGTCAGAACTGACTCACAGCTGACCAGCAGGTTTCTGAGGTGGTGAGTGAGGGGAGATTGCCTGTCTTTTCCCCTCAAAGCTGCTGGTGGGTTCATCCCTTGAGCAGGGAAACTCCTTACCACCTAGGCCACCAGGGCTCCCCATCAGCTGATGTCCCAGTCAGCTGGTGAGCACATGCAGGGTCTCCCAGCAGAAACAGGACGTGAGTCACAGGCCAGGAGGACAGGATGTGCCTGAGCTGTCTCACCTCAGCTCATTGCTGTTGACCAGCTCACAGCTGACCCTCCAGCGCTTTTCCGTGGCATGAGCGAAGGCCGCTCACCTTTTGTCCGGAGGAGTCGCTGGTAAGTTCAAAGTGAGGGAGACACCGGCCTTTTCATTAGTACAGGTCCCTCCCGAACAACCCTGCCACCCCACTCCCGAGTGTTGCTATAACAGTACGCAGGAGGGTGGCTTTAACAAACAGGAGTGTGTTCACTTCCACTTGGAGATTGTTGCTGTTAGGTGCTGTCCAGCACTATGACTTAGAGCGACCCTTTGACAAACAGCTGGAAACCCTGTCCGGTCCGGCACCATCCTTACCATGTCCACAGTGCTCGAGCCTGCAGTTACGGTCACTGTGTGAATCGCTCTTGCCCAGGGCATTCCTCTCTTTAGCTGGTCACCTTGTCACCAACCAGTCTTTTTCCAAGACCTTGAGCCTCCTGATAACATGCTCCAAGTATGTGAGATTGAGTGTCACCGTCCTTGCTTTTGAAGAACACCCTACTTGCACCTCCGCTAAGACTTTGTTCTTTGAGCAGTCCAAGGACTGATCAGTACTCTTCTCCAACACCACAATTCAAAGACGTCGATTCTTCTGACTTTCTTATTCATTGGTCAACTTTCCCATGAATATGAAACAATTGAAAACACCATGTCTTAGTGGTTAGAAATCCAAATTCCAGATTCCAGTTTTAGCAGACCCTGCCCCATGCCCTGCCCCGGCCCCCTGCCTCATTGGTTCTAAAGGAAGGCCTTGGTTTCCTTCAACATCCATAGGTCCACTCTGAATGCCTTGACCTTCTGTTGTCAAGGAGCATCTCAGCACAAAGGAAGGACACTCTCTCCTGTTTCTTGGTGGCACTGAATTCTTTCTCCTCAGCTTACTTTCCCCCCTCTTTTTCTGTCTTGTGAGATAAAAGGTATTGTGGGCCACACCCACGGAAGCTCCACTTGCATCAGGCCTGTGGTAGAATTACAGAGGTGACATCCCACCTTTAGCACCTGGTTGCTTTATCAGGTCTTTGGAGATCCTTACATAACATTCACGTAGTATCATTCCACACACGTGTATGTTTTGGGGACATATTTCAACCCGTGACAGGTAGTAAGGGAGAAATTCAGGGAGGTGGGCTGGTTCAGAACTGCTGATGTGTTTGGATACGTGGATGTAAAATGATTACAGGCCCAGCTGAAGGATGAGATGCTGAACTCCGTCAAAGTCATTGCTGCCGAGTTGGGGCTGACTCCTAGCTGACCCCCCAGTGTGTTTGCTGAGGCACAGGAAGAGATTGTGCTCTTTTTCTCCTGAGGACCAGCTGGTGGATTCGAACCCTCTGCCTTTGCGTAGATAGTGCAATGCCTTACCCACTGGACCACTAGTTCTCCCTGAGGAGTAGGAAACAGGATGGAATATAAATACACTTAGTGAGGTGCTCTGTCTCAGCTCCCCCCAAAAGTCAGTAGGAGTTTAGAAATTATTTTATCCCTCAACTTCCAATGCCATAAAAATAAGTCAGACACATAGGAAAAGATTGCAGCACATCCATCTTTTTAGGATATTATGAGTCTGATAATGAAATCAGTGGAAAATAAAACATGAGAGGAAGACATTTTATATCAATCTCATGAATCGCTGTATGAATCTGAAAACATGAAGACAGGCAAAGCAATTACAACAGGATAAAGCTGCAAGCGTATTTCAAATATCTTCCTATCATGGAAAGATCAAATAAGGGGGGAAGACTCATTTCAATTGGATGTTGTGAAGACATTTGGCGAAGTTTAATACCCATTCATAAAAATGGGTGAAATGAGAAAACAAGATACTTCTTCAGCATGCCAAAGGCATATTTATTTCCCCTCGAAACATCAAGGCATTTTATAAAGCAGCACTATTAAATCGTGCAGAGGAGATGCAGGAATCAACACATCAGTCGGTGAAACAGGAGAGAAAAGAATAGAAAGTCGTGGGGATTTGATACATGGGTGAGAAGGTGTCTACAACAGTATAGGAAATGGGCTTTTCAATTAAAAAACATTGACATGATTGACTTTCCACGTAAAAGGAAATAAAGTTCCTACTTTATACCTGTTCTCTAAAGCGGCTGTAACAGAGGTAAGTGGGGGGTTTTAGGGTTTTAACGAACAGAAATTTATTCTCTTGCAGTTTAGGAGACTAAAAGTCTCTAAATTCTGGATGTGAGCTCCAGTGGACAGTTCTCTCTGATTCTGGAGGAAAGTGCTTGTTTCCTTCAGCAACTGTAGCCCTAATGCTCCCTGTAGGTGGCCATCTGGCCTTCTTCAGGGTCCAGGTCCAGAAAGGATGCACTCCGCCCCTGCCTCTCATCTCTGGTGCACACAGCCAGAGTGAGAAGGTGTAGCCAGAGTGCTCCTTGGAAGCAAAGATGATGCAGCTTTCAAAGATGATCCTTCAGGCATGTTGACGGGAGAGGCAAGTGCTGAGGACTCTACTTCATAGGGTCTATGAGTCGCCTACGACTCGACAGCACTTAACAACAAAATCAATTCAAGATGGTGTAATTGAAAGGTTTCCATCCAAGAACCATGCTGAGGTAGAAACATTTCTCAGCAAGGGGAGTAGGCCCAGAGGATGGGCTCAGGGGGTTTATATGGGGTCATTGCAGTAACTCATTGGGCCGTAAAGTTTCTGTTCTTGGGAACTGGTTGTGGGGACTGTCCTGACATAGGATTTCTGAGTTCTAGTTTCAGAAAAATGTCCTGACATAGGATTTTCTGGTTTTAGAAAACGTCCCAACAGGATTTTCTGGGGTCTGGTTTTGGAAAATATCCTGACATAGGATTTTTGAGTTGAGCTTCAACCTCCATTTTGATTTTTAGTCTAACATTAATGAATGGAACATGAAAAGACAGACTAGGAATAAAGGCCTGGCAGTTTTCTGAAAATCGGCTTGTGAAGCCTTACAGCTCCAGCAGATCTGAGGAAGTGCTGTCAGATGGATCCCCTAGGTGGGAAGATAATCAGAACACACAGCCCAGCCCTGGACTTGAACATGTCAATGACCGGGCGGATGACTCAGGACCTGGCATGGTTTGGTCTTCTTGTCCACAGTTACTAGTTGGGTAATCCATAGGGATGTCAGGCATCCTGAGGGTGTGAGGAGAAATGGTCAGGTGTCTTCTGTAACAGCACTGTCTGGAAGACAAAGGAGAGGAGTGTCTGTGGGGGGTCGGGGCCTGCCTCCCATTGGGCCAAGGTGTCAGGGCCTGTTCCACACTCTTTTTTTTTAAATTTTATTTTATTATTTGTGTGTGTGTGTACCATCAAATCAGATCTGACTAGTACAGGAGGAGATTGCCCCTCCTTCTCCGGCAGAGGATCTGGTGGATTTGAACCGCGTACCTCTGGGATTGCAGGGCAGCTTCTTGCCACTAGGCCACCAGAGCTCCCCAGCGTCTTCCACACTCTTACGCTGCCACTTTGTTGTTTTGCTCTTTCTGCACAGGTCCAAGCCTTGTCATCCGCCAGTAGGTTTGAAGCTGAATTGAAAGCTGAGCAGGAGCAGCGGAAGCGCGAGGAGCAGGAGAGGCAGCTCCGTAGAGCGGCGTTCCGGGAGCTCAAAGCTACTTTCAGTAGGACCTAGTGCTGCTGACCTTGACCGTGTTCTCCGCCCACCACCGTGCCTTGCAGATGCCTCTTGGAGAGAGAGATGACTGTGTCCTCTTATCTCCATGGACCTCTCCAAGCCCTCCACATCCATCCACCACCTGATGTACACTCCTTAGATGAACTCAGAGGGGACACCAAGTCGCCTCTTCCCAGTGCTGGAGCTGCCCTGAGGGACCTCAGACAGTCCTGGGTCTGTCCTGCTGACCAACATCTCCTGCCTACTTCCTTTCCTCTGCCCTCTCCAGTAGCCAGCATTGGGCTCTTGGCAGCTTGTACCTGTCCCTTGTCAACTGACCATTCCATGTCAAGGAGTACTCTGCTCTGCTCATTTGGACAATTGCTACTCTCTTTTGTGGTTCTTGTTGCTGGAGGGCTATGACCTTGGCATTCCTGTTTTCATTGGGAAAGTCTCTCTGCACCCTTTACTACCCATTCGGTTTCCTAGGACTTCAAGGACTGTTACCTGTACTTTCCTCCAGCACAGCAAGTGATGCCAGTGCTGGGATGACACTAGAGGAAACACCAGAAATTTCATTCCTTCCCATCAGCCTTTCCTGTCCCCTTAGCCTTCTCTCTGGATAGTTTCCCACATCAGCAGCCTTTCCCATCCTTTGATACCGTGCTACTTAACTAGAAGAAGCAAGAGTGAGTGAGCTGAATATTTGAACTGAGTAGAAGATTTCTTACTTATTTCAACTCTAATGCTATGTAAACCCTGTAATAGTAGACCCTGGACATTCCACAAGTGCAGGACCTTCCAGCACCCCAGAAGTCATGATGGGGCCCATCCTCTAGCCAGCTTCCCAGTATCTGCTCTGGGGTTTTGAGGTGAAGGTGTTCTTATCCCCACTTTTTAAAGATTTTCTGTAGTTTAAAAAAAAATTCCTCATGTACTATTTATTCTCTTTTGTAGCTGCTCTTTTCAATAAAGGAACATTCTACCTGACAGCTATTTCTTATTAAATAAACTGTGCAAATGCACTTTTGTCATCTAAACCAGCGGGCGTTGAGTCTTTGAACGGGGGAGAGAGGACAGTGTTTTTTTCTTCAAAGCTCAATCATCTCATGAATGAAACAAACAGAACAAAGCCATCTCTGGCCCTGTGCTGACTCCACAGCCATCCTTCACCGATCCCACAACCCTTGTGTGCCTGAGCCCATCTCTGTAACCACCTTTGTGGGCTTTTCTTATTGATGATCCGATTTTATATAAGACTGAGCCTATTGCCTTGAAGTCTTCTTCCAATCCTGACGCCACGTTCCTCATACAGTCTAGCTTCTCGGAGTGATTGGCATACGGATTGACTAGGTCTGGAGAAAGGATACAACCCTGCTGAACACCTTTTCTGATTGTAAATCATCCAGTGTTCTCATGTTCTGTTTGGATAGTCAGACATCTGACTGATGGTCTGTGTGTGTGTGTTAAATGTAATTTTTTTACTATTTGTGTGTGTGTGTGTACTGGGAATAAGTGCATTTGAGATGGCGAGGTTGGCACAGGATAGAACAGCGTTTAGAGCTCTTGTACATAGGGTCAAATGACTCGATGGCACATAACAACTGTCAAATTGGATCTGACTGGTACAGGAGGAGATTGCCCCTCCTTCTCCAGCAGAGCATCTGGTGAATTCAGATTGCGCACCTCTGGGATTGCAGTGCAGTTTCTTGCCACTAGGCCACCAGAGCTCCCGTGTGTGTGTTTTAATTTTCACTTTAATTTGTTGATAAAAGCTGTATATATTGTTTCACACTATCCTTCATTCACATTGTGTATCATTCAATTATCTTCATTCATTACGTTTTATAAAATTAAAAATCATTGAATAATGCCCACCATTACCCTGTCCTTCCAGGCTCCTGCTGGATCTTTCCCATTTCCTTTGCCCGCCCCTCCCTCCACCCATCAAATTGTGGAATTGTATGATTTTCCCCCCTGCCCGTTTTCACCTCTTTGCTCCCCCCACCTTGGATCCTCAGACATATTTTACTAGTTATCTTTCTATTTCTATAATTAAAATCTTCCGCAGTATCAGTCCTTATGAGACTGACTTAGTTTACTCAGCATATTGCCCCAGTCCCTCCCAGGTTATGTAGTAATTTTAAAAATTGTTGCTCTTGAGTGCTATGTAGTATTCCATCATGTGAATATACCACAGTTTCCGAGTCCTTTCAGTTGTGATTGGACATTTGGTCCATATATATTAACGACTTGCGTTATGTAGATGACACAACCTTGACTGCAGAAAGTGAAGAGGACTTGAAGCTCTTACTGCAGAAAATCAAAGACTCCATCCTTCAATATGGGTTACATCTCCATATCAAGAAGACTGTGATGGATGGAGAAAAGATTGAAGTTATCAATGATTTCATCTTACTTGGATTCACAGTCAACACTCTTGGATGCTGTTGTTATGTGCCATCGAGTCATTTGCAACTCATATGTACAAGAGCTCTAAACGCTGTTCTATCCTGTGCCAACCTAGCCATCTCAAACGCACTTATTCCCACGGCTCCAGTCACAGAGTCTATCCATCTCATCGAAGGTCTTCCTCTCCTTTACCGCCCCTGCACTCTGCCAAACATGACGTCCCTCTTCAAGAACCAGTCCCTCCCTGCAACATGCCCAAAGTGTGTCAGACGAAGCTTTAGAATCCTTGACTCCAAGGAGTATTCCGGCTTCATCTTCTCCAGGACAAACCTGTTTGTTCTCCTAGCAGTCCATGGTATAGTCAACACTCTTCTCCAGCACCAAACCTCAAAGTCATCAATTCTCTGTCAACCCTATTCAGGGTCCAACTCTCTGACACATAGCACGTAATTGCAAAGACTAGAGCCCTTAGCCTCCAGCACCTTCATCTCCAGCCTGATGTCGTTGCTCTTCAGTACTATTGAGAGGTCCCTCACAGCTGACTTTCCCAGTGCACTTCGTCTCTTGATTTCCTGGCTGCTGTTACCAAGAGTGTTGATTGTGGAGCAAACTAAAACTGTTAACTATCTCAACCTCTTCACCATCCATACTAGCAGTCAAGAAATAAAATAATGTGTTGCATTTGGGAAATCTGATACCAAGACCTTTCCAAAGTTCCAAAGAGTAAGGGTGTCATTTTAAAGACAAAGGTGTGACTAATCCAAACCCTAGTATTTTCAGTTGCTTCCTATGAATCTGAGAGTTGGGCAATGAATCAAGGTGACAGAAGAAAAATCAATGCCTTTGAATTGTGGTGCTGGAGAAAGACACTGAACATCCCATGGACGGCTAAAAGAACAAACTCGTCTGTATTGGAGGAAGTGTGGTCAGGCGCTCGTTAGAGTCAAGGAGAGTGAAACTTGGCCTCACATACTTTGTACATGTTGTCAGGAGGGGCAGTCCATGGAAAATGACATCGGGCTGAGGAAGGTGAAGGGTCAGAGAAAGAGGAAGTTCTTCAACAAGATGGACTGACAGAATGACTGTAACAATGAATTTGAGCATGGCAGAGATTTTGAGGAAGGGCAGAGTTACTATTGTTCCTAGGGTCGCTGTGACTCATAGTGGACTTGAAGTCACCTAACAACAACAGTGCTTTGAAAAAGAAAGTGTCTCAAAGAAGGGAAGTTTTGAGGGAAATTTGTATATTAGGTTAAGGTGCAATCTCCGTTATGCAGATGACACAACCTTGCTTGCTGAAACTGAGGAGGACCTCATGCACTTGCTGCGAAGGGTCAAGGACTGCAGCCTTCAGTATGGACTAAGGCTCAATGTCAAGAAGACAAAGATTCTCGCCACTGGACCAATTAGCAGCGTCAGGATGGATGATGAAGAGATTGAGATTGTTCACAGCTTCAGTTTGCTCGGCTCCACAGTCAACACTCTTGGTACCAGCAGTCAGGAAATCAAAAAGCGTATCGCGATGGGAAAGTCTGCTGTTAGGGACCTCTCAAAGGTACTCAGGAGCAACAGTGTCTCTCTGGAGACTAAGGTGCGCCTGATACAGGTCATGGTATTTGCAATCACTTGTTATGCATCAGAGAGTTGGACAATGACTAGGGAGGACAGAAGGAGAGTGGATGCTTTTGAGCTGTGGTGCTGGAGAAGGGTACTGAATGTACCATGGACTGCCAGGGAAACAAACAGATCCATCTTGGAGAGGATTAAACCAAGCTGCTCCTTGGAGGCAAGGATTCTGGGGCTTCGTCTGACATACTTTGGACATGTTGCCAGGAGGGACGGGTCCTTGGAGAGGGACATCATGCTTGGGAGGGTGGAGGGACAGTGCAGGAGGGGAAGACCCTCTATGAGATGATTGATTCGGTGACTGGGGTAATCGGGATGGGTGTGTCAGAGGCGGTGCGGTTGGCGCAGGGTAGAGCAGGGTTTAGAGCTGTTGTGCATAGGGTCGCTATGAGTCGGAAACGACTCGATGGCACATAACAACAACAACAACCACCTCTGGCCTTTAAGATGAAGTCGGCGTTGTTCTGTTTAAGTGTTTATTCACCATGGAACATGCTCTGTGGATTTCCTTCTCATTGCTGCTTTCTCTGGGAGGTCATACAAAGGTCATTCTTCTGCTTATCTGTGGAGAAGCACCCAAAAGTCCTTTCAGATAACTTAATACAGACATTGCTAGTTAAGGTAAAGATCCGTAGGAAGGGACCTGGGGCTGCCTGTATTAGCTGATGCCCAGGCTGCTTCGGAAGAGATCTGTGGGCCTAGGGCTGGTCCGTGGCCGGCCTCCTTGATCTGAACCCTCAGAAGGGGCCAATCCATCTTGCTGAGGGTTCACTTCTTTTACTGACCCTCTGCTTTAGAAAGCATGAGGTTCTTCAGGGACCCTCCTGAGAACATCCCCAAGGGATGTGAGATGAAGTCTTACCATTCTTCCTTCTAAGGAACATTCTCACTGCACTCCTTTCCAAATAGATTTATTCATTCTTCTGGAAATTCATGACATGTTCGATATTTTTCAACATCATAATTCAAAGGCATAAAATAAATTAAAAAATGTCCAGCTTTTGCATACAGATAAGATGATTAAAAAGACCATGGTTTGGATCATGTGCACCGAAGTCCTCAAAATGACGGTTTTGCTTTTAGCACTTTAAAAAGATCTGCAGTGGATTTTCCCAGTGAAATGTCTGCATCCTTTGACTTCTGGACAGATTCCCTGACATCAGTTATGAATAATGCATCCAAGTAAAAGGAAATCCTCGTACAGTGCAGCAAATTACTTATATGACACTTCTAGCTGGTGTTTTTCTAACTCTCACCACATGACTCCGTGTTGTTGCTGTGTGCCATTGAATTGGAACTGACTCATAGCTGACCCGCCTGAGAGTTTTCTGAGGCTGTAAATCGCACAGGAGGAGATTGTCCATCTTTCTATTGCAGAGCAGCTGGTGGACTTGAGCCATGACCCTTTGCGTTGGTGGTACAATTCCTTACCACTAGTCCACCAGAGCTCTTCCATGACTTGACAGAACTATAGAAACATGAGATATCTGTGGTCCACCAAGGGAAGGGAATAGCTTGCTAATAGTGAGAATATGACACTCTTTAGGGTGGTGGTTGTTGCTAAGTGTCATCGAGTCTACTACGAGTCCTGGTGACCCACTAACTGAGCCTTGTTCTAGCCTGCACCATCTTCACAATCCCTGCCATGCACTCACTGCCACGGTCACTGTGTCAGTTCATCTCGTTGGGGGTCTGCTTCTTTTTCTCTGACTCTCCACCTTTCCCAGCATGATGTCTTTTTCCATGGTCTGACCCCTCCTGACACCATCAACAGGGTCTATGAGACCATGTTTCACTATCCTTACCTCTAAGCTGCACCCTGTTTGCACTTTCTTCAAGACAGACTCGTTTGTTTTTTTGGCAGTCTATGGTATTTTTTTTCTACTCTTATAAGCACCACAATTCAAAGGCATCTCTTGTTCTTCTGTCATCCTTGTTCATTGTGAAACTTTCATATGAATAGATAGTACTTACGGTGAGGCCATGCAAATAAGGTGTGTAAAACACTTTTGTGGAGATTGGTCAGTTTTGCCATCTTACCACTCTTACCTTGAGACAGAATAAAGGTAGAAAGAAAACAGGGATCTTCCTACCATCAAGAATGAAGAGAGTGCAGCATGTTTTTGGACCTGAGATACCTGGGCAAACTAAAGATGGAGAGCTGTGAGGTTGGAGAGGTGGCGTAAGATGAGATAGAGGCAGTGGCAGCAGAAGGGACAGGAACCAGAGACCAAGGTGAGACAGACCTGTGGCCTCCTCGCCATAGAATGAGAAGGATTAGTGTGTACAGACACAGTGGATGCCTGCAGGCATTTACTGGGGAATTAGCCTTACTAATCCACAGGCTAGAGCCCAGCACCTTTGGGCCTGGGCTTACTGGCGGAGTGGGAGTGCTTCTAGGCACAAAATTGGCAGAGCTAAAAGAGCTTTGCAGCACTCGCTTGAGCAAGACAGAGGCTGGGCGGTGAGGCCACGGGTCAGAGAGAGGCTTGCTCTTTGGCACAACTCAGAAGAAGCAGTCCTGATTGAAGAAATGTATATTGAGTGTTGCCAATGAGTTGTAATCTCTTACTTCCCTAATCCACCTAATGGTTGTGATAGTCTCTGAGTTCTCTGTGGCCATTGCAACAAGTACTCAAACCCAGGAGAAAAGCAGGAAGAGTAAATGCGTTTGAAAGGACAAGTTAGTGTTAGGATTGAAAGAGAGGTTAGACTGCATGGAAGGTGGGGATGTATCTGACCTCATTGAAATCGGCTTTGTGCTGTCGATAAGGATTCTTTCCTCTTTTTGTAGTTAGTGGAGTTTAGACCACTTCTAAAATCACATCATTTTTATGCCGTGACAACTTCAATATTTTCTCTATCCTGATGTTGCTTGTTGGTTTATTTGATACCATGTCCCTGAAGAATAGTTGGGCACCACTACTTTGGAGACATATCATGTACTTATTAGTCTGTCTTGAGGATCAGCCCCCTCTCTCTATTTATAACTTCATTCTCTTACCTGTTTCTAAAATGAGTGTGGGCAGCATGAGGACAGCCAAGTTTGACCTCTACTAACTCCACATAGAGGAACTGTCCCCATCAACAACACCCACAGTACAAAAACAATTCCTCTAAGGTGAGACATGGTCTCCCACTCACCTGTACCTGTTGTTGTTGTTGTTATGTGCCGTCGAGTCGCTTGCAACTCATAGCGACCCTATGTACAACAGCCCTAAACTCCGCTCTGTCCTGTGCCAAT
>NW_006399877.1:7541257-7549163 GCF_000299155.1 Elephantulus edwardii | reverse complement strand
GACTCCAACTCCTTGCACATTTCATTGTAATATTTTGCTTTGTCATCCCGTGCTGCCTTTTGAAATCTTTTATTCAACTCTTTAGTATCTTGAATTCTTCCCTGTACCTACTTCTACTAATTCCAAGACCAATTTTGCTGCTCTCCTGGATCTGAAATCTGTTGCAATGACCACACAGATCTCAAAGAACCATACTTATGGTTGTGGGCTTATTAAGGAAGTTAACCGGTTGCAGTTCAGGTTGTCAGCAAGATACAGTTCCTCAGTGCAGACAACTTGTCAAACGTGCTCACAGGCCCTCTGACCTTCAGCTTCATGACGTAGGTTCCCTAAGTCTCTCCAGTATGGGATCTTTCCTCAGCCCTCCAGCAGGCTTGAGCGAAGGCTGCTGGTTCTGACTCTCTGGAGCAAAGTCTCCACTCAGCTCTGTCTCATGTTGGGCTCTGGTTCTTTGGTGAGGCTGCTGTTTCTCTTGTGTAAATACCAGCCTGACTGGCCTTGAAGGACAAATGTTGGGCTCCTTCTTTCCTTTCCCTTGCTGCTGGTGAAATTCCAAAATACCTGCTGCTGTATCTGCCTCATTTAAGCCTGGTGGAATGGTAAAACTAGACAATCCCCTTGTGGAGAGACTAACACACCCTATTTACATGTTTCCACCCAGTCATGCGGCAAAGTCAAAGTCAATGGTTAGGAAACTCATTTTGAGCAATGAACCCTTGACACAATACTGGTTTGGGGTTGGTTGGTTGTTGGGGTTTGTTTTGTTTTAAAATAGTAAAAGATTTATTGGAAAGTTACATCCCAAAAGGGATGGATCTCCCTACTTCAACTATGGAGGGAAGGCTGACACCATATTATTTATAATTACATGTTTTAAGTCAGAAGATTCACAACCAATGAGCTGGCTTCTGGCCTGAGCTTTGACCTAAAGTTTTGTTGCAGATTTCCTTTTCTGCTCTGTAAAGGCTGCTTACATTTGAGCTGGTGTTCAGGGAAAGTACAGGAGGAGTAGGGGCTATCCCAATAGAGTACTCTAGAAGATTCCTTGTTGGTTCCAGAGCCCTTGTGGTTTAGGGTTAGGGTTAGGATTTGGATTAGGTAGTTAGAGCAGTCTCCCCTTTAGGTAAGGAACTTTCTGAGGAGTTCATATCAGTCCAGCAGCAGAGAGCTGTTTGGAGAGGGGTATTCACATTCCATTTGAACCCCTAGGGAGCCTTGTTGCTATTAGAGTCTGCCTTAGAGTGTGTTGGCTGTGGGTTTAACAGCCAGAATTCCTCATGGACAAGGTTTGAGAGGGTATTGTTAGATGCCATCAAGTATGACTCATGACCCTATGAACAACAGATCTGAACCTTATCCCTATCTGGTATCATCTTCTTAATCTCTGACTTCTTGGAGCCCATTGTGTCAATCCATCTTATTGAGAGTCCTCCCGTCTTTCACTGCCCTCCACCTTTCCCAGCATGTTGACTCTCTCTGTGGAGTTAAGGGTTTATTTAAAGTGGCTTTCCTAGCTGTTGCTTGACTTTGCCATGAGCATGGGTGGGAATATGTGAATAAAGCATGTTAGCCTGATGACAAGGAGATTGGCTAGTCTCACACATCCACAAGGGACCTGGCTAGGCTCGCCAATAAGTTGAGCAATCTAGTAGCAGAAAGAAGAAACCTCGCAGTTGGAAAAGAAGAGTAAGCAAGAGAACACAACTCATCCTTCAGGACCAGAGCAACAGCCATGGCAGCCACAGAGGAGAACAAGAGAGGTGACATGAGACAGAGCAGACCTTGGGACTGCTGCCCCCCAAGGACAGAACCAAAGCCAATCTAAGAGCCTTTGCTCAAGTTTGCTGGACAACTTGAGAGAGTGGGGGGAGAGACAATTTTGGCAGGAATAAGAACTAGGCTTTGTTTTAATTTTTATTATTGTGTGTATGTGTACTGTCAAATTGGATCTGACTGGTACATGGAGATTACCCCTCCTTCTTCAGCAGAGCATCTAGTAGACTCGAACTGCATACCTCTGGGATTGTAGTGCAGCTTCTTGCTCAGGACTAAGACTTTTGTAACACTGGCCTAAAGCCATGAGGCTCAAGGCTGAGGTGCCTGCAAGCACGTTTTGGAAGCTATCCTGACTGTAATCTGCTACTAACCTGGATTATAATGTTTTGACTTCCCCAGCATGGTTCTGCATGGTCTGTGAGATATTGCATCAGATTTTGGAGTCAGCAAAGGAGTAAGATTGATGTTGAGATGAGTTGAAAGAGGTATGGGAGCATGAGGGAGATGTCTGACCCTCATGGTTTTGTGTTATTGATGTTGTTGACAAGGTTAGTACCCCTTTAAAAAGTTGGTAAAGGTCAGGTATGCCCATCCCCACATGGCCCTTGCTCTTTTTAATACTTTCTAAGGAATAGCCTCTCTTTGCACCATGCCCAAGTATGTGAGAAGAAACTTTGTGATCTTTGCCTCCAAGGAGCATTCTGCTTGCACCCTCTCCTCCAACTAGTGCCTGGGGATCCTGTCCTGTTCCTGGAGGCATGATTCTAGGAAGTAGGTAGAGTGTTGACATTGGAAGCAAACCCCAGCTCAGGGGAACCTTCCAGCAGCAGTTTATCACAGCGGGGCAACCACCCGTTTCTTGATCAGAGAAGGGGGTGTCATGCTCTGGTCAGATCCTCCTCGCGGTCTGCTTTGTAGCTCTCCTGGCTCCCTTACAGGTCAGCAGTTGCAATTACAGCCAGGAGGTGTGGTGGTTAGGAAAACCTGCTCTTCTTAGAGCCGCTTCTTCAGTCCAGGACACTCAGTAGCTGGATGGAAGGGTCCAAATGATGGGAGAGGTGATTCTTCCGCCTTTTTGACTTACTGTTGATTGTTACCTGTCTGCAGTGCCTCATTGGTTTCCTCTGCTTCCTGATTCAGAGTCCCTCGAAGCTGAGCACTGTCTCATATTTGTGGGGAGGGTGAGATGTGAGGATAGCTTGCACCTTCACCGTCCCAGAATAAAAAAAGTAGTTCTTCCTAGAAGTTATTTGGTTTTTGCTCTGTCAGCCCAAGTTATATATAATCTGATTTATTTCAGATGAGAATATTTATTAAATTCACCATTTTTAGAATTTATTACTTCTGCTGTTGAGAATACACTCAGCAGAAAAAAGACCATTCCAACAATTTCTCCATGTACAGTTTAGTGACACTGATTGTGTTCTTCAAGTTAAGTAACCACTCTGACCCTCCTCTTCTGGGTTCCTTTCCCATTTGCATAAACTCACTGCCCTGGCCTTGTAGCTCTGTGAACTCACACAGACAGAAAAGCACATGATGCTGCAGGCGGACTTTCCCTCCCCATTGTTGTGAGGTGCCATCCAGCAATCTTGTGAACAACAGGTCTGAACCCTGCTCTCTCCCGTGCCAGCCTCACCGTCTCTGATACACTCAGGTCTCTAGTTACACTCACTGTGTCAATCCATCCCCTTGGGGCTCTTTCTCTCTCTCTCTGACCCTCCACCTTTGCCAGCATGATGTCCTTTCCTGAGGACTGGCCCTTCCTGACAACGCGCCCAGAGTATGCGGGACTGTTTTACCCTCCTTGTCTCTAAGGCGCATCCTGGTTGTACTTCCTCCCAGACACACTTGTCTGTTCCTGTGCCAGGCCTTGGGATGGATATTCAGTACTTTTCTTTCAAACATCAACTCAAAGGCATTTCTTTTTCTTCTGTCTTCTGAATCCGTTGTCCAACTTTCAGATGCATAGGAAGTAATTGAAGAGACCGTTGCTTGAGTCAGGTACACCTAAGTCTTTGACCTGACATTGTTATTCTTTACCACTTTGGAGAGGTCCTTGATAGCAGATTAAGTACTAGTTAAACTATTGTTTGGATTTAAGAAGACTTCAAGGAATCTTTTTGGTTTAAGGGTTAATGACTCTTTTAGAGCAAGATTTTCTGGAGTGTATCAACACTGTGGTTACCAGCAGCCAGGAAATCAAAAGATGAATTGCATTGGGAAAGTTGGCTATCAGGGACCTTTCCAGGGTACTGAAGAGCAATGGCATCAGGCTGGAGAATAAGATGCATCTGACTCAGGCTATAGTCTTTGCAATGGCTTGCTGTGAGTCAGAGAGCTGAACAATGACTAGGGATGATAGAGAGAGAATTGATGCCTTTGAGTTGTGGTGCTAGAGAAGAGTGTTGAATATACATAGACTTCCTGGAGAACAAACAGGCTCATCCTAGAGAGGATGAAACCAGGCTGCTTTTTGGAGGCAAGGATTCTGAGGCTTCGTCTGACATACTTTGGGCATGTTGCAAGGGGGGACCAGTCCTTGGAGAAGGACGTCATGCTTGGAAGGGTGGAGGGACTGAGAAAGAGAGGAAGACCCTCAATGAGATGGATTGATTACGTGAGTGGAGTAATGAGGGTAGGTGTGTCAGAGACAGTAAAGTTGGCACAGGATAGAGCAGATTTCAGGGCTCTTGTACATAGGATTGCTATAAGTTCCTCGTGACTCAATGACACATAACAACAACGTCCGTTCTTTATCCAAGCTCCAGAAAGTTTGCATTCCATGAGAATTTGAAACTCTTCTACATTTCCCCTTCTTTCGATGAAGACTCTTGTACAGATTTTTTTTAAAATCATAATTCTCAGTAGTGGTAGCTGAGCACCATCCAGTTCTGGTCTCACAACCGTGTAGGCATTTGTTCATGGAGGCCACACATTCTATTCCTCTTCCTGTTTTTCTTTACATATGGTTTTCAGTGGCTGGATTTTCAGAAACCGTTCTTTAGTTCTTTCTTCTGAGGTACCTCTAGGTGGACTGGAACCCTTAGCCTTTCAATCAGCAGTTTTACGTTGTTATGAAGAGTGCAGCTGGCCTGGGTGCAGTTGAGTAAGACTTCTCTGACCCTCACAAAAAAGAGCAATACTCATTAGCAACATCCGCATCACAAGGGAGATTCCCAGCAACATCCACATTGCAAGACGGATTCCCAGGGGTCCCACAAGGCACTAGTCTCTCTCACTTTCTTCTACTAATTTTACCACCAACTATCCTTCCCAGAGGGATAGCCCTCTCACTGCTCCACATTCACAAAACAATTGCATTCACAATGAGAGGGTTAATTTGGGTAGCTAATGGGTTACAATTCAGGCTGGAAACAGGATACAGTTCTTCAGTCGGGATGGATTGATTCTCAGGCATGCGCTCAGAGACCCTTTGACCTAAATCTCAAAGCTTTCAGTCTGTTACAAAGCTCTCTTACTTACTGTTAATCATGGTGTCTCTCCTCAACCCTCTAGAATCCTTGAGTAAAGCTCCCCAGTTCTGTTTCTGTGGGGCAGCAGTCCCACATCAGCTCTGTCTCATGTCTGTCTCTGGTTTTATACTTTCTCTGCTGCTGCAGGTATTTTCGTCTAAGGCCCAGTCTAACTGGCACAGGAATGTCTGGCCCAAACGGAAGTTCTGGACTCTCTAATTCTGCCTTGCTCTGTGCAAGATTCCCTCTTAAATCGGTGCAACTGAAGACTGAGGGGTGGCAACACTAACCAGTTCCATCATTTGCAGTCTATACATCTTGTTTGCATGCTTCCAACCAGCCATATGATGAAAGTCAAAGCCAATGGACTAAGAATGCCAATTTGAACAATAAACCCATTACATCACAATTGGTAGACATAAAGCCTTGTCTCTTCCTGACTGGACTGTAAGCGTCCTGAAGTCAGGGACCAGGGGGCTTTTTGGCAGCTGTTATATTTCCAGAACTTGCTGTGTTGTTGAGTACTGTCGAGTTGGAACCAACGCCCAGCTGACTGTCTAGCATAGCAGGTTTCAGAGGCCGTAAATCACGCAGGAAGAAATTGCCCATCTTTCTTCTGCAGAGTAGCTGGTGGATTGGAATTACGTGCTCTTGGGCTGGCACCGGCACTGCTTTCCACTCAGTCACCAGAGTTCCAGAACTCAGTGGTACCGAAACTGAAGAAGCAGATCACACCTGTCTATACACATTTCGGGAAGCACAAGAAATTGCCAACAAGGGGCTCTTCACCCAAGAAGATGAGGATCTGAGGGTCTTCAGTCAATGTGAGAAATTGTAAATGTCTTCTTATACGTTTCTGAACTCTTAACTTACTAAAATTAAAAGATAAAAACCAAAATAGCCTAATGTGTTGCTATTCTGTTGCTGCTGCTACTCTTTGTAAGATTACTGGGAGTTCGGTTAGTATAGGGTGTGTTCGAGTCAAATTCTTCTGAGATATCAGCCAGCAAAGCAGAGGAGGGAAAAAGGTAGGTGTCAAGCCACAGGGGCCCAGTGATCAGGACCAGAAGCTGGAGACCAGGCCCTTCCTCCCCAGCATTTCCTTAGAGCTGGCATCCTCAATTTGGATTTCTAGCCTCTCAGCCTGTGAGAAAACAAATTTCTGTCTTCTAAAGTCATCCACTTGTGGTATTTGCCACATTGGCTCTTGATAACTAAGACAGCATAAGAAAGGTGGTACAGCATCACAGAAGGGGTGTGACGAGGAACTTAAGCATGCCATCAAGCAGGCTGGGTTTGCTGTCCTGGATATAACTCATTTGTTGTTACGTTGTTGTGTACCACAGAATCGAGCCTTAGCTGACCCTCCAGCGAGTTTTCAGAGGCAGTAAATTGGACGCGAGTTGACCCTACATCTTTCTCCTTCGGAGCACCTGCTGCATTTGAACCATGTACCTTTGTGTTGGCAGTACAACTCATTACCACTATGCTGCCGGGGTCCCTATGATTTGGAGTTATTTCCCTAGTGTCCCATAGGGCTATTTCCAGGGTTACAAAAGACAATGCAAGGAAAGTTCTTAATGAAGCATTCATAACAAACATTTTCTTACTGCAAAACAAACATTAGTATATTTATTTATTTTGTAAATAACAATTGAAAAGAGCTGACTCTGTTGGAGGGAGTTATAGAAAGCTTCACAGAGGCAGTAACACTTGATGCAGGCTTTTCTTTTCTTTTTCTTTATTTTCACTTGTTGTGTGCCATCAAATTCTCTCCGACTGGCACAGGAGGAAGTTGCCCCTCCTTCTCCAGTGGAAAATCTGGTGGATTTGAACTGCTTGCCTTAGGGATTGCAGTGCAGCTTCTTGCCACTAGGCCACCAGAGCTCCCTTTTGATGTAGGCTTTTAAAGATTAAATGCAACCCTTTACTGTCGAGTTGGCGCATATCTGGTGTCCTAGTCTGTAGGGAGTTCCACTGCTAATCCAAAGGTTGAGCTTCTCACCAGCAGCTTCTCAGAGAAAGATGGGAAACTTCCTGCCATGGGATTTAGTCTCAGAAAACTCGCTGGAGGATCAGTTATGAATTAATTGTGACTCATGAAGTTTTTAAAGATAAGCAGTTTGAAAGTAATGTGGGTTGGTGAGGAGTGAGATAAATGACATCGTGTCAAGTGGGAACAGCATATGCAAAGCTGCGTAAGTTTGAGGAGTTCCAAATGAGGGCGAATTTGGAGCATTAAATTACTGGGGAAGAAGCAGAGAAGGGAAAATGTGAACGGGAGTGGTGTAGCGAAATGAGACTGTGAAGGACTCCTGGTAGTCAAATGCAAAAGCGACTAACCCACTGACCAGGATTACAGTGACAAGGACACAAAGGTCAAAAGAATATGGTGCTTCAGAAAGTAGGGATTGGTCAATTACGTTGAAGACAGGGTGGCATCAAAGGTAAGGTGAGGACAACTCTTAGCACTCTTGAAGTGTCTTTAGGGCAAACAGTAGGTGGATAGGGAGTAGTAATGAATGCTTACAGGGCAGGTGGCAAGTTGTGAAAGTGCACTGAAAGGGAACAGAGAGGTAGAAACATAACTCCAGGGAAAACGGCAGTTTTGAACATTACATTTTAAGCTAAGACACTCTTGAATACTTTTTTTT
>NW_006399877.1:7537733-7540882 GCF_000299155.1 Elephantulus edwardii | reverse complement strand
GGATTTGAACCATGCACCTCTGGGATTGCAGTGCAGTTTCCTGCCACTAGGCCACCAGAGCTCGCCAGATCTTGCTTTTATAGGAAAGAAAGAGTTTGAAGATAGAGGAGATCATGAAGGATGATCTGAAAAGAGAGGCTAAGGGTAATAATAACAAGTGTAACAAAAATAAATACAGGCTCTCAGTTAAGTTTTAATTCTGAATTTATGGAGTATGTTTTCAGTATTAGTTTGCCCATAGATTGCTGGGCCTCCTGTATTTTAGCTGTTGTTATGTACCATCAATTTGGAACTAATTCAGAGCTGACCTTCCAATGACTTTTCCTAGGCTGTAAATCACAACATACATTTCCCTTCTTTCTCTCCAAGAACACTAGTGTATTTGAACTGTGTGCTTTTGCGTTGGCTATGCAACTCCATACCACTAATCCATCAGAGCTCCTATATCTTTTTTTTTTCTATAATTATATTTTATTAATTTTCATAAACATTTACAGAGATTTTGGGCTTCCACTCATTCATTGTTGCACTATTCTCTCTACCCTCCTCCCAGTTTGTTCTTGTCCAAATGCCACAGTGCTTGTCAAAGCCAGTTCTGATTAATCTTCTTTGTCAGTGTATCCTTTGCCATTCCCTATCACTCCTCCCTGAGAGAGACTTCACCCTGAGTCATAAGGAAAAGGGGACGGCGTATTCTCTTAGCTACTTCCTGCTGACAAGGGACGCTGTGGGTTTCAGGGTGAAGATCTTCTCTCACTACTCTAAAGGGCCCCTTTGGCAGTAAGAGCTCCTATATCTTATCTAGACAACAAAAGTAATGCCTATAAAGTCAGGTATGGTCTCCCATGTTTCTCTACCTACTTCTACTAATTCCAACACCAATCTTATTGCTGATGTACTGGGTCTGAAATCTGTTGTAATGACTACACAGACTTTACAGAACCATACTTATAGTTATGGGATTTATTAAGGAAGTTAACAAGCTATAATTAATCTTGGCAGCAGGATACAGTCCCTTTGTCCAGACTGTTTCTGAGTGTGGTCACAGGCCCCTTGACCTTCAACTTCATGTTTAGATCACTGTTACAAAGTTCTCATAGTCTTTCCAGTTATGACGTCTCCCCTCAGTGTTACAAGGTTCTTCCAGTCCTTCCAGTTATGATGCTTTCCCTCAATCCTCCCTTGGGAACATAAGTCAAGATATAAAAAGATGTATTGAGTTGAGAAGGTCTCTTATCAGGGACATCTCTAAAGTATTGAGAATCAGAGGAGCTTGGGTGGCCTAGTGGCAATCCCGAAGGAGTGTGGTTTGAATCCACCAGATGCTCTGCTGGAGAAGGATGGGCAGTCTTCTCTTGTGCCAGCTGGATCTGATTTGACAGCACACAACAACAACAACAACAACAATAAAATAAAATAAAGTGTCACAAAAGTACTGAGAAACAATGATGTCATTTTGAAGATTAAGGTGTGCCTGAGTCAGGCCATGTCTTTTTAGTCACTTGCTATACATCTGAGAGCTAGACAATGAGTAAGGATGACAGAAGTAAAATCTGTCTGTGAGTTGTGTTGTTGGAAAAGAGGACTTAATACTCCATGGACTACCAAAAGAACAGATAGATATGCCTTGGAGAAACTGTAGCCAGAGTGCTTCTTTGAGGCAGGGATGGTGAAGCTTCATCTCATATTCTGGGCATGTTGCTAGAAGGGGTTATTCCTTTAAGAAGTACACCAGGCTAGGAGGGCGAAAGGTCAGTGAAAAAGGAAGACCCTCAAGAGATAGATTGATATAATGACTGCAGCAGTGGAGTCAAGTATGTCAGAAATGATGAGGATGGCACAGGGTTTAGATCTGCTGTTCAGATGGTCTCTATGAACCATATGCTTCTCCATGACACATAGCCACCTCAGTCCTCCAGTATGCTTGGGTGAGGGCCTCTTCCTCTGGCCCCACGGGGCACCAGTCTCCCCACCTGTCTGATGGTGGTCTCTGGTTCTCTGCTGAGACTGCTGTTGCCCTGGCCTCAAAGGGCGTGCACTGTTTTCCACTTCTTGCTGGTGTTGAGATTCCCCATTTCTGCTGCTGAACCTGCCCAGTTTAACCATGAGACCGCTCAATCCCATTGTGGATAGACAGACACAGCTTATTCGCATGTTTCTGTCCAGGTGGCAAAAGTCAGAAGTCAATGGCTAGGGAAGTAATTTTGAACAATAAACCCTTTATGCCACAGTTTTCTCTGTATAAGCAGATGGGCTCATCTCTCTTCCACGGAAGGACTTGTAAGTTCAAATTTCCAACTTGGAGGTTAATTGTCAAGCAGCTTTAACAGCTACGTCACCAGGGCTCCTTTGGGAACCAGAGTGGAAGGGTTTTAGGGGGAAGAGTTAGGCAGGACATACTGGGAGGAAGTGGGAAGGCGATCGTTTTTGTATTCTAGCCTTCCAGATGACGACTTTCTTGTTCTACAAGACTCTACTTGTTGACACAAGTGTAGTCACTGATTTGAATGTCAGCTTCTGTCACTTGCCCATATAATAGCAAAGAGCGGAGAAGCCCACAAAGCCAGCTCAGGGCTCAGGTGCAAAGCTCAGGAAAAGTTCTGGTTTGGAAAAATCAGCTCGTTGGTGATTCAGAGCTTTTAAACCAAGAACAGACTGTGGATTGGGAGCCCAGGACAGTGAGTCACAGCCGGCTAAAGAGTCAACTCCGCCGACCAACTCCGCTCGACTGAAGGGAAGGACCAGAGCCCCAGCCCAGAGCCCCCGCCCCCACTGCGCCTGCGCGCCTCCGCGGCCCCGCCCGGCCCAGCGTGACATCCGGGGCTCCGGCAGGGGCGTGTCCGGGGAGGGGCGGGGCGTGTCCGGAGAGGGGCGGGGCGTGTCGGGGGGCGGGGCTCGATCGAGCCGGAAAGGAAGGCTGTCGTGGGAGCCCGGAGACGCGGGGAGGGAAGCCAGGCGGGGCGGGGGCGGTGCCGGGGGCGTGGCCGAGCGCGCGCTGTCACGTGTCGTGCGTGGCGACGTGTCGGCCATCTTGTGTTGTTGAGGCTGAGGACTGACTTGGGTTCTGAGAGACTCTCCGTCCCGGACCGCAGGTAAGCGGGGACTCCTCCTCGCTGCCCCGGCCCGGCTTCCCTCCGCTCCCCGGCCCC
>NW_006399877.1:7525194-7537443 GCF_000299155.1 Elephantulus edwardii | reverse complement strand
GGCGGGCGCGGGGCGCCCCCGGGGGACAGCGGCCGAGACCCCGGCCGGACCGGGCGGCGGGAGGGTCCGGCGGGGTGGGGGGATGGACGGACGCGGGCCGTGTGTCCGGCTTTGGAAGGAGTCAGGTCGCTCGGCCTGGGCACCCTTAGGGTTCCCGTCCTCCGAAAGTGCTGACCCCGCGGGCGCGCGGCGCTGGGAAGGTGGGCGTCCAGCTTCACCTGCGGGAAGGTGAGCCGGGGCCGCGGCGGCTCCTGTCCAGGCCGGCGGACCCCGCGCCGCCCCAGCCCGCGGGCCTGGGACCCCGGAGGCAGTTCCTGGTCGGGAGGCAGGGGCGACTCCCTGCGCGGTCCTCCCTGCGGTCACTTGGTCCGTCCAGTCCCTGCGGCTCCGGCCGTGCTGATGGGAACACAGACCTCCCTCCAGCGGTGTTCTCGCGTTTGACAAGGCAGCCCAGCACTCCTCGGAGTGGACAAACTGGAATATGCACTTTGCTATTACATCAGCGTGTGGACATCAGAGGAGAGCACGAGGGGCGAGAAAGAAGAGAGTGACATCTGTCTGCGGCAGGACCCTGCCCTGCGGAGCCTTCCTCCCCCCAGAGTGCAGCGATCGGGGCCCGGGGTCATTGACGCTTGACGCTTGACTGGGGCTGGAAGGGGTTTAGGAACCGCATTCTGCCTTTCACTCATTGCTTTAATTCTTTGACAAATATTAGGGAGCTCCGGTGGCTTAGTGCTAAGGAATTGCACCGCCAGTACAAAGGTACGCAGTTCAGATCCACCAGCTGCTCTGCAGGAGAAAGAGGGGCATTCCTCCATGCACTTCCCTGCCTCCAAAAACCCACTGGAGGGGCGTTCTGGGCCGTTCTGGCTCTGTGGTACACAGCAGCGTGACACATACTGAGCTGCTGCTCCTGCCTGGTGGTGTAGGCTTGGTGATTTGACTCCATCAGTAACTCCACAGACTCCTACACCCTTTTGTAAAGGGTGTAAAATCCTGACGGAGGGTCACCATGATTAGGAATCCACTTAGTGGACTGTTTCGGTGTTGCTACCCGAGTTCCCCCCAGCCGCCCAGCTTATTTTTCAATAGATGAATACTTAGAAGAATAGAGTAGTGGTAAGCGATAATTGAACCAGGGAGATAGGCTAGTAGAGAGTTAGGGGGTAGGGACCGGAGTTAATTTTAAGTAGAAAGGAAGGCCTCATAGGAAGCAAAGACCTGACTGGAATCAGCAGCTGTTCCTGGAGCTGGGGAAGTGGGCTTCAGAACCTAGGAACTGCTAGGCCACAGAGCAGGTGGCAAACACAAGAGGTAGGCATTTAGAGGAGAGTCCGGAGAGTGCATCTCACCTTATTGGTACTGGAAGAGGTTGTTCAATGCCTTGGAATCTAATTTTCTATTTCTCGTCTTTAAATAGGGAAACTAAATTCTGGAAATTTGTCCCAATATCACCACCTCACACATCTCTGCCTTCAAATCCAGAAAAATTCAGAAGGCTTATAAAATCAGAGTATATTTCAGGAAATTAAATGAATTATCTTTCTCATCTGTAAAACGACACTGTTGTTTGTGAAAGAATTTGCTTTCTAAGAGAAGAGACTAATTTGAAATCGTCAGAATAGTAGAAAATATAAGGAAATAACACGACACATGAGAAATGCAAATAGGAATCATTGTATTCACATAGTGCCTGCCATCTGGTTAGGAAATTACTTCTCTGCTGGCTATTTAAAGTGCCTCAGGGACATCCCCCTTGTTTGTATGTTCTTTAAACATTTTGGAAGTAAGATGTGCTAAGTTTTTCATCCTTTCCATTTTTGCCTTTAAGACTAGTTTTCAGATTACCTAATGTGGCTGCTGAGAGATTTTAACTTGGAATCAATCAACTCATAGCTGACCCTCCTGTGGGTTTTTAAAGACAGTAAATAGCATGGGAGGAGATTGACAGTCTTTTTACAGAGCAGCAGATGAATTTGAACCTTGTACTTTGGGATTTCAGTGCGGCTTCCTCCACTAGGCCACAAGAGCTCACTGAATTACTTAATAGGTTAAAAATGTTTTAAAAAAGTTTTTATAACTATCTTTTCATTTTAGTTTACACAAGGAATCTAACATTTAAATGAGTTTGCTGAAAGGCTATACATTGGAAAATAATCTGCCACAAGACTGTCTTTTTTTTTTTTTTAAATTTTTATTATTTTTGTGTGAGTGTACCGTCAAATCAGATCTGCCTGGTACAGGAGGAGATTGTCCCTCCTTCCCTGGCAGAGCATCTGGTGGATTTGAACAAGATTGTCTCTTAAAGCATGAGAAATGGGAATTTCAAGTTGAGGATGTAAATGGAGTGCCTTGACTAAGGGGCTCATGATGGTGATAGTGGTGAGGTAGTTGTGTTTTACTAAGTGCCTGTCTCCTGGCTCTTTTGTTAACTTTTTTTAAGTGACATTTCTCAGTGATAGTATCTTTGATGTCATAGCAGCTCATTTGTCTTCATGACTCTGCATTTTAATGTGCCATATTGCTATCCTCTTTGTTGACCTTCATGCTGGAACGTTTGGACCATTGATAGTGGTTGCAACCCCTGAGAAAAACAGTATGAGAAACAAAATTACTACTGAGCTTTCTACCCAGGTTCCTTCTCCAAAGGAGCTTTGGGTTGTGTCATTTCAGACTGAGTTCTCCATCAGTCTCTGCTGATTCAATTTTCAGTACTTTCTGTTTTCTATTTCTTCTAGATTAGTGGGTGCAGTCTTACTAAGCTGAAATTGCCAGCCTATGTTGGTGTTAATGCAGGTGTTTTAGAGGGCAGTCAGATGGCCAGCAGTTTGCATTGCCTTAATGTTTTTGGTCCCCTTTCTAAATTCTTAATCTACCTTTCCACCTTGCAAGTTTTGTGGTATTTATAGTCCTAGTTTTTGTGTGTTTTTAATGCCTAGAGGAATTAGATTTTAAAGTGTAAGTAGATTTTTATTCATGGCCAACTGAGGATCCTGTCATATCTTTTGTCTAGAATGAGTGTTTTTACCTCATTTTTTCTTTATGTTGTCAGATGAATTAAGTTTTATATAGGAATGCTAAATGACACCTGAAATTATGGGCTGAATTGCCCTTAATTTTATGTGAAGTGGAGAAAGGAGAGTAGAGAAGTTTGAAAAACGTTAAGGATATTCCTTCAAATGGCCAGAATTTATTTTAGAAAATATTTTTAAAGTATTCCATACTTTCTTATTTTAAGTAATTAAATATAGATGAATTTTTGTATTGTTACCAATAGAATTTTCATTGAATTTAATTTTATTCTTATAATGAGCGATATCCTGAAATTTGTCCCTTTAAGTTAGGCCCACAGAAGTTTGCTTTATTGTTTTTTCTCCCTTTTTAATAAAAGTGTAAGAATAGAGCATAGTGTATACAGTTGGATGACCTTCTGGATATGATTACCTAGCAATTTTTTCAGAAAGTCGAGGAAAAGGTGGATAATGTACGTTTAATCCAGTTGCTTTCTACTGTCAGTAAAACTATCAACCTTAAATATTTTGAGTTTTGTGGTTTTTTGTGTTTTTTTTTTAATTCTTTAGCAGCAGCAGCATACAAAGAATCCTCTGATTATAGCTAGGACCTTACTTGAAAGTGTTTTACTTTATTTAGTCCACTGATAGTCCCTTGGAATGTCACCATCTTGTGGATTTTAATGGTATTGATTCTGCACAGCATTCACTGCAGGCAGTGATTTTGCAACTGAAAACACAAAGCTTTGCTCATTGTACAGTTTAATACAGTGGTTAGCCTTCTCGGAGCTTAGTGCTTATTTCTGTAGGGTACATGCTGGATTTCTGTGAGGCTGGCAGTTATTTTCTGTTAGATATGTTTCAGAATGAATACTAAACCCCTGTACTGTGCTTTTGAATGAAATAATCGTGTCCCCAAAACTTGGTGTTTGCTGTTAAGTTGGAACTGACCCATAGCTGACCCTCCCCAGTGGGTTTTCAGAGACAGATAATTGCACAGAAGGAGATTCCCCCTACTTCTGCAGAGCAGCTGGTGAATTTGAACTGCGTGCCTCAAGGATTGCAGTACGGCTTCTTATCACTAAGCCACCAGAACCTATTAGTGATACTCATTTCTCATATCAAAAAGATCTCGTAAAGATCCCCTTGTTAAAAAAATGTGTGTTTCAGACCCCACCCAAGAGAAACGGAGAGAGGTCCTTTTGATATTGATCTGTTGGCAGGGCTAGTTTAGAAGCACTCTGGGTGATTCTAATATTTTAACTAGGTGTAAGTGAGCCGTTTATCTGTATAGCATAAACATGGTGAAAAATTGTTCTTCCCTGTGAAATTGCTGGGTGATTTACATTGTGGTTTTTTTTCCCCTTTACAGTGTTAAAAGGATCTGACAAAGTCAGCTCTAACTCCCTGCTGTCAATCAGCAGAACTTTTGAACAGGTGAGTGTTGAAGGGAAGCACAAAACTGAGGACTTGTGCAAACAGCTTATTTTTCTTCTAGGTTTCAGTTATTAGTAAAACACATAGGGCATTTTTCATTTAACTGTTTTTAAGTGCACAGTTAAGTGGCAGTAACTAAATTTCCACCATTTTTTATTTGTAATCACTGAGGTTCCAATTAACTCTTCTTCTGAGGTTATAAACAGTGACTCAAAAGTACTTTGGTGTCATATAGGTCTTAAGGATCATTATATCATTTTGACATTGATCCAACTATGTACATATTTGTTAAATGGTCATAATTTCTTAATGTAAGAAACAGGAACCCATTTAGACTAGCTTAAGCCAGAGAAGAATCTTGGGCATAGAGTTGAAGCAGTTTGCTTCATGAAGGACTGGATCAAAGTAGGAAGCATTCAGGAGCATCCCAGCCCTTTGTCCCCTCTTGACCAGATAGCATCTCTGGGTTTTTTTGGCCTTCCCCTTTAATCTTCCTCCAGCCTGTGTCTGTCTACTTTAATAAGCATATGGGAGAAATTAGCCATGCCTAGAGCCACAGAGGAACTTGAGCACTAATATCATTAGCCAACTGATTACTATTTCAGTGTGCAAATTTCAGGTTCCTGGAAGAGCATATTTGATTGGTTCAGCTTGGATCAGTTTTCTGTCATTGGTCTAGTTCTCCATCATTGGTACAGTTAGTGTGGCCACAGGGGCTGGGGCCTAGCAGTGCAGCTGTGGTTAAGTGACAGGCCCCAGTCTGGTGGGGAAGGTCTCCAGAAGAGTGTAGTGGGGGCATTTCTAGGCACATCCCCACAGATGCTTTTAGGTGTTTTCCTGGTGTTAGAGAAAAATGTCCTATATGTAGCTCTTCAGTTTCACTTGATTTGTTCTGAATAGCTAATAAATAGCCTATCTTTTGGTGGATGAGGTCCAGAAGGTCTCACCAGCCATTCTTGGTGGAACTTCTTAGTGTCCTTTTTAAACAAAAGTTATTGTTTATGGGTATCATCCCAGAGAAGGATCTAGGGTAAAGAAAGTGTTAACAAGCAAGTGGGAGGCTTAGTTTGTAGAAAAATTCATGCCATTGTTTACTTACTATAGTTTGGTTTCTAAATACTTTTGATGTGTATTAAGCAACACAAGTAAACATTTTAAAAATGCTATTTATTTAATTTTTGTAGCTTGTACATATTTAGTGACATAATCATGTTCTTGAATTTTGTTGATATTACTGTGGTTCTAGATTTTTTGATTAAAAGTAGGAATTTTAATGGAAATTATTACATGATGATGACAGGCTACAGATGTACTTTTTGTTCAGTCAGGGTGTTTTTAGTCAAGTGAAGTTGAATCCATTTTTTCTGATAAAATTGCTCTTTGTATTGCATATTTTCTTAAATCTGGATGCTGAGGAAAGGCAAATTCAGGACTGTGTTAAGATTAAGAGGTTTCCATGTAATCTATGTTAAACTAAAGCAATGTTGTGTGATAAGATGTTCAGGTATCGTGTTAATGATGGTGGCATTGTATTTTTCCTAGAATGGTTCATGAGTTGCTAATTTTATTCTTAGCCTTTTACCAAAAGGGAAGAAGAAAACATTGAGAAGCAATGGAAGAGTGATGGAATAGTGCTAGCCTTTCTTTGTGCATAGCAGTGCATTCTTTGGGAACACAGCAGAGCACCTTTGTTTTGAGGTTGCCCTGGGCCTGGAGGAAGTTGTGTCTCTTCAGTGTTGGCACTTGGGTTGCAGAGATTGAGGAACAGTGGGCAGAGCTGTTGTCTTGGTCCTTTCTGATTGGTAAATCCTGGCTCATGTACTTTGGGCATCTTGTTACAAAGGCCCAGTCCTTGGAAAAAGACACCATCCTTGGAAAGATGGAGAGTCAGAGAAAGGAGGATCCCCAACAAGATTTATTCACACAGTGACTGTAACAGTGGACTCAGTTATACCAGAGATGAGGATGGCACAGGATAGAGCAGGATTCAGATCTGTTGTTTATAGGGTTGCTGTGAGTCTTGGTCGACTTGATGGCACCTAACAACAACAGTAAATCGGAGGTGAGGCCTGTGAGGAGGGCTGTGCATTATAGTTAGTCTCTTGGGTATGGAGGTTGTGCTTCCACCACATGACTAAGTGTACAGGGAAGCTGTGCTGTAAGATCGGAGGGCCAGAGAGGGTGCCTGAATCCAAGTTCTGAACTCTGACACGGTAGAGACTCTTACCTTTGTTAAAGGCATTTCTTACTGTTCTGCTTGATTCAGTGATGTAAAGGAGTGGGAGTTGGGGGACCAGTGGAATAAAGTTGAGAGATTCGACAAAAGAGAAAAGTGGCTTCCTGCAAAATTAATTTTCCTGAAACTTGTAAAGATACAGGAAAAAAGATAACTAAGCCTATTGAGCACTGTATCTGTAGTAAAAAAGTACATCAAACAGTTGGGCTTTTAAAGAGAGATGGAGGCTTGACTTTTCTATCTCTTACTGCCTGTAAATTTAGACAAGTTTCTTAGACTCTTGGAGTTTTATTTACTTAGCTCTAAAATCTCTCTGTGATTATATCACAAGTGCCTAACATACTGCCTGGCACAGAGAAAGCAGACCCTGCAGTGAATGGTAGGATCTGTGGTTGTACTACAAAGTATAGTAAGTACATTTGGGTTGTAACATTTTATTTTTATAAATTTTTAATAGCCCTGGTCAGTGGGTTCAGTTTGCCTGTCTTTTTCTTTTTTTTCCCTCTTCCCCATTTAAGTTTTCTTAATCTAACAAATATTCAGATACCCACTCACTGCTAGGTGGTGACAATGCTAAACAAAACACATGGTCCTCCCTTCATGGAGCTGTAGTTTGAAGGCATTCAGAAGACATTTAAGTACTTTCCACAGTGTAAAGGTCACTGTGCCCTAGTTTATATATTTTGTCAGATATTTCTGTTTTTCTGAGGCAGGCAAGCTCAGATTTTTGCTCTTAGTACGACTTCCCCAACTTAAAATTGGGATGCCAGAGAACTTCTGATTTTTAAACTTGTCTCTTTGTCTTAGGGAGCTTTCATGATGTACTGGTAAGGAGCTGCACTGGCAACTCAGAAGACAGGTAGTTTGACTCCACCATGGGGGTGCTCTGGGAGGATTTACTGCCTCCGAAAACCTACTGGAGGGTCAACTGTGGGTCATTTCCTACTAGACAATACACAACAAGAACATTAGAGTACTCTTCTGATGTTGTGTTTAGCAAAAAAGGTTGATTGGAACCCAGCTCCACTGAGAAAATGAGGCATTCTACCTTTGTAAGGAGCTACTATATATACCCTTAGGAACCTGTGGGCCAGTTCTAGTCTGTCCTGCAGGGTTGCTGGGAGTTAGAACCAACATGGCAGTAGTAGAATTCATACTTGCCTTAGGAGAAATTAAACTTGAGACATTTAAAAAGCATGCACTTTTATTAGTTCATAAAAAAAAATATAACACACTTTGTGTTAACATATTTTTTGTTGAACATACTTATTTTCTAAAATATTTGTAAAGTATTTGAGAGGAATGACCTTTTTACAGTCTTATGTCTGGCTGGATTCTCATAAGTGTTTCTGCTTTCAATCTCTTGCTGTTACAAAGAAAATTCATTCCCATAGACTTAGTTCATAGAGAAGATAGGGAGAGATACTTTAATGACTTTTTAAAAAATTGGAAATATTCTTTGACAAGTATTTAAAGATTAGTTGTAATGCGAAATCTGGACTATGTCAATGAACATTTTTATTGTTAAGATTCCTTTGATCTGTTAGAGCCTCGTGAAATAATGGTTTAACATTGAGCTTAAATACAGCACAAGCTGAGTGGATGGTGCAGTACTGGGCCAGTTTTTGTTCTGTATGTTGGAGCACTGTGAGTTAGAGCTGACAGGATAATTAATACCTGATGGCAATAACACTTTGGACATTAATGTGGTCTTTTAAATTATACTTTATATATGTGTGTATGTAAACACACACATAAACTGGGAG
This sequence comes from Elephantulus edwardii, assembly GCF_000299155.1. Classification (NCBI taxonomy): domain Eukaryota; kingdom Metazoa; phylum Chordata; class Mammalia; order Macroscelidea; family Macroscelididae; genus Elephantulus; species Elephantulus edwardii. The sequence continues at coordinate 7,528,993 of NW_006399877.1, read as the reverse complement.
CCCTGGTGGCTTAGTGGATAAGGAGTTGTGCTTGCAGTTGAAAGAAAGGCAGACACTTCAAATCCACCAGCTGCTTTGTAGAAGGATGAGCAGTCTCCTGGCGAGTGGTTCACTGCCTCTGAACACCTGCTGGAGGGTCAGCTATGAGTTGTTATCAGTCAGTGGCCCATAACAGCAATACATACACACAGAATAAAATTACTTTCATGGACATCAACACCCAGCAGTCACATCTTTAAATATTGGAAAACTGCCAAACTCATGATGGTGAATGTTGTTAATGTGCTGTGGAGTTGGAACTGACACATAGCTGACCCTCCAGCAAATTTTCTGAGAGTGAATTGCACTGGAGGAGATTGCCCATCTTACTCCCATGGAGCACTTGGTAGATTTGAACTGTATGTGATGTTTTTCAGAATTAGAATTTTTAATTAAAAGTTTAGGATTTTTTTAAAAAAAAATTCAGATTTTAAAATTGGCAACAAGTATTCTTGTCTTGAGTTATTGAGTATTATTCTTTATTTATTTATTTATTTATTTTTGGTGAGAAAAATTTATTACATTTAGAATTAGCCCGCTGGACTCAGTTTAGATGATCCCAATTTTGTTGGCAACATCCAAAGCATCATAATCAGGAGCAAGTCGAACATAGGCCTTCTTCTCTCCATCAGGCCTAATCAGTGTTGACCTTAGCCACATCAGTGTCATAGAGCTTCTTTACAGCTTGTTTAATTTGGTGCTCATTGGCCTTGACATCCACAATGAACACAAGTGTGTTGTTATCTTCTATCTTCTTCATAGCTGACTCAGTGGTCAGGGGAAATTTGATGATGGCATAGTGGTCAAGCTTGTTTCTCCTGGGAGTGCTCTTCTGGGGGTATTTGGGCTGCCGTCGGAGTCTCAGCGTCTTAGGCCGCCGGAACGTGAGTGACGTGCAGATCTTCTTTTTTTTTTGGCTGTGGACGCCTTTCAGGACTGCCTTCTTGGCCTTCAATGCCTTTGCTTTGGCTTCAGTTTTGGGAGGGGCAGGGGCTTCCTTCTTCGCTTTCGGCTCCATCTTCGTAGAAAGCTCGAGTACTATTCTTAAGGAGTATAAGTGGATGGCTTTAACAAACACATTTATTCCAGCATCTCTAGACCAGCCTTCCTTGTTAATTCCCATGTGCCCTGGTGGTGCGCCGCCTTTCCCCCTGCCAAAGAGCTGCTTTGCACAGGGGCCCAGGTCTTAAAAGACTGACTTTGCTCCTGAAATGATTTATCAAGGAATCCCTTACCTCTCTTTTGTCTTCAGTGACATAAAAGGTATACCTCTCATATATACCATTAGAATATCAATATATCCCATTTAGGGCTGTGATGGTATTAAATCCTTTTGTAACTATTTGGTTTAACAAATCATGGATGGTCATCATTACTACATGTGTTTTGGGGATTTGCATTTCAGTTTATGCAGCTTAGATTTCCAAGTTAGTGCCCTTCCTTGAGAAAATCATTGAACTTTGTTCCAGAACAGCAGAAGCACCTTAGGCACACTTCGTTCACCATGAAGAATGTTAAAATGGGGATGGGGGGAAGGGACGTGGGAATTGTATACTAATGAAGGAATTTTCTTTTTTTTTTTCCCCTCTCTTCGGAGGGGGAAGCGAGCTGGTGGGGAGGGCTGGGAAGGGAGAAAATTGCAGCAGTGAATGAATGGAAATCCAAGACCTCTGTAAAAAAAAATTATTTAAAAAAATAAAAAAGAATGTTAAAATGATGGATACTTCGTGTCAGGATGAATGAAATCAACAGTTTTCACTACTTAATTGAAGACTTTCTTAAATCTTTCTTTCATCTTCCTGCGAGTACATGGCACATGGCAGTGGCTTATCCTGCTGTGGTTTGAATGATGCTGAGAAGCTAGGGATTTTACATCTTGTTTTGTGTGTGATTAGTCTTAAGTGCCAATATAGCGAGCAATGCTTGTGTGTCTTAGTGTTAAGTATTACTATACAAATAGCTTTAACATCATGGATTCCCTAAAAGATGATTTTTTGGTAGAGGAGGGTCTATGGACCATACTTTATACAGTTTCTACAGTTTTTCAGTATTATATATGTTAAATTGATTAAACCCAAATAAATCAAGCACCTTGAAAAAAGTATTTGAAATTGGAATGAACCTATTACTGGCGGTTATTAGATATTAATGAGGACCTTTAGTGTTGGGTAGGTATGGATTTGCTCAGTTATGATTAATTATAATTCTGTAAAAGAATCTTTTATGTGAGTGCTGTCGAGTAGAACTTCTGCAATGATGTCAGTGGTCTAAGTTTGCACTGTTTAATACAGTATCTGTTAGCCATTTGTGACTATTTAGTACTTGAAAAGTGGCTCGTATGACAACACACTTTTTCAAATATTAAAAACCTTTTCGGTTTTTCTTAAAATTCAAATTCCTCACAAACTTTGTTTTTTAGAACAATATTACAGGAAAATGGAAAAGTAATTGTCATACACACTACACCCATTTTCCCCCAATTAAAATAGATTAATGTGTTACATTATTATTTTTTTTTAATTATTTTTTTGTGTTACATTATTCTAATGAATGAGCAAATGCTGATAATTTTTATTAACTAAAATCTGTGGTTTCTTAGTCTTTATTGTTCCAGCATCCCATCCAGAATAGTAGCATATTGCATTTAGATGTCATAACTCCTTTGGCTCTCCTAACTATGACTTTGTTTTTGATGATGGTTGTGTAGAGTATTGGCCAAGTAAATGGTCTCTTTGGTATAATATTGAGATTTCCCCTATGATTAGATGGGGCCTCTGGATTTTATGAGGAAGACCACAGAAGGAAAATGTCTTTTTCATTCCCCCACATCCAGAGTTCATGTCACAGCATGATTTCACACTGACTGGCCTGACTCGGGAAGAGCTTGTCAGGTTCTGGCTACTGTAAATGTCTCTGTTTTCTTCCATGTGAAGAACTGAGTTTCAAATTTTAGGTACTTTTTCTTAATTTAGCTTAATATAGACATATGTGACTGACTAATGACTGCTGTTATTGGACAACACTATTCTAGGTAAAATTCCTCACTTTCAAGTTTTATCCAGAATTTTAACATCTGTTTGGATATATACTATGATAGATGATTTAATAAAAAAGAAATATAAAATGTTATGTTTAAAATATATTATTTGCCCCAATCACTGAGCCGCCGCCGAGGACTCAGCTGCCTCCCCCTCGCGCCCCCTCGCTTCCCGACGCTCCGTCCCCCCTACCCGCCTTCAGCAGGCCGTTTCCACCGAGGAAAAGGAATCGTATCCACCGAGGAAAAGGAATCGTATCGTATGTCCGCTATCCAGAACCTCTACTCTTTAGACCCCTTTGCTGATGCAAGTAAGGGTGATGACCTGCTTCCTGCTGGGGCTGAGGATTACATCCATATAAGAATTCAACAGAGAAACGGCAGGAAGACCCTTACAACTGTTCAAGGGATCGCTGATGATTATGATAAAAAGAAACTAGTGAAGGCGTTTAAGAAGAAGTTTGCCTGCAATGGTTCTGTAATTGAGCATCCAGAATATGGAGAAGTAATTCAGCTACAAGGTGACCAGCGCAAGAACATATGCCAGTTCCTTGTAGAGATTGGACTGGCTGAGGACGACCAGCTGAAGGTTCATGGTTTTTTTTTTGTGTTTGTTTTTATGTTCAAACAAGGTTTATGGAATCAAATTCTAAAGATATACACATAATCAAATGGCCATTAAACAAATCGGCTTTTTCCCCCCCCTTTGGGATTCCATTCATT
>NW_006399877.1:7492378-7524366 GCF_000299155.1 Elephantulus edwardii | reverse complement strand
CCCCACCCCAATGCCAGCCTCATTCTACAACAGTGGCACCATATAGCATTTGTCCCTTTGTGACTGAGATACCTCACTCAGCATAATGTCCTCCAGGTTCACCCATTTTGAATAATATTGCATGAGTTCCTTGTTTTTCAATGCAGCATAGTATTCCATTGTGCGAATATACCACAGGGTTCATGGGTTTTAAGTGCTCATGGCTCACTGAAGCTCAAGTGAAGATTTCCTTGCAATGAGTAGAAAATTTCCCTTCTGTCCCTTGTCACAAGTTTAAAACTTACCAGCTTGTATAATGTAACCATTTGGGGGGGGTCCACTTTTAACTTGGACTAGTGTAACACTTTCATGCAATAAATTGAAAAGAGCCATGCAAAAAAATAAAATATATATATTATTTTTTGGAAGGAGGGTTAGTTTACTTTCTCACTCTTTTAAAACCGACTTTTAAAGTATTAACAGTATTTGAAGTGCCTTAGTTTTAAGTACACGCCTATTACAAGTGTGTCTTTTGATGAGTTTTGTCAGTTGCATGTAGAGGCATAAGCATCACTACAATCAAGGTGACATTCTGATCACTCCCAGACAGGTCCTCCAGCTCTTCAGAGTCATCTCTTCCACCCCTGGTCAGCTCTGTGGCTCTGGATTGATTGTGGTTTTTCTGGAATGTCGTGTAATTGAGATTGTACAGCGTGTGTTCCTTTTTTTGAGTCTGGCTCGTTTGCTCATCTTTGTGTCTATGATTCATCCATATTATTGCACATAGGAGTAGCTTGTTTGTGTTTTATTGCTGAACGTATTCCAAGATATGACTGTTTATTACATTTTTGGTCTGTCTAGTCATTTGTGGTCAGACATTTGAGTTATTCTTGCTTTTAGGCTGTTTGGCGTCAAATTGACCCTAATCTTACATCTTGGGTAGTGACAAGTGTTTATCATTGCACTCTATAAACAATGAATTTCTCTTCTAGGATAAGAAGAAGAACCAGTAGACTTTATGCCATAAAATGAATGCTAGTGTTTTGCAAAGTTTCACGTAGAATATATGAGGATAGAAGCATTTTAGACTTTTTTTTTAGGAAAAAATGTTTTAATAAGGTATAGATATAATACTTTTGCATAATTTATAGTAATCTTGAATTAGCTTTATAATTATCTTAATTGCTGCAAAAAGTATACAGTTTTTACAACCCAGCATAAATGTGGTGGTGGTTGTTGTTGTTGTTATGTGCCATCGTGACTCATAGCGACCCTATGTACAAGAGCCCTAAATGCCGTTCTATGCTGTGCCAACCTCGCCGTCTCAGACATTCATTCCCACCACTCCACTCAGAATCGATCCATCTCATCGAGGGTCTTCCTCTCCTGCGCTGTCCCTCCCCTCTCCCAAACATGATATCCCTCTCCAAGGACCAGTTCCTTCTTGCAACATGCCTAAAGTATGTCAGACGAAGCTTCAGAATCCTTGACTCCAGGGAGCTTTCTGGCTTCACCCTCTCCAGGACAAACCTGTTTGTTCTCCTAGCAGTCTAGAAATGAAATATTGTTTTGAACATTAGCTCAGCTAAAAAAACACCTTTATGGTACAAAAGATAGAAGAGAAATTCTTTAGTTATATATGACAGAAAGTATTTCTGTCCTTTCTTTGCTCATCTGATGTAGTAATAGATGATATCACATTTCATAAGTAAATGGACATTTTGAACAATTTCTTTTCCATTTTGAACAGTGTTTAAAATACTTCTCATACCGACCTTTTTTTTTTTTTTACATTAGTCACTATTAATACCGGTTCTTGGGCATCCTTGAAAGGGACCCACACAGTATGTATTCTTTTTTTGTCTGACATCTTTTGCTGAAGAGACTATGTAGTGAGAATTTTGCACTATTATTGTGTATGTCAGCAGTTATATCAACTCTCTCTTTTAATTTTACTGCTGAGTAATATTTCACACTGTAGTAAAATATATTACAGTAGCTTTATTGATTCACTTGATGGACGTTTGGACTAATGACCATGACAGCCACATGTTCTTGGCATTATTAAAACGACCACCACCATCTTAGTTTTGTCTTCTGAAAGACATATATGCATGTATTTCCCTTGGATAATGTCTTGTGTCAGCCCTGTTGCATGGCGACCTTGAGTAGTATCACAGAGGAGAACTGTGCTCCATATGATTTTCAGTGGCTGAGCTCTGGTGGTGGTGTCCATGAGTAGTTGGCCCTGCCAACCCGAAGGTGGTAGAAATTCTGGTGGTTCAAATTCACCAGTGTCTCTGAGAGAGAAGGAATGGAAACCTACTCCTCTGTAGTTCACAACCTTGGAAAACTCTGGAGGGTCAGCTGTGAGCCAGGTCCACCTTGAGAGCAGTGAGTTTGTTTTTTGAGATGGCCAAAATTTGCTTTGAGGTACTGCCTAGCCTTTGAGTTAGCATCTAAGCATGTTAAATATTTGCACTGCCCAGGTACTCCTTAGCTGTAATAAATATTGCCAGGTTGTTTTTGGAGTGATTGAACTAATTTGCACTAACGATGTTAGTAATCTTGTGTTATCCTAATCCGGATCTAGCTAAAGTAAAAATAGCTCCTGGAGTGAAGAGAGGACCCTTTATTGATTGTGTATATGTGAAGGACTCTATGGAAGTTGGCTTTCCCCCATCTCTCCCTGCCCCTTTGGGAAAAAGGTGGTGGAGAAGTATGATAACACACTCCTCCCTGCTGGGACCCTCTGTGGAAAGGACTCAGTACTCTTGTTCTTTGGGTCAGCTCCCACATTTTATGATAATCGGCTTCTTCTACCATTTCTGTGCCACTGTCTCACCATCTGTGCCATCTCCAGTGTTACAGTGTAAAGCTTTCCTCATGTCCTTCCGAGATTTCACTGGAATTACCTTTGATGTATGTATTTTCTACCAACAATCTCATCAAGACATGCTGTGCTTTACTATTGTTCTTGTGTACTGTGGAGTTAGAACTGACTCATAGCTGTCCTTCCAGCGGGTTTAAGAAGTTGTAAGTAGCATCAGAGGAGATTGCCCATCCTTCTACTGAGATGCTTTACTGTTAGGCACTTTAAAACTTCCTTATCCAGCTGTAAAACAGCACATACATTTTAGAAATGATCATGTTCTTATATAATTGCTAAACCACAGAGGACTATGGCTTAACCACACTGACATTTTTTTTGGGATACGATTCGGTTCACTAAATCTCTTTGCCCCCTTCCCCTTCATGTTCTTACCATATAAGGAACCACTTTTACCACATCATCATAACTTCTGTTATACTGTAGCAAAATACCTCTTCATCTGTAAACCTGTTTTAAGTCTAAAATGCACACTATCTGTAATGGTGGAATAGTCATGAGGTGGAATTTCCACTATTAATGAGAGAAATTGGAGGGACAGAAGTAACAGTGGGCACCAAGCAAATAGTAAAGCCCAGCAGGACAATGTATCTTAGCTCTCCAGCAAACGTTTGCTCTCTGACCATGGCCATGGCCTCCAGACTCTTGGGGTTGACCATTTCTCTTAGTGTTTGTTTTTTAAATCTTTTTTTAGGATATGGGCCAATGTTCTCTGGATTTTGGATAGTGAACCCTTCACCCATACCTTTAGCTCCTGTAGATACACTGGGAGACTCTAGGGCTTAGGTGGCCCCGTTCTTACAGTCCACCTGACTGGGAACTCCCAGTTCAGGGGCTCTAGGACAGACCCCATTTTGTGCCCTGTTTACTTGGCAACCCTGACTCCTCCACTTTGGGTAGCAGCTCTGGACTCCTCCCAGATTCACAAATAACTGCCACATCCTCCAGAATCCAGTTGGTAAATAAATATGTGACTCTCTGAACTCTACCAGGCTGTGGCCTGACTTTGGAATTCTGGAAGCCATGCCCCACTTACTGCCCTGTCACGTTTAAACATCTGTGGCCCTGTGTCATCCCCCCCTGACCGCCCTGGGAGATGCTTAGCACCTGACAGGCAAGCAGACGCACACGTACTCACACACACACACCTGCACACACGTGCGTACTATACACAGCACAGTCCAAAGGATGTGCTCTTGGTTCTTCTTTCTTGGTAGTACTGAAGTCCATTGTTCATAATTCACCAACAAATCTCTTCCAAGACAATCTTGACTTTTTATTTTTAGGCACTTTAAAACTACCTAGTTCCAAAACTACTTGTACATTTGACGTGTCTGTTAGCACAGTACCTTACTTTTTTTAGTGCTACATTTGGACTTGGTTATCTAGCGCTGCTGTAACAGAAATACCACAAGTCAATGGCTTTAACAGTTTAGGAGCAGCACGTCTATAACTCTAGGCAAAGGCTTTCTCCCTGTCAGCTCTGGCTGTGAAGGACTTTGTCTCATGTCAGTATCTATGGGTTCAGCATCCCTTGATGATCTCTTTGTGCCTTGGCGTTAATCTTCCTCAGAGTGTTAAGATTTTAGAACTGATTCTTCTATCTTGGTGAGAGATGTGTCCTTTCTACCTTGCTTGGTTTTTCTGACATTTCTGTAGTGAGCTGTGCTGCTAACTCAAAGGCGACGCCTCTGTGTTCATTAAAATCCATAGTGGATCCTTGGAAGTAAGATGGGCAATCTCCTCCTGTGTGGGGAACAGCTCTGGAAACCCACAGGACAGTCAGCTGTGAATTTGTTCCCACTTAGAAATGGCAGAATTTGAAGATAAAAAGAGATGTAAACAACTCCAGGGAAGCTTCCTTACACATCACATCAGGGCTGTGACTTCAGTAAGGGCTAAGTAAGTATCTTGTTGTTATTGTTATGTGCCGTCGAGTCGCTTGCGACTGATAGCGACCCTATGTACAACGGCCCTAAACTCTGCTCTATCCTGTGCCAGTCGCACTGTCTCTGACACTCCCTCCTGATTATCCCTGTCACTGAATCAATCCACCTCATAGAGGGCCTTCCTCTCCTACGCTGTCCCTCCACCCTCTCAAGCATGATGTCCTTCTCCAAGGACCGGTCTCTCCTCACTACATGTCCAAAGTATGTTAGACAGAGCCTCAGAATCCTTGCCTCCAAGGAGCCACCCGGTTTAACCCTTTCCAGGATGAATCTGTTTGTTTTCCTAGCAGTCGGTGGTATTCTCAGTACTCTTCTCCAGCACCACAGCTCAAAGGCATTAATTCTCCTTCTATCCTCCTTGGTCATTGTCCAACTCTCTGATGTATAACAAGTGATTGTGAAGACCATGGCCTGTATCAGATGCACCTTAGTCTCTAGAGAGACACCATTGCTCTTCAGTACTTTGGAGAGGTCCCTAACAGCAGACTTTCCCATGGCAGTGTGCCTTTTAATTTCCTGGCTACTGGTGCCAAGAGTGTTGACTGTGGAGCCAAGCAAACTAAAGCTGTGTACAATCTCAATCTCTTCACCATCCATCCTGATGCTGCCAACTGGTCCAGTGGTGAGTATCTTTGTCTTCTTGACATTGAGCCTCAGTCCTTATTGGAGGCTGCAGTCCTTGACACTCTGCAGCAGGTGCTTCAGGTCCTCTTCAGTTTCAGCAAGCAGGGTTGTGTCATCTGCATAACGCAGATTGTTGATAAATCGTCCACCAATCTTGACCCCACATTTCTCCTCATAGAGCCCAGCCTCCCGGATAATCTGCTCTGCATATAGGTTGAAAAGGTATGGAGATAGAATGCATCCCTGGCGTACGCCCTTCCCAATTTTGAACCATATAGTGTTCCCTTACTCTGTTCTGACGACTGCCTCCTGGTCCAAGTGTAGGTTTCGCATTAGCATGATCACGTGTTCTGGGATTCCCATTCTTCTCAGAGTCAGCCATAGTTTGTTATGATCCACACAGTCAAAGCCTTTGCATAGTCAATGAAACACAGATAGATATTCCTCTGGTATTCTCTGCTTTCAGCTAAGATCCATCTAACATCAGCTACAATATCCCTGGTATCACTACCACTTCTAAACCCAGTCTGGACTTTTGGTAGCCCTCATAAAATATGACATCATGGAGGATAGTTACATCATTCTAACTGCCACTTCTATCATTATATACCAAACCAACCAGTGAGAATCATGGCCTAGACAAGTTGACATGTGCTTTTAGGGACATAATTCAATTCATGATACCATCTCCACATGAAACCAAACCATAAAAATAGGTTTGGAACCATCCAGAATCATTTGAATCTACTTGTCTCATGTCACAAAAGAATAGGAATAAAGTTTTTGTTTTTCTGTTCATTCTCTGAAATGATCCTTCAGGGACTTCATTACCAATATTATGTCTTGGCTGAACTGTTTGTCACCTTTGACTCTACTAGTACTTTTTTTGTTAGATCCTGTCTTTTTTTATTTAGTCATTGTACATTTTTTCCTCCCCTTTCCTCTCCCTCCCCTAGCTCCCCCTGCAGTGAACCCGCAGGATTCTTTCATGTTAAGTAAACTGAAAAATTTCTTTCTACTCTTATGATTTCTCTTCACCCCTTTATAGCTAAGATTTGTGGAAAAGTTGACTGCACTTTCCTTACCTTCCAATAATTTTCTCTTCTTCCCACTGAGAACTGACTTTGTTCCCCTCACATGCTTTAACTACCTTACCACAGGGGCCGGTTGCAGCGGACAATTTTTAGTCTTTTTTTCTTCAGTATTTCAAATTTTTTAATACCTCTTCCTTATGAAAATGGTACTGTTTTTGTGTAATATGCATGACACTAGAAAGAGAACCGACCATAATTCCACTCGTGGGAATGAGTGCGTTTGAGATGGCGAGGTTGGCACAGGAGAGAATGGCATTTATGGCTCTTGTACATAGGGTCACTATGAGTAGCAGGCGACTCGATGGCACATAACAATAACAGGAGCAAATGCATTTGGGTCATTTTTATATATTAATTCACAGTGCTTTTTAAAAATATCAATATTCTCATGATCTGTGACCTACTTATTTGTGACTTTTTTTTTCAATTTCTCACTGTTCAGTGGTATTTTAAATGGATAACATTTGTTTTTTGTTTTTGTCTTTGTGTATCGTTGAATCAGATCCGACTGGCACAGGAGGAGATTGTCTCCCCTCCAGCATAGTGTCTGGTGGATTCAAACCTTATGCCTTTGGGATTGCAGCGAACATTTCATTATTGCAAGTCAACTAGTCTATTGGTTGGATTTTTGTTTTGTTTGTGGTATCTATAGACTTTTACTAGTTTAAAATTTAAAAAAAACAAGCAAACTACATTTTCACATATAATATGCCTATGCAAGTAACCCAGTAACACCTAAGTAACAAATGAGATGAGGTGGGGCTTGTGGTTGTTTGAGTAAAGATGTTGACTATATAACAGTGCAGTATAGGGCAGGATTCAGATCTCTTATTGACAGGGTCACAGCGAGTCTCACTCGATGGCACCTAGAGTTGAACTCATTGGCACCTAACAACAATATTGTTAGTATAGAGCGAGCTCTTGTGGCCTAGTGGTAAGAATCTGCATTGCAAACCCAAAAGCACATGGTTCACATCCACCAGCTGCTCTGAAGGACAAGGGTGGGCAAGTCTTCTGTGTGTGATTAACTGCCTCTGAAAACCCACTGGAGGGTCAGCTATGAGTTGGTTCTGACTGGATGGCACACAACAGCAACAATACTAATATTAGCCCTCTGTATGTGAGAGAACATTAGAAGTGCAAGAGAGAAGCAGTGACTATAGATCTGTCCACCCCATATTCCAGTCCTTCTCCCTGTTTCTTGTGTAGTTGTCCACAGAGTTTCTTTGACGTTAAGAATATATGAACATATTTATTTTTTCTGTCTAATTAAGATCATATGTAGCTTAATGAGTAAGGAAGGAACTTTTCTCTGTATAAACTATCCACCTTCGTAAGCTCAAAATCACAATAAGCTCAAAATTATTCCTGCCATACCCAGACCTCCTCTCTTGCTACACTCCCCTGCTGTTCCTGCTGTTCTGGTAACAACTGATGTGAACTACTTACCTGACTTTCAGGCTCCTCCCTGTCCTCTGGGCTTAGTTTTTTGATCCCTTTGTTGCTGTTAACCTTCATTGGCCTTCATCTGGGCCTCTATTGTTGAATTGTGTAGCTCTGCTGGCTTAGTGTCAAGAAGCTGTGCTATAATCTTGATGGAATGAGGTTCAAATTCACCAGCCACTCTGGGAGAAGGATGAGCAGTCCCCACCTGTGTGATTAAGTGCCTCTGAAAACCTACCGGAGGGTCGACTATGAGTTGGTTCCGAGTACACAACACCAGGGAGCTTGAAGTTTCTTCGTAGTACTCCATATATAGCCTAGGGCTCAGCTGGGGCTGGCTCTTAAGAGGTGGTGGTTGTTGTAGTCGGTCATAGAGTTGGCACTGACATATAGCTGACTCTCTTGGCGGCTTGTCAAAGACAGTTAATTTAAAAGGAGGAGATTGCCCATCCTTCTGGAGCAGCTGGTGAGTAGCCTTGAACCATGTGTTTTGGGGATTGCAGTGCAGCTTCTTGCCACTAGGCCACCAGACCTCCCAAGAGACATTAGAAAAATGTTTTTTTTGATGGAATACTGATGTGCTTTGCAGTGTTAAATAATTTCTTGATTTTAGCTTCTGTGAATTACCTCTTTTAAACCTTCACTTTTTGGATATTTGCTAAAGGTTCAGGAAAATGAATACCGCTAACCCTCCTCTTTTTTGGAAGTTAATTTGTTCTTATGTGATTGGAAACTCTTCTTTTTTCAGCTGGGATTATTCTTGATCAATTATTTTTAAACTTTTTACATATTGTAATTTAAGTCTGAATTTAACAGTTCCATATAACCATTACTGTTTGGAATGGGGAGGGCAAAGTTAAAGTAGTAGGTGTCTTCTATCTTGAAAATGTAAACTCTGAATGGTACCATGGGGTGTATTTTTGTATAAGTATGTGTAAGGAGCTCTGGTGGCCTGGTGGTAAGGGCCTGTGCTGCCAACCCAAAGACATGCAGTTCAAATCCACCAGCTGCTCCGTGGCAGAAAGATGGGCTGTCCCCTCCCATGCAGTTTACAGTTTCTGATAACCTGATGGAGGGTCAGCTATGGATCTGTTCCTACTTAATGCTATGCAACACCATATCTCCCTCCCTTCTCTTTTCTCTTTCTCCTTTCCCACTCCTCCTCCTCCCTCCCTCCCTCCCTTCCTCCTTCCCTCTCCCTCCCTCCTCTTCCCCTCCCTCTCCCCCCCAGATACATTTTTAATCGCCATTGAGTTTATTCTGATTCCTAGTGACCTTATGGCGTCCAAGTAGAAATGTCTATTTTCTGTAGGATTTTTAAGGGTGCGACCTTTCAGAAGCACATCACCAGACCCAAGTTCTTTGGTACCACTAGATGGGTTCAACTGTTGTTAGCCTATCAGCTAATAGTCAAGTTTGCATCACTTGGGAAAAATACGTGAAACATTAAATAGAAAACTAAAAAAAAATACTATATTTTCATATATAAAAATCTCTTTGAATATCAAATATGTTTATTAGTCAAGCCATTTAGCCAAGGAGGATATTTAAAATATTCAGGAAGTAAACAAGTTTTTTTCCATGTTCTCTTCACACATTCATTGAGTAAATCCATAGTCTGTTATCTTTTTTTTTAATTAAATTTTATTAGTATTAATGAACATTTACAAGGATTTTGGGTTTTCGTTCCTTCATTGCTATACCATTCTCTCTACCCTCTTCCCCAGTTTGTTGTTTTTCCCCCGCCCTCCGAATGTCTGTTTTAATTGTCCAATTGTCACAGTGCTTGTCAAAGCCAGTTCTGTTTAATCTCCTTTGTCAGTGTGTCCTTTGCCATTCCCTATCACTCCTCCCTGAGAGAGACTTCACCCTGATTCATAAGGGAAAGGGGATGGCGTATTCTCTTAGCTACTTCCTGCTGAAAAGGGACACTGTGAGTTTCAGGGTGAAGATCTTCTCTCACTACTCTAAAGGGCCCCTTTGGCAGTAGGAAACACATAGCATAGTCTGTTATCTTGAACTCAGTGTATCCTACACTTCCTTAAAATAATTTTTCTGTAAAGACATTGTTTTACTAAATGTTGTTGTTGTTATGTGCCGTCGAGTTGCTTGCGACTCATTTGCTTGGCTCCATAGTCAACAGTCTTGGCACCAGCAGCCAGGAAATTAAAAGGCGCATTGCCATGGGAAAGTCTGCTGTTAGGGACCTCTCCAAAGTACTGAAGAGCAATGGTGTCTCTCTGGAGACTAAGGTGCGTCTGATACAGGCCATGGTCTTCACAATCACTTGTTAATGCATCAGAGAGTTGGACAGTGACCAAGGAGGATAGAAGGAGAATTGATGCCTTTGAGCTGTGGTGCTGGAGAAGAGTATTGAAAATACCATGGACTGCTAGGAAAACAAACAGATTTGTCCTGGAAAGGGTTAAACCGGGTGGCTCCTTGGAGGCAAGGATTCTGAGGCTCCGTCTAACATACTTTGGACATATTGTGAGGTGAGACGTCCTTGGAGAGGTGGAGGGACAGCGCAGGAGAGGAAGGGCCTCTATGAGGTGGATTAATTCAGTGACTGGGATAATTGGGATGGGAGTGTCAGAGACAGTGCGATTGGCACAGGACAGAGTGGAGAGTGGAGTTTAGGGCTGTTGTACATAGGGTCGCTATGAGTCACTATGAGTGATGAGTTACTAAATGTACATTGTTTTAAATCAGCACTGTGGGGCTGGTTGCTTGCTTAGTAGGAATAGAGGCCTGGAGATAAAGGTGGTGTAGTCACCATGGTTCTTGTGGCCTTAGGTGCTGTCGAATGGACCATGACTCACCGTGACCCTGGGAACACTGGAACGAAACCTTGTCCTGTCATTTGTTAGGAGTGGCAAAAAAATGGAAGCCACTGATTTCTATGAATATTGTTTATATAAACTTTCAAAAACTGTGAATTCTGTGTTTGCTAGAGGTTTGTCTACGCAAATAAATTAAGAGAAATGTAAACTTGAAACTAGCATTTATAGTGTGGCACTGAGTTCATAAAAGTAGGTAGCTAAATACCCCTCCCCACCACTTGTCTGTGAATATGTTTGTCTGAATGAGAAGAGAGGTATGGAATGTACATGTACAGTTCAGGGGCAGTGAATATACTCATGCAAACATTCTCACTCTCCCTTGTGAGAAGTTGTACTGTCAACCCTAAGGCATGCAGTTCAAATCCATCAGTTGCCTGGTAAGGGAAAAATGCACACTCTCCTCCTGTGCAATTTAAAGCCTCTGAAAACCTGGTGAAGGGTCATTTTGTGAGTTGGTTCCGACTTAAAATACCAGTAGCAACATTTAACACAAATTTGTTTTTAGAGCACGTGATTCTCAAGGTAGATGAGCTTTGACTAGTAAGCTAAACTCTTTGGTATTGGGAAGACTTGAGGTAATTTCAGTTCCAGATTTAAAGATGAAGATAATTTTGGAGCAATGCTTTCAAGGATTCATCTAGTCTGCTTGACTCCAGAAAGTTTAAAGGCTATGAGAATTTGAGGATGTTAGTGTTTTTATCTTGGGATGGGAATGGCATTCCTTAATTTGTCGGCAGTTAAAGTGATGAGTACTGGTTTGCCCAAGTGAACCTGGTGACAGTAGTATTTGCAAGGGCAAAAGCTGGAATTGATGACTCTTGAGTCTGTGTTGAGATGACATGTGACTCAAGAACACAGACTTAGTGACTGTCCAGTGTGTTCCCACTCAATAGTGACCGTGTAGGACAGGATAGAGCTATTCTGAAGGGTTTCCAAGGCTGTAGTATGTCCAGAACCAAACCGCCACATCTTTCTTCTGGAGAACAGCTAGTCACTTCAGATTCCTTTGGTTAGCAGCCCAGCGCTTACCCAGGACTTCTTGGTGAAAGGTTAAGCCTGACTCACTCATTGCTGTTGAGTTGACTCATAGCTGACCCTCCAGTGGGTTTTCAGTCTATAAATTGCAAGGAGGAGATTGAGCATCTTTCTTCCTTGGAGCAGCTGGTGTATTCAGACTGCCTGCCTTTGGATTGGCCTGCAACTCCTTGCTCATGGAGGCTTTCCTACTGTCACACAAGCTTGCCTCTCTGCTTTCTCCTTCGGGATAGTTTTATCCAACGTTTGATTGCAACTTTGGTTTCACTTCCGCATCTCCCAGTGCCATGGAATTCAAGGTCTGTATTACTGCTTTTTGGGTATCTCTTTAGCAATCTTATTTTGTCAAAAATCATAAACTGTTTTTCTCCCAAATTAATTTATATTTTCTGCTTCCTTTCAAGCTTCATAATCAGACTCAAACACACCTTCTTCCTATATTGATCCTGGCCATGTCATTCCAGGATCATTTCAGTTCTTCATCTTCTTGTACATTTTCCTTTCTTTGTGGGCTTTAAACTCTTTATCCTAACTCATTCTAAATACTTATTAAGATAGTAAAGGCTTTTAACAGAGGGACATTGCTTTCTTCTACCTCAGGAAATATAGGGTGGTAGATATTTGAATTGGACCTTGGTTTTATGTGGTCTGTTCTAAAAAATAAGGTGGACCTTCTGAGAGAAGATTTCAGGATGGGTAGAACCATAGAAGAAAGAGAATGCAGTGGATAGGAGACAATTTTAATTTGATCAAAGTACTGACTTTGGGTTTGGAAGGGGAAATAGTAAGATAGAATTGGGAAACATGGAATATTATCAGGTTGATTGCAGTTTAAGATTTGAAATTAACCCTGTGCAACTAACCCTAGTGCCAAGACTCTGCTTTAGGAAGTTTGAGCTTGCTAGGTGTGAAAGTTAGAGTTTGAGTTAGGGGCACAAACAAGAAGTGTTGCAGTCATTATCTAGGCATGCATTGACAAAGATTCAGATTATAATACTGGCCATGTAAGTACAATAAGAATCTTGAAATAGGGGTTAATCAAATATGAGACCAAACGATTAGGTCTGAGATAGAGAAGAGTTTCAGATGACTTGAGCTTTTGGGTCTGGCTTTCCAGGGAACTGTGAGAACTGTGGTGATGGGATAGCCGGCATGGAGGAGCAGACCGTTAAAAATGTCATAGTGATCATGGAAGGGAAAAGAAATCCACTCTATAGTCACAGCCAGGAGTAGGATTCCCCTCCTAGGCCATTCATATTTCTGACATTTGTATTTTGAGTGACACCACACTTTCTGCATGCCTCCCTTCCTCTATACTTGTCCCCACAATTTTATTAGAGAACACCACTGTAAAGAAAATGTTCAGCACAGTATCTGAGTTGTTTCTAGCAAAATGAATTATGAGAATTCTGAAGGAAGGCAGAAAAGAGGAGACTTCCTGGGGAATGTTGACTTAATAGGAGAGACGAAGCGATAGATGGAGAGTAGTGTTGGAGGCAAAAGAAGGGGAGGGTTTCAAGAAAAGACTGTTGGAAGTGCAAACAGAGCATGATAGGAGCATAGCTTCCAAGGTCTGGTTCAAATCTTGCCTCACTTGATAAACACAGCTGTTTCCCAGTGATCCAAAACCAACCACTTGTTCAGAAAGGGTGTAAAATGGTGACAGTCCTTTTTGCCCATCCTGATATTTTACCAGATCTTTAGAAAAGACTTTTCAGAAGTAAGACATAATTTTCATTCCAAGTAATTGATAATTTAACAGCATAGTGTAAACTAACTCCTGTAATATCTATATATATATTAGGATGGGACTCATTTAAATTGATTTGAAAAGAGCAATAATCTAGGGTGGTGGAATGTTGTTATGTGCCGTCGAGTGGCTTCCGACTCATAGCAATCCTCTGTAGAAGAGCTCTAAACCCTGCTCTATCCTGGGCCAGCCTCACTGTCTCCTACACACCTCCTCCCATTACCCCAATTACTGAATCAATCCATCTCATCGAGGGTCTTCCTCTCTTGTGCTGTCCCTCCACCTTTCCAAACATGATGTCCCTCTCCAAGGACTGGTCTCTCCTTGCAACATGCCCAGAGTATGTGAGACGAAGCTTCAGAATCCTTGACTCCAAAGAGCAGCCTGGTTTCACTCTCTCCAGGTCGAACCTGTTGTTCTCCTAACAATCTATGGTGTATTCAATACTACAGAATTAAAAACAACAGCATTTTGAATAGTTCTTTTTCTTCAGCAGCCATAACTCTTAGGTTTCCTACTTTAAATCATAAAGGAGAAAACAGCACCATTTTGAGTAAAGTAGATCTCTTGATGATAATTATAATGATATAATTACTTACTAGAGATAGAAGTCCAGGCTGGGTTTAGAAGGGGTCATGGTACTAGAGATACTGTAGCTGATGTTAGATGGATCTTGGCTGAAAACAGAGAATACCAGAGGAATATCTGTCTGTGTTTCATTGACTATGCAAAGGCATTTGACTGTGTAGATCATAACAAACTATGGCTGACTCTGAGAAGAATGGGAATCCCAGAACAATTGATCGTTCTAATGCAAAACTTATACTTGGACCAGGAGGCAGTTGTCAGAACAGAGCAAGGGAACACTGCATGGTTCAAAATTGGGAAGGACATACACCAGGGATGCATCCTATCTCCATACCTTTTCAACCTATATGCAGAACAGATTATCCAGGAGGCTGGGCTCTATGAGGAGAAATGTGGGGTCAAGATTGGTGGACGATTTATCAACAACCTGCATTACGCGGATGACACAACCCTCTTGCTGAAACTGAAGAGGACCTGAAGCGCCTGCTGCAGAGTGTCAAGGACTGCAGCCTACAATATGGATTGAGGCTCAATGTCAAGAAGACAAAGATACTCACCACTGGACCAGTTGGCAGCATCAGGATGGATGGTGAAGAGATTGAGATTGTACACAGCTTTAGTTTGCTTGGCTCCATAGTCAACAGTCTTGGTACCAGCAGCCAGGAAATCAAAAGGCGCATTGCCATGGGAAAGTCTGCTGTTAGGGACCTCTCCAAAGTACTGAAGAGCAATGGTGTCTCTCTGGAGACTAAGGTGCGTCTGATACAGGCTTTGGTCTTCCCAATCACTTGTTATGCATCAGAGAGTTGGACAATGACCAAGGAGGATAGAAGGAGAATTGATGCCTTTGAGCTGTGGTGCTGGAGAAGAGTATTGAGAATACCATGGACTGCTAGGAAAACAAACAGATTTGTCCTGGAAAGGGTTAAACCGGGTGGCTCCTTGGAGGCAAGGATTCTGAGGCTCCGTCTAACATACTTTGGACATGTTGTGAGGAGAGACCGGTCCTTGGAGAAGGACATCATGCTTGGGAGGGTGGAGGGACAGCATGGGAGAAGAAGGGCCTCTACGAGGTGGATTGATTCAGTGACTGGGATAATTGGGATGGGAGTGTCAGAGACAGTGCGATTGGCACAGGATAGAGCAGAGTTTAGGGCTGTTGTACATAGGGTCGCTATGAGTCGTAGGTGACTTGACGGCACATAACAACAACAACATAATTACTTAATAATTAAATTGTTTGGGTTATTATTTCTAGGTTCCTAAAGGTTCCCCAGAAATTTTTTCATTAGGAAGTAATTTTCTCATGGAAACCATGTTATATAAATGGTAGGTTTCTAACTCAGATCATTAGAAAAGTTCATTTTTGAGTTTTTGTTTGTGTAGTGTAGGTCCTCAGTCCCTCAGTGTTTATAAATCCAAGCCTGTCGCCTTCCTGTAGATTCTAACTCATTGCGACCCCTTAGTGTAAGGCTGTATAAACCTTCACTGAAGATGATGGCCCATCTTTCTTGGGAAGGGGCAGCAGCAGGTGGCTTAGAATGGCTGACTTTTCAATGAGCAGTCTAATTAACACTGCACCACCAGGGCTTGCACAGGGTACAAAGAGATCTGGGATAGAAGCCCTTGTTGCTCTTCAGGAATATTTATTTTTCTTCTCTTTCTTTTTTTTTAATTTTTTATTACATATTGGTTTACTTCAAGGCTTGGATACCAGATCTTCCACTTTTCATGGACCTCCCCCTGACCCCATCAAATTGTATGACCCTATGATTAATGCCCCCTGACTATTTCTTAGGTGCTGCCAGAATTCAGCAGCTTTGCGGGAAGTGTGAACCAGGGCTGGCATAGCCTTGGGAGTCTGTTCCCCTAATTTGTGATAATGGGAAATCCTGCTGTTCTTTAGCCTTAGTCCATATATGATAGCCTTATCGTACTGTAAAAGTGAAAGAAATTAAGTCACTTAAAAATGATTTTATAATTTCACAAGAGTTAATTGTATTGGGAGCTCTGGTGACATAGTCTGCTGCGGTGCCACTGGTGGTGGGACACCATCAGGCACTCTGAGTGAGAAAGGTGGGCAGTATCTTCGTGTGTGATTTACAACCTTGGAAATCCACTGGAGGGTCATTTATGAGTTATGTTGAATGTAGTGTCATGTCATGAAGGGTATTGGTAGATGGAGTGTTGTTAGGGTTAGAACCAAGAAAAGAGGCAGAAGTTTACAGCTGAAAAATTAGCTATCTGAACCAGGACACCAATATCGACTGGTGTAGAATTGGTTCTTTGGCCACATGAATAATGTCAGAAGTAACAGACACTTGGTCATGTGACTGACATAAGAGAACAGGGACCAGAATGAAAGCCACCCACTATGACCTCTCAGTGGCATCACTTTATAGGCCCAGACTGCAGCCCCAAGGCCCACCCAGAGAAGAAACAAAAACGCAGGCCCTATACACATGGATTTCACCTGATGGTTTGCATAGGAATCAGATCGATTACATCTGTGAAAATAATCACTGGAGATCAGCTATGAAAACTAGGCCAGGTGCTGATTGTGGAACAGACCAGCAAGTTCAAGTTGAAGCTGAGGAAAATCAAGTCCACAGTAACCAAAATTTGACCTTGAGTCTATCCCATATGAATTTCAAAACCATCTCAGGAACAGGTTTGAGGCCTTAGACATTAGTGGGTGAAGACAGGTTGAACTGTGGGAGGGTATCAAGAATATCATCCAGGAAGAATGCAAAAGAATACAAAGAAGACGAAGAAAAGGTCAAGATGAATGTCAGAAGAAACTCTAAATATTGCACTGGAGCGCCGAGAAGCCAAAGCAAAGGGAAGAAATCAAGATACTGAGTTGAACAGAAGATTGCAGAGGGCAGCGTGGTAAGACAGAGTAAAGGATTGCAATGAAATGTGCAAGGAGCTGGAGTCAGAAAATCAAAAGGGCGAAACTCGCTCAGCATTTCTTAAGGAAGAAACTGAAGAACAAATTCAGACCTCGAGTTATAATTCTTACGGATACTTTGGGAAGAATATTAAATGATCAAGGAAGCATTAAAAGAGGATGGAAAGAGTATACAGAATCATTGCACCAAAAGGAAGTGGGGGATACAGAAGAATGTCATGAAGTAACGTATGAGCAAGAGCCTGTGGTGAGAAGAAGTTGAAGCTGTTTTAAAAGAATTGGCAATAAACAAGGTCCCAGGAATTGATGGTATTGATATATTTCAACAAACAGATGCTGCCCTGGATGTGCTCACCAAGTTGTGCCAAAAAAATCCGGAGGACAACCACCTGGCCAACTCTCTGGAAGAGATCTATATTTGTTCCCATTCCAAAGAAAGGTGATCCAACAGAGTTTGGAAATTATGAACAGTATCATTACATGCAAGCAAGATTCTGCTGAAGATTATCCAAAAACGGCTGAAACAGCACCGTCAACAGAGAACTGTCTGAAGTTCAGGCTAGATTTAGAGGAGGCCATGGCACTAGGGATATATATTACAGCTAATGTCAGATAGGTCATGGCTGAAAGCTGAGGAATATCTGTCTGTGTTTTGTTGAGTATGCAAAGGCATTTGACTGTGTGGTTCATAACAAACTGACACTGAGAAGAATGGAAATCCCAGAACATTTGATAGTGCCTATGCGAAACCTATACTTGGACCAACCTATATTTGGAGGCAGTCATCAGAACAGAGCAAGGAAACACTGCAAGGCTCAAAATTGGGAAGGGTATGCATCAAGGTTGTGTCTCTCTCCCATATATTTTCAGTCTGTATGTGGAACAGATTATCTGGTAGGCTGGGCACCAAGAGGAAAAGTGTGGCATCAGGATTGGAGGTAGACTCATCAGCAATCTGTGTTACGCAGATGACACAACCCTGCTTGCCGAAACTGAGGAGGACCTGAATCATTTGCTGCAGAAGGTCAAGGACTGTAGCCTTCAATATGGATTGAAGCTCACCATCAAGAAAACAAAGATTCTCACCACTGGGCCGATTAGCAGCATCATGCTAGATGGTGAAGAAATTGAGATTGTTGACAGCTTCAGTTTGCTTGGCTCTACAGTCAACACTCTTGGTATCAGCAGCCAGGAAATCAGAAGATGAATTGCGTTGGGAAAGTCTGCTGTCAGAGATTTCTTCAAAGTACAGAAGAGCAATGATGTCAGTCTGGAGACTCAGGTGCACAGGCTATGTATGGTCTTTGCACCAGAGAGCTGGACAATGACTAGGGATGATAGGAGAGTTGATGCCTTTAAGCTGTGGTGCTGGAGAAGAGTATTGAGTATACCATGAACTGCTAGGAGAACAAACAAGTTCGTCCTGGAAAGGGTGAAGCCAGGCTGTTCCTTGGAGACAAGAATCTGAACCGTCTTCTGACATACTTTGGACATATTGCAAGGCAGGACCAGTCCTTGGAGAAGGATGTCATGCTTGGGAGGGTGGAGGGGACAGCACAGGAGACGAAGACCCTCAATGAGATGGATTGATTCAATGACTGGAGTAATGGGGATAGGAGAGTCGGAGACAGTAAGATTGGCAGGGGATAGAGCAGGGTTTAGGGCTGTTGTACATAGGACCGCTATGAGTCGCAGGTGACTGGACAGCACGTAACAATTGTGATGTTAATGGAAGTTTATAGAAAAGTTGATTCATTCATTGTTGAGATGTAACATTTTTAAGGGAATGCTTTGTTTTTAGTGAAAAATTCAGTCATTTGGTGTTTGTGAAAATACAAAGGTCAATATATATAAACTCTACTTCTCACCCCTTTAAAGTCCTTCAGGCTGCTGCTGCATGTAGGCACATGTGTTTTGCAGTTCCTTAGTTGCAAAATGTAAAGTGACTTTATCTACTTGAGTTTTTTACATTTTTTTATGTCATGTAAAGCACTGAACTATTGGTCCATAGGAAATCACATAATAGCATCCATTTTACCAGTATCCATTGCTGTTTTCTTTCCTTTCTCATACATTGCATTTTGTTTCACCGCACAATCTTCCTATTTTCTTTTTGAAACTTACTGACTTTACATAGAGTTAAAAATGGATAATATCAACACAATGGAAAAACGTGATAATATGAGCAGTTCTGGCTGTGTTTGCCCCTGTGAGGCAAAGACAGTTAATACATCTGCTACTAGTTTTAACCTGGCTCTAATTATAACATGGAGCTGTTGCCATGATTGTAGAGATTAAAGTGTGAAAACTGGTTTTTCTGTGAGTTACCACATGTACATATAGGAAAGGAACTTTGTCTTGATTTGAATCTGGTAAACACACCTCTGGTCTGGAAGCAGCATGGCAGGGTCAAGTGAAAACATGGCAATCAACCCAGGAGGCCAAATGATTTACAGAGGGCCAGAAGTCTCATCCAGAAAGAGAACACAGAAAGTAGATTGTGAACATTAAAATATTCTTATTTGGCCTTTTCTGGGCTCCAATCAGTTTCTGGGAGTTCTTTTGGTCTAATGATAAGAAGCTACATAGCAATCACAAAGGCACGAGGTTCAAATTCACAAGCTGCTCCACGGCAGAAAGATGGGCAGTCTCCTTCTGTCTGATTTACTGCCTCTGAAAACCTGCTGGAGGGTCAGCTATGGGTAGGTTCCAACTCCAAGGTATACAAGAAGAGCTATCAGTTTCTAGCTTATCATTTTGTGGATCACTGCTTCATAGAGATCTTTTATAGTACTTAGAATATCTTCCATTTTCTAAGTTCTGATTTCCTAAAATTGCTTTTAAAAAGTCATCTTGTTGCTTGGTGATCCACCATAATGTTATCAGGAATTACTAGAGTGTGAAGTGCTAAGCAAAAAGGGATATGATTTGTGGGAGGAAAGGCGAGATGGGAAAGAAAGAACCTTTGATGGATGTGGAAGAACCCCTGACTGCAAAGCAGTAAAAGAAGTGGAAATGTGCCATCTGCATTCAGTCCCTTTGTTCTAAAGCCAAAGAAGAAAACCTTTAATTGGGTCTTCAGTGCCCCGAGTGATCTGGTTGCCCACCTGTCTACCCAGCTTTCTTTTACATCTTGTCTTCATTCATCAAGCCAGACCTACTCCAGACCTACAGAACAGAGGAGAACTTCTTCATCTTTCTCCTGCAGAGTGATTGATGAGTTTAGACTGTTAACTTTTTGAGAAGCAGTCAAGTGCTTAATCTGTGTGCCACCAGAACTTCTTTCCCATATATATGTAAAAAAGAATAGTGAGTTGGAATGTGAAGGTGGATTTATTTCACTTCACTCTATGCCATTGGCTTTGGTTTGGGTTTTCGGTACATTGTTTTAAACAGGGATCCGGACATCTCCACTCTATTGATGAGAGACGTTTAAGAAAACATACCTAGCCTGGAATTCTGTATTCTGTGCATTCTAGCCTGGAATTCTGTATTCAGCATTGACTTTTTTCTCTTTCACAGGTTTCTCCATAGATCTATTTTAAAGATAGAAAAGAATGGCAGCGGAAACACAGACACTGAACTTCGGGCCTGAATGGTGAGTTTTCAGAATCTTCTTCATTCCTGTTGCCTGACTGGCACAGGAGAAAAGAGTTTTGAAGGTACTGAGTGGTTTCTGTATGTGCATGTTTTTGAAGCTTTGCTTTTGAAAACAAGGAAGCTAGTCAACTTTACTTATATTCTTGCTAATTTTTTTAAGCAAGCAAAAAGCAAAATTTTTAAGGAAAAAGAGCATCTTGTTAGGGATAGAGGGGTTCTTGAGCTTAATTAGTTAGTAGAAATACAGCATATGTTGCCAAAGGACAGTAGTGAAGAAAGTGGTAAAAGGGGGGAGAAAGGAAAGGGCAGCTCTGGTTCTGAGCCTCCTTGCATCTTGGGTTTCAGGAAACAAAGAGCTGTGCTCACTAATCTTAAAAAAAATTCTTGATCTGGTTTTGTGATGTGATGAGATCAAAACTCTCTGTAATTCTTACATCCTAGCACATAATTTGTGTTTTCCTTTTGAGCCCTTACCTGGTGGGTTTACAACTGTAATTGTAAACAAGAGCTCTGATGGCTTAGTGGTAAGGAGTTGCATTGCCAACCCAAAGGCACCAAATTCAAATTCACTAACTGCTCTGCTGGAGAGAGATGAGCAGTCTCCTCCTGTGTGGGCTTCTTCTACTGCCCCCTCTGAAAACCCATTGGAGAGTCAGCTGTGAGTTGATTCTGACTTGATGGTATATAACAACAACAACCACAACAACATAATCATCTGTGTGTATGTTTTCTGATGACTTGTTGTTTGTTTCCTATTGTAACTGACTGTGATCAATTAGTCGTGGCCTCCACTGTACTCGGACCAGCCTGTTTCCTATTGTAGACACTTGAAAAGTAATTCTGTGGCGCTAAAGCTTGGATGTGATTTTGATGTTGTTGTTTGTTGTTAAGTGCCTGCCAAGTCGTAGAGTCATACCCACCCTACGAAATAAAGACCTGAACACTTGTGTAACTTACATCCTTTCTCCAAGTTCATAGAATTTCTGGGTGCAAGATAAGTGTGTCAGTATGATACTAGCTGTTGACTGCAGCCCATCTATGATGGAGTTAATATTTGCTGTAATAATACTTCATTGACCTTTGAGTCTCTTATAGATGTGTTTGGATCATGAATATGGAATTTTGAGATCTGTCACCTTGTAGTGTGACTTTTGCCCCATCCTTTTCCCCTAATGTGCATGACTGGAGATTGTCTCTGTAGGATGTGAATAATGATAGTCTCTTCCATTTAGATTTTGAACAACCCCTTTGGTAATTTCAGAGGCAATAAATAAAGTCGATAAAATAAGAGTATTGCCTTAAGTATTTTTGATTGTTCAAGTGGTATTGATTTGATAACTAATGCAGCTTTCCTATAACTGCTTATTTGATGACTTGTAATCAGTTTGTGTTGTTACATACATTTCTTTTTATATATAACAGTAGGATAAATGGAGAAAAGCTTGAAATGGTCAGTGATTTCATATTACTTGAATCCATAATCAACATTCATGGAAGCCTCAGTCAAGAAACCAAATGCTGTATTGAAATGGGAAAATCTGCCATGGACCTCTCTAGACCAAAGCAGTGTTATTTTCATGTGCTTCATGTGCATGTGAAAGTTGAACAGTGAATTTGGGAAGACTGAAGAAAAATTGATATTTTGAATTGTGATGTTAGCAAAGAACATTGTATATACACAATGGACTGCTAAAGAAATAAATCTGTCTTGGAAAAAGTACAGCCAGAGTGATCCTTAAAAATGGTTGTTGAGACTTTTTCTCCTATACTTTGGGCATATTGTCAAGAGGAGCCTCCTGGAGAAAGGACAACATGCTTGATAAAAGAGAGTCAGCAGAGGAAAGGAAGACCCTCCGTGAGATGGATTGTGATATGGTGACTGTACCATAAAGTGCTTATGAGTTGGAGCTGACCCCACCCATGACCCCTAACAGCTAAACAGATTTAAATTCATAGAACTCTCTTTGATATTTAGCTTTTATCTAGAATTTGTTGCTGCCTCTGTTCTGTATTTATACATCCTCATGTCTTTTTTTTAAAGCCCAATTCATTAAAAATTGGCAAATTTTTAATAATGGAAGATAACTGAGGTGGCTCTTTCTCTCAAGTAGCCCTCTGTTGAAAGAGAACTTCATGAATTTAGCCAAAACAAAATATTTAAAATTTATAATGTTTGAGTTAGTACACAGTTTGATTGTTGGAACATAGCCACACTATTATGTAAATCCTCAGAGCTAGAGCAAAATCGTGATGAGTGGAAGACATAATGATGCTGTTAAGAATTTAATTTTATTTGGATCCACAATCAGGTAGCGGTGAAGAAATCAAATAACTACATCGGGCAGATCTCTTGTAAAAGACATCTTTACAATGTAGAAAACCAAATGCCACTTTGAGACTAAAGTGTGTCTGAGTCAAGACCCAAGCTGTGGTATTTTCAGTTTCCTCATATGGATGTTCGACAGTGATTAAGAATGGATTAATCTCCCTTGCTCCCTGGACCAAGATAGCGGACGAAGCCACCTGGTGGGTGGTGTCAGAGATCCCTGTCCTGAAGACTAACGCCAGACCCCTAGATCACGAGTTATAGGTGCAGCGACTAGAGGAGGAATATGTCCCTTGTACGGTATGTGGAGAACAACAAGAAAGCGGACAATGATTGGTTCCGACTGGAACCCAAAAAAGAAGAGACTCGGTGGTTTGGAAAATGCTGGTACATCCGTGATCTCAAATACGAGTTTGACATCGAGTTTGATATTCCTGTCACATATCCCACTACTGCTCCAGAAATTGCAGTCCCTGAACTGGATTAAAGATGTAAAGGGGTAGGAAAATATGCCTGACTGACCACTTCAAGCCTTTATGGGTCAGGAATGTGCCAAAGTTTGGACTAGCTCATCTCATGGCTCTTGGGCTAGGTTCATGGCTGGTAGTAGAAATCCCAGATCTGATTCAGAAAGGTATGATCCAGCAAAAAGAGAAATGCAATCAATGAAGGATCAAATCACTGAGGAAGAACAGAGGGACCTTTGATAAATAAGGATTCTTACTCATCTAACTGCTTCCCCTTTCCCCCTTCCATTCCTACTTGGAATTGCAGCAGGCAATGCTGGGGGAAACCAAAATGGTATTGCTGTTGAGTTTCTAAGTTAGGCTGCAGAAGAGAATGGAAAAGATTTGGACCTTCGAGAACCAAGAGGCAATTAACAAGCCCCTGCCCAGGTGGAGCAATGTAAGATCCTGGGGTAACTGAAAGTGGGAACATAGCTTTTTTTCGTTTCTGGATATAACCATTAATAAACGCTGTTTTCTCTGGTTAAAAAAAAAAAAGGATTCATGCCTGTGAATTATAATGGAAAAATACTGAATAGCCATCAACTGTCAGAATACTTGAGAAAATCTATCTTGGAGGAAGGACACCGGAATGCTGCTTGGAAGTGAGGATAGCCAGACTTGTATTTTGAACATTGCAAAAATGGCAAAGCAGAGTTCTCTGCTCTCCTTTAACTTCACAAAGTGTAGAGAGAATGACCATCACCCACCCGAGTTGGATCTCTGTTAGGTGGATTGTAAGACATCTGGCACTTTTTGCCAACCATTTTTATGAGCTTTAGATGCCAACAGTCCCTCCGTTGAGACACTCTGCTTTTCAGCTGGGTTTGAGAATTCATTGTAATGAATATACAACTGACAGAACATACATGAGTTTACTAATGAAGTTGTGTGTTAAAATTTCAGATTCACCCAGTACCCATTTGAATTCATACATGGATGCTCAGTATATACTTCCTCCATCTGGACAACCTCTACTAGTGGTACCCCAAAACAGGCCTCTCTCTGGCCCTCAGGCCTGTGGCCTGGTCTCTGTTCTGCTTGGGAAGTGTTAAAAAAGCTTGTTAAGCTTTGCCCATAAATCCTTATAGATGCTGCACTCCACCAGTAAGCCTTGACCCAAGGGTGGCCCTCTCTTTTGCTCATTGGGGCAGTGAGCTTATTTCTAATGCCCACTGCTTAGAGCAGTCTTGTGCTCAAAGGCGCACTCAGCTTTCTTGCTGTTGGGTGCCACCTATTCTATTATCTTCTGTTGATTCCCCTGAGTTTCCGGCTGTGTTTTGTACTGTCTCTATGTAAAAGCTGTTTATGTATCCTGGGTCGAGGAGACTCCCAGCAAAAGACTCCTGGTCCAAAGGCCATGTTTCATTCCTAACTCCTCTTGTTTGTGAAGTTCCCCATTGCTGCCTCTGGTGTACCTTATGGTAAGCCTACCAGGATGGCAAAACTTAACACTTCCCTTGTTTGGTGCTATCTAATCATCTCTGACTTATAGCTACCCTGTGAACAATGCATTTGAAGCTTGCCCTCTCCTGTGCCATGTACCATCTCTGTCGTGCTTAAGGCCATAGTGACAGTCACTGTGTCAATCTGTATCGTTAAGGATCTTCTCTTGTTAGAGTTCCATATATGATACTTGGTTGTTCTATAAGAGCAAGGTCCAGCTGCCTCCTTCACGATTTACTGTCTCTGAAAACCCACTGGAGGCTCAGCTATGGGTCGTTTCTGACTCAGTGGTACACAGCATTCACCTTAAATTATTAGTGGGCTATCCAGTCCTCTTAGTGGACCACAAGTACCTGATTTATTTAGTCTCATCCAGTTACTGAACTTCTACCACTTATCAGTAATGTGGGTTATACAGCTGACACAACCTTGCTTGCTGAAAGTGAGGAGGACTTGAGGCACTTGTTGCAGAGGATCAATGAATATAGCCTTCAAGTTGGATTGTCAAGAAAACAAAGATGCTTTTTTTAAAAAAAATTAGCAAATATTTTTATTTTTTTATTTTATTATTTTTGTGTGCGTGTACCGTCAAATCAGATCTGACTGGTACAGGAGGAGATTGTCCCTCCTTACCCAGCAGAGCATCTGGTGGATTCGAACCGTTCGCCTCTGGGATTGTAGTTGTAGCTCCTTGCCACTAGGCCACCAGAGCTCCAAAAATTAGCAAATATGCTGTATTTAAAATACATACTTTAGTGAAAGTAAACTGAGGCTGAACTTGCGTCAGCACTGAGCAAAGAAAAGAGTAGGGTATTTATCTGTTTTATGTTTGCTAGTGAAGACTTTGAATGGTGGTGCAGGAGAAGAGTATTGGACATAACCATAGACCTACAGGAGAACAAACAGGTCTGTCTTGTTAGTTTTGGTATTATGTGCCATTGAATCTCTTGAGACTCATAGCAACCCTCTGTACACTAGCTCTAAACCTGTCCTATCCTGAGCCAATCTCATCATCTACAACAGATCTAATCCCATTTCTCCAATCACTGAGTCAGTCCATCTCTTTCTGGGTCTTCCTCTCCTACACTGTCTCTCCACCCTTCCAAGCATGATGCCCCTCTTTAAGGACTGGTCCCTTCTGGCCATGTGCCCAGAGTATGTGAGATGGAGCCTCAAAATCCTTGCCTCCAGGGAGCAGCCTGGTTTCATCCTCTCTAGGACAGAGCTGTTTATTCTCCTGGTAGTCCATGGTGTGTTCAACACTCCAGCACCACAACTAAGAGACATCAATCCTTCTATCATCCTTAGTTATTGTCCAGCTTTTGGATGCATAGCAAATAATTGCAAAGTCATGGATGGCCTGGATCAGGTGCACCTTAGTCTCCAGATTGACATCATTGCTCTTTAGTACTTTAGAGAGGTCCCTGACAGCAGACTTTCCCAATGCAGTTTGCCTTTTGATTTCTTGACTGCTGGTGCTAAGAGTGTTGATAGTGAAAAAAAAAAGCTAGCTGAAGTTATCAACAACCTCACTTTCTTCTCTATCCATCCCAGTGCTGAGAATCTTTGTTTTCTTGATGTGGAGCTTCAATCCATATCGAAGATTACAGTCCTTTATTTTTTACAAGTGCTTCATGTCTCCCAAGAAAACATAGGTTTTTACCACTGGATGGATAGGCAGCATCGTGGTGAATGGAGAAGATTGAGACTATAAACAACAATTTCATCTTTAATATCCTTGGTACCAGCAGTCAAGAGATATATTGTCCTGGGAAAGTCTGCAGTTAGAGACCTCTCCAAATTATTGAGCAGCAGTGATGTCAGTTTGAGGACTAAGGTGTGTCTGATTCAGGTCTGGTCTTTCTAATTACTTGCTATGTATCTGAGTGCTGGACAATGAATAGGGATGACAGAAGAAGAAATGATACCTTTGAGCTGTGGTGTTGGAGAAGAGTACTAGATGTCGCATGGATGGCCAAGAGAACAAACAGGTATGTCTAGGAGAAAAAGTGCTCTTTGGAGGCAAAGATGATAAAGCTTTGTCTCACATACTTTGGGTATGTTGCTAGGATAGGCTTTTCCTTGGGGAGAGGGACATCATGGTTGGAAAGACAAAGGGTCAGTGAAAGAAATGAAAACCTTCAATAAGGTGGATTGACAAAGTGACTGCTGCAGTGGGTGCTAGTGTGTCAGAAAGTGTAAGGATGGCACAGGATAAGACAGGGTTCATATTTGTTGTTCATGGGTTTGCTGTGGGATGTACTTGACTCGAGGTCCCCTAACAACATCAGCAACATGGCAGCTCAGCACCCTACTAACTAGTGCAGTTGAACTCCCTAAGGCTATGAAAAGGCCATGGTAAGAAGTTTACTGGACTGTGGGCCACCTCCTAGCTTTTCTAGCCATTGGCCTTTTCATAGTTGGGCTGAGTACTTCTTCCAATCATTTTATCAGTCCAAAACCACCATTAGCAGTTACTCCTTTGATCTGGCAAAGAGTCTTCAGGGTGTAGTTTATTCAGGTATCAGCCATTAAGGTCTGCAGTAGGTATCCCTCTGCTCAGCTTCCCCCTTTTTGGTATTTGATAAAATTTAACTGACAAAAGATTATATACCCTTGCTCTGGTCTTGACAGGATAACAGCACAGATATACCTAAGGGGCTTTATTGTTAGCCACTGTACCGGCAGTGCCTCCTCTCTCTTCCTCCACACTTTCACAAGCACTGCTTCTACAATTTTTTTTTTAAGTTCAGTCAACCCTAGGTCAGTAAACACTCAGAACTGAACTCTGCATCTTCTTCCTCTCTGTGTTCCCCAGGCCTGCCAGAAAAAGAGGAAACTTCAGTGGGCACCCTGTCTTCTCCTCATTTTCATTCTAAGCACACCCATGAAAATGCAAAAGCCAGCCACTTCATACATTTCTCCTCATTTTACATAGCAAACCAGCATTTTGAGGAGATAAGCATATTCTTTGGTCTGAATTTTATTTTACTATTTTGTGTGTGTGTGTGTGTACACTATCAAATTGATTCTGAACGGTACAGGTAGAGATTGCCCCTCCTTCTCCAGCAGAGCATCTGGTGGATATGAACCTCACTCCTCTGGGATTGCAGTGCAACTTCTTGCTACTAGGCCACCAGAGCTTCCTAGGTCTGAAGAATCTCTTTCTGGGTGGAACGTTGACCTTTTGTAGTCATAGCAAAGTCCAGTCCCAAGGATGCCATTCAGTTACTGCTATTTGTGTCAGTCCATGGTGTCAGTCATCCTGTCCTTTCATTTGGTTTGGGTTCTGGTCAGCACATCCCTCCTAAGCCACACTAAGTCTTTGGAGGCCAGTTATAGGTTTGAGAGTCCACATACCTTCCTGTACTTCAGTCTACTCGGTCAGTCCTTTTCTCTCATTCCTAGTCTTTGTTTGCAAGGCCAGCAGGAACCAGTGGACTGTGTCTGAACTAGCAGTGTTTTCATTGCTGGGTCACAAGCAAGCACATCATGCAGGTTGGTCGCTGGGTTTCTTTAACTTCTAGTTTAGGGAGAGGATTTGTCTGGTGGGCACTAACTTCCTGCTTCAGTTCACTCAAAGACACAATTTACTCAAAATTCAATAAACAATACGGTATTTTCCCCCCCTCTCCTGCAGAGTCTATCTTACAATGCAAATGTGGTCTTTTGATATTTCTGAGTTGATTTGTATGCCTTTTCAAATATAAATTCCTTGGGAGGATCTGAGACTTTTGCTCCAGAAGATCAGGGACCACAGCGTTCAATAGGGATAGAAGCTCAACATCAAGAAAATAGAGATGCTCATCACTGGGCTGATTGGCATCATTATGATAGATGGTGAGCAGATTGAGATTGTTAACAGCTTTAATTTGCTTGGCTCCACAATCAACACTCTTGGTACCAGCAGCCAGGAAATTAGGAGGCAAATTGCATTGGGAAAGTTGGCTGTCAGAGTACTAAGAGCAACGATGTCAGTCTTGAGACTATGATGTGCCTGGTCCAGGACCATAGTCTTTGCAATTACTTGCTATGTGTCAGAGAGCTGGACGATGACTAGGGATGATAGAAAGAGAAAGAGAATTGATGCCTTTGAGCTGTGGTGCTGGAGAAGAGTGTTGAATATACCCTGGACAGCCAGGAGAACAAACAGGTTCACCCTAGAGAGAATGAAGCCAGGCTGCTCCTTGGAGGCAAGGATTCTGAGGCTTCATCTGGTATACTTTGAACATGTTGCAAGGAGGGCCTAGTCCTTGGAGAGGGACATCATGCTTGGAAGGGTAAAGGGACAGAGAAAGAAAAGGAGACCATCAGTGAGTTGGATTGATACAGTGACTGGGTAATGAGGGTAGGCGTGTCAGAGATGGTAAAGTTGGCACAAGATAGAGCAGGTTCCAGGGCTTTTGAACATAGGGTCACTAAGAGTCACAAGTGACTAGATGGCACATAACAACAACAGTCCCTACAATTCTTAAGCCCTCAAACCCTTTGCTGGATTTTGACTGATGATGACCCTTCCTTCCCCCCTCTCTTTTCCCTCCCTCCCTACCTCCCTCCCCCCACCCCTTATTTCTCTCCTTCACTCCCCCCCCCCATGGAGTTTCCAAGGCTGTAAATATTTACAGAAGCAAACTACCAACCTTTCAGTTAGCAGCTGAGTACTTCTCATTGTTACCAGGGCTTCTTCCCGTGCTTGTTGCACAGGACTTCCAGATCATAGCCTGTGCGTCTCAGGAATAGTCCCACTTTTTCATTTAGCATATCCAGTTAGGTGCTGAATCCATATTGAGTGGCTGAAGGGGAAGCTTTATGCTTTGTTACTTGTAATACCTAGTCTTTCTATCATGTGTAAAAGCCTATTTCATAGTACTTTTGGTATTATTACCAAGTGAGAACTGACTGACAGCTGCCCCGCCAATGGATTTTCGTATGCAGCAAACCTCACAGTAGAAGATGACCTGTCTTTCTCCCATGGACCAGCCGATGGATTTGAACTCTGTGCTCCTGGGTAGGCAGCAGAGCTCCTTACCACTAAGCTACCAAAGCCCCCTATGTGCAGTGCTAGGTGGGAGGCACAGTCAATTTTCATAGTACATTTAAAGAAATAATCTTGTAAAAAACATTTCTGTTTCATCTTTGTACCTCAAACACCACACACCTTTTGTATGCACATGGCCTTGGGCCTCTGGATGTAAACAGCTGATTTTGGACCCCTGCTGATCAAGTTGTTTAACCATCCTGGTTTTTGTCCCAAACTACTCTAGCTGCCACTTTTCTCTGTAACATCTCTCTCTTTCTTTTGTTTCCTGTACAGTCTGTATAGGAACAGCTAAAGTAACCATCTAAGAATCAGAGCTTCCTGTGCCCCTCCTTTCACAGAGTCCCATGCTTGTATGAGTGTGGCTCCATTGTACCTAGTTCAATGCAAAAGTGATGTGATTGGCTCTCTAGCACAGTACTGAAAAGGTCCTTATCTCCTTACAGTTCCTGTAGGCTGAGAGTTTTTGGAGAATTTTATGCTTTTAATTTATTTTTTAAAATTGTGCACTGTTGAATTAGATCCAACTGGCACAGGAGGAGATTGCCCCTCCTTTTCCAGGTAAGGATTTGATGAATTCGAACTGTGTGCCTTCGGGATTGAGGCGTAGTTTCTTGCCAATAGGCCACTAGAGCTCCTCTAATTTCATGCTTCTTGGCATCAATTTTCTTGTGGGTCTAAGGTTCTCAGTTCAAGGCCTCATAGGTGCATGCTCCTCTTGATTGATGGTAGGAGGTTCCTCTGTTCTCTGCTCACTTGTTTAATTTCGTATTTGTTAAAACAGATAGATTCAAGATACAGCCTAATCCTGTATCCTGCCTCAGGAACATAATCATTTGTAATCTTGTCTTGTTAACAGATGTTAGGATTTACAGCACATAGGATAATAACAATTAGGTCATAAAATAGAATCATGACCTCGTGAAAGTGACACATTTGAGGCCATAACAAATTGTGACAGCAGTGAACTCCAGCAGTGATAATTGTGGAGGTGAACTAGGCCATGTTTCATTTTTTGGTACTTTTTATGTGTGTACCGTTAAATTGGATCTGACTGGTACAGGAGGCGACTGTTCCTCCTTCTTCAGCAGAGCATCTGGTGGATTTGAACCGTGCACTTCTGGGATTGCAGTACAGTTTCCTGCCACTAAGCCACCAGAGCTCGCCCATTTTTTGGTCCTTAGATCATTGTGAGTTGGAATCAACTCAACAGTGTCTTAATGAGAACAACCATTTTTTTCTTTTTCATATTATTTATGACTGCTTTTGTACTGTACAGAGTTGTGGTGGCGTAGTCTGTAGGAATTGGGCTGCTAATCCAAAGAGGTTGTGCTTCTCAGCAGATCAGATCCATCAGTTACTATGTAGGGAGAGGGAGACTTCCTGGTGTGTGGACTGGCTCTGAGTTGGTTCTCTAGTTGACTTAGTGGTAATGAGGGTTGTTTGTTTCCCCCCTTTCCTTTTTTTTTTAAATTTTTTTGTTTTGTTACTAATTTCAATGAAAATTTACAGAAACTTTGGATTTCCATTGATTCATTGTTGCACTTTTCTCCTTGCCAGCCCCTCCCCCAGTACACTCCCCTCTTGGAAAAGTAAAAGAAAAATTCTTTCATTGTTTTACAAACCCTCGTCCACTCCATTATGCAGCCTTTGCTCTGGCCACCTGTCATGGCAAAAATACCCAATCACATATCCCTTTTAAACAGTTTTCTCCTTCGTCTGTACCAGTGTAGTTTACATTATTGAACTCATCTTTCTCATTCTTCCCCCAACCCCGATGTCAGTCCTGTTTTACAACAGTGGCACCATGCAGTATTTGTCCTTTTGTGACTGAGATACTTTACTCAGCATAATGTCCTCCAAGGTCACCCATTTTGAATAAATTGCATGAGTTCCTTGTTTTTCAATGCAGCGTAGTATTCCACTGTGTGAATATACCACAGCTTCTCTATCCATTCATTTG